>NC_057393.1:9081930-9393732 GCF_019320065.1 Cervus canadensis
TGGGGAACGCATTACCTCCCAAGAGAGCTCTGAAGGAGTCCTAACTGTAAGAACAATTTTAGGCTGGGCTGGTTTCTGTTTCCCCACACAGATCCTATCTCTGGAGCCTTGTAGAACAGACCTATTCATTGCCGCCCAGGAGTCATTTCGATGTTTAAAGGTGTCAGTTAGGCTCTCAGGTCTTCCCTTCTCCAGACTGGACAACCCCAGTCCCTTTGCCAGTTTTTTCCTAGGACTAGAAAGCCTGACATGTGGAAGACACCAGCATCTCACTGTGATCTGTTGAGCAGATCCTGCCCTCTGCAGTGTGAGCATTTGGGGAGGAGGTTGGAAAAGTGGTGGGTAGAGTGTCACACCCAGAAAAATCCTTCACTATAATAACCTGACACTCACCTAATGCTGATCAAACCAGTCAATCCTAAAGGAAATCAACTCTGAATATTCACAGGAAGGACTGATGCTGAAGCTGAAGCTCCAATACTTTGGCCACCTCATTCGAAGAGGTGGAAAAGACCCTGATGCTGGGAAAGACTGAGGGAGCAACAGAGGATGAGATGGTTGGATGGCATCACTGACTCAATGGACGTGAATCTGAGCAAACTCTGGGAGATAGTGATGGGCAGGGAGGCCTGGTGTGCTGCCGTTCATGGGGTCTCAAAGAGTCAGACTTGATTTAGCAACTGAACAATAACATCACCACCTAATGCTTCATGGTATAAAAGTGCTTCTAACACCACATCCATGGGTCCCCTTTACTGAAAAACAAACTAAACAGTTTGGGGCAGGCCTGAGGGCAGATAAGGGCAGAGCTGACCTTGAATGTCTGTCTTCCAGCTCCAAAGATTTTGTCTTTTACTTGACCTGGTCTAGAGAATAGTCTGTCCAACAAACAAAGGTAGGAAGCCTATTAGGTGCAGGCAGACCCACAGGGGGACGCTATCAGCCCTCTCCATGTAGGGAATAAGAGCAAAGTGTTCCTTCCTCCGGATGTGGATTTTGCTCTGAAATGGATTCATGGAATGGGTATTGATCTGATTGGTCATCAATTAATACCTCACTGCAGGCTATACAACTTGACTTTCTTAGCAGAGGTTTGAAGGGACAACTTTGTTCAGTAGCTTTAGTTAAGCCAAAAAGGAAAAAAAAATAAAAATAAAAAAGAGGGTGGGAGGCCTCTGGGGGGAGGTGAACATACAATAGCATGTTTAAAAGCCCCGTGTTCCCTTCTCAAGTGGAATACGTAAGAATGTGGTGAAAATTTTAAGATAAATTATCTCTGATCACATTTCTCTATTGTACACTGGGTAAACATTTATAGTAAATCGTTTGTAAATTTCACCCTTGGAAAAACTACAATGCAATCGTGTTCGTTATTTCCCAGCTTCTAATACAGTCTTTGGTGGCAGACTTATATTTCTCATATTACCTTGTTCCAAATGTGAGCTGGGGCAGCTGGCTCTTTTTCTTTCCTTACATTTTCATGATTTATATAAATACTTTTGCCGCTGTATTGTATTTTATTTTTATCCTTTGCATTTTATTGGTACCAAACTACTCGTGCATTTCCAGGGCTCCCATGCGAATATTCCTATTTATTCCATGATTATTTATTGAAAGCTATCTCATGCTCGGTTACTTTGCCACTTTCTTTGGCTTTAAACATTAAACAGATGCAGTATATTTTCAAATAATTTAAACAATACTTGATGAGTGAATTTTCCCTTTTCCCCCCTCCCGGCAGGATTTTGTTCTTCCTGATTAAGACTGTAACATCTCTGTCTTTGCTGTCAGATTTGCTGCAAATTAGAGACGATTTGCCATCTCCTAACTGGCTCTTGCTGATGAAACAAGCTCAGTTTTTTGACCTGAAGAAAGATTTTGCCCATGGAGAGAAGCCTGAGAGGAAGGCTCAGAAGAGTCCAGTAGAACTTTCTGAGCCAGTGTAAAGAGTGCACAGCCCAATACACCAGCCACAGCAACTGGTAAAACTGAGGAACTAGATTTTTTTTTTTCCCCTGTCCTAGTAAACCATTTATTTGTTAAAATGATATAGATTATTCAAGATTCTACAGTCTTAAATTGTGGATGGCAACATAACATGGATTGATACAGAAGTTGATCCCAATGTAGGTTTTTTTCCTTTCCTTCTTAAAAGAAATACTTATAGACCAGAGAGGGGGAAGAAAAATTTGGTTTTAAAAGGGGATGAACCATGGTCTGAAAGAGCCAGTTCCTCAGCACCAGAGACTTCTGCTGCGGCTCAGGAACTAGATTTTTAACTTGATTTCATTTTGATTACACGTGGCCACATGTGACCGTGTCCATAATATTGACAGCACTGATCTAAACGGTCTTGTTGAGTGGCTTGTTTGGCTCTTTGGAGGGACTTGCTGAGGAAAATGAACTCCTGATGCACGTTGAAGGGCCAGTGTGTACATGCTAGTGCAAGGCATCCTGAGCTGACCAGCACCACCCTCTGCCAGCTCAGGGACCACAAGTAAGTCCCGGGACCTCTTGGAACCCTAATTTCCTCATCAGTAAAGTCATCACGATAATCAAAAATTCCCCAAGTGATCATGAGGATAAAATATGATTAACATGAGTGAAAGTACTATACTGAATAGTGTATTTGCTGTTTATTTTGCATGGATGATCCTATGACCAAATTACTAGTGTTTGCATGGGTGTGTGCACTCAGTCGTGTCCAATCCTCTGCTACGCCATCGACTGTAGCCCGCCAGGCTCCTCTCTCCATGGAATTCTCCAGGCAAGAATTATGGAATGGATTGCCATTTTCTGCTCTAGGGGATCTTCCCGACCCAGGGATCGAACACACATCTCTTGTGTCTCCTGGATTGGCAGGCAGAATGTTTCCCACTCTACCACCTTGGAAGGTCTAAATGACTAGCATAATACTCATTATCCCTGGTCCCATTTTAGAGACAAGGACACCGAGGTTCTAAGAGGCCAGTGATGCTCCTAGTCTCCCCAGGTGGGAAGGAGCCGTGTAGTCCCTTGGGCTTTGCCATTCTGCCAAATGACCCCAGCAGCCAACCCTGTAGATGTCAGGGGTGATTAATCGAAACAGTTTCCATGGCACCTTTTGTCTTGAGGGAGATGGCAATCCAAGCCACCTCGGGGGGATGCTTAGCTTCTGGAGTGGAGGGGCCTGGGCAAGCAGCCAGGGCAGGACCGCTCCTTGGCAGAAACCCCCATCCCGGAGCTCTTCCTGCCGGCCATCTCCCCTGCTGCTGAGAGAAGTCATTTCTTGCTTTCATTAGGCTATGGTCATATTTTGACAATAGCCTTGCTGCAAACTGCCTGCTGCCCAGAGTCCAGCAGGACACTGGTCTACTTCCCTCGATGTCTCTGGTGGCCCTTGGGCCCATGGAGAGGCATCTGAAGTGACACCTGTAAATGGTGTCTTTCTTCAAACAAGGGTTATAATTATTCACGTCAAAGAGTAAGCAAGTGGCAGGTAGAGCAGGGAGAAGGTAAAGGTAAGTGGATCTGAAAGTGATGGCGAGGGGGTGGCAGCCCCAGAGTGACTCCAGGTGGCAGATGAATGGGCACCAACAGAGGGTGAAGATGGCCACGGTCCACCTGCACGTCCCTCCTCCTTTAAGGACACTGGTCCTGTCAATATGCATCTGTGTATTTAAACCCCAGATGGGTCTACAATGTCCGATGTCATGGAGAAATCCACGCCAGCTGAGGGTTCCACAGCACGGTGAGAACAAGCCTGCCGACCAGAGTCCCACTTGAATTGCTTGCAACGGGAAGACTGAGCACCTGCCTTCTTGCTCAAATAGGGGCCAGGCTCAGATTTAAGGAATAAGGAGATATCAAAGGATTAGCAGTTTAAGATGTTCCAAATCTCTATATTCCCAAAAAGTTTGTCTTTTTGTTTTTGTTTTTGATGGCTCTGGTCCATCCATTCATTTAAGAAATGTGTATTGAAAGCTTATTTTCAGATTATTTTATAAAAAGTTTCACAAAAAGCATTCATGGTTGATTTCACGTGGTCAAGTTTTACCTTTATATAAAAACAAAGAAGTCTGATTCTGGAGGCAGTGGCTCCATGCCCCATGCTTTGGGCTTTTCTGAAATACCCATTTCGTTAGATCTCCAGTCATCCTCAAGGAAAATGAAAACAGGGAGTGGAAATGGAGATGTCAGGATGCTTGACCCTGGGGACCTGGGTCAGTGGGGCTCCTGAGATGATAGGAAGTGTATTGGGATGTCCAGCCTGAGGGCAGACAAAGCCCAGTGGTGGAGGACGTTGGCTTGGCTAGTGGACACCAGGACTTTAGTTCCTCCAACTCATCCTCTGGGGAAGCTGAGACTCTGAGCAGTGCATTGGGTCCTTCTAATTTGTACAAAGCAGGTTTACTTCCATCATCTCACTTGATACTCACGGCTGTGCTGGGAAGCTGTACTGTTATTATCAACCCCATTTAACAGATAAGGAAACAAAAACCCCGGAGGAAAATGGCTCAGCCAAGGTCACACTGCTGGCGAAGAAGCAGAGCCAGGACTCAGATGTCCTGAACTCACTTATTTGGAGACAAATTCATACATTTCCCAGTGGTTCTTGGGGGACAGTGAAAAACAGGCGTTAGCTGGGGCCTCATCAAGGTAGCTCTGAAGATGTAATCTGAAGCCAATTTTGTTGCTTTTATGTAAGGCGTGTATCTTCTCAGTGCAGTTCTGGTTGTGTTCCATTTAATTATTTGAAACGCAGCATTTTCACAGCTGCCAGTAAAAATACGGATAATTACAGTGTGCAATGATCGGAATCCTGAAAATCCTCAAGGCAGCCACTTTTGTGGGAAGGTGAAGACTCCTGAATGAAGCAGCCCACTGCTTCTTTATCAAAACATCCCCTATAATTAGGTCACGTTAAGGATGCAATGCCCGTAAAATTGGATTATTTAAAAATAATGAAACTTTAAGCAGCAAAAAAAAAAAAAAAAGAATTTCAACAATTAAAGATTTTCAGAGGGTGATTAAGGGAGATTTGCTCCAGTTCGAACTGATTAAAATGTCACCGAGGGAATCAGATGCAGGGAAGGAATGGAAGGAGCACCTTTACCTCCATGACGTGGGTGAGACCGTGGTGAGTTCTGTCTCCAAGGGGGTGGTCGTAGAGAGTCATACAGATGGAGTCTCAGAAGCTTAGAGGTTGTGGGGCATCACCAGTTATGGTGTGATTATGGGCTGAAGAAAGGCTGCCAGTTTTTGAAAGAAGTCCAGTTACATGCCTTTTGGGCTTCGATTTTTTAAATATATATTTATTTATTTGGTTGCGGCACGCGGGATCTAGTTCCCCGACCAGAGATCAAACCCGAGCCCCCTGCCCTGGGAGTGCAGAGTGTGGGCCGCTGGCCATCCAGGGAGGCCCCTGGGCTTTGATTTTAACACTGGGAAAAACCAGTGAAGTCCACCCAAGATGCCCGGTCTGGATCCCTTTCTCCCGCCGCGGTCTCTGTGGCCGGTCTGGCCCTCGGGCCCAGCCACCACCTTAACCTAGCTTGTTTACAGTGGCAACAGCTTGGCCTCTGTGCCCATAGGAACATCAAGCCTGCGATCAGAGACAGGAGGTCAGGAATCCTCCTCACTCCTGCTCTGGAAGCTTCTAGAAAGCTCTCTAGAGAGTCCTGGAAACCAGGCCCATGAGCTGAATCGGGAAGAATGAGGGCACATCCGCTCGCTCAGGGAGGGGCTGCACTTTCCAGGGGAGATGTCATCTTGGTTAGGGTGTCCACCCCTGGAAGATCGTTCTGGGTCGTGAGTGTCCCTCACATTCACTTCCCGGTCCCATGTTATTGGTGGGGGGCATCCCCCTGCTCTCTGGGCCCCAGGCACTTGCACTGTTAGGGGGAGAGGCAGACAGGCCCTAAAGGGAAAACATGCAATTTCAGATCGTGAGGAAAGTGAGCAAGGAGGATGTGGGAGAGGATGGGCGCCAGGTTGGAGAGGCTGGGCAGGGAGGGCACAGGAGAGGGGAAGGACCCCAGGAGGGGCTGCTGCCAGGGGCTCGGGTGTGTCTGTGGGTAGTCTCCATCTCTCCCAGGGCTGGTGGGGAGTGGCATCTGGAGGGACTCTCTCCCCTGCCTGGGGGCCGCCTGGGGTCCTGGAGGAGGCCTCCCCCTCTCCTGGAGGCCCCGCCAGACTCACCCCTTCAGCCTCACTTTCCCACCTGCCTTGCCCACCCTGTGCCTCACACGTGGGTGCCCTGGGATGGACCAGTTGCTTCCCCAACTCAAGCTCCGAGGCAGAGACACCTTTGCTGCTCATCACGGTGGGTGCAAAGAGCAGACAGAGTCCTCTGGGGTAGGGGTGGGGGTCATTCAAAGAGGGGATGGGAAATACCACTTCATTTCTTGTCTCCGCCTCACTTGTCAGGCCCTTTCCAGGCCAGTGTTCATGGGGTGTCCATGTTGCTATCAAATTGGGTGCAAAAAAATGGGGGAAAATCCAGGTGAATGCTGGTTCCCTGGACCACTCAGAGTCTCAGGAAACAAGGCCAGAGTAAGATCGTGCTACAGGGGCTTCCCTGGGCGGTGCAATGGTTAAGAATCCACCTTCCAATGCAGGGACGCAGGTTCGATCCCTGGTTGGGGAACTAAGATCCCACACGCCTGCAAGGCAACGAAGCCTTCAAGCCACAGTTATTGAACCCGTGCCACAACTCAAGAGAGAAGTCAGACCTCAACTAGAGATGGCCCACACGCCACAGTGAAAGATCCTGTGCCACGACTAAGACCCAATGCAGCCAAATCAATAAATAAAATCTCTCTTTTTAAAGATAGTGCTACAGCTCCCAGGCCTGAACAGACCGTGGTGTGTGCCTCTTGACCCTTGTTTCTGAGGCCCTTTCAGAGCTGTTTGAGGTTTGGAGACAGAAGGGTGTCATCCCCACTGCCCAGGGAGTAAACCGCCCACTTGATGTGAAAAGCCAACTCAACGGAAAAGACTCTGATGCTGGGAAAGATTAAAGACAGGAGAAGGGGACAGCAGAGGATGGGATGGTTGGATGGCATCACCAACTCGATGGGCATGAGTTTGAGCAAGCTCCAGGAGATGGTGAAAGACAGGGAAGCCTGGCGTGCTGCAGTCCATGGGGGTCACAAAGAGCCGGACACGACTGAGCAAGTGAACAACAATAAAAACCACTATGCTCCGCTGTTATCACTGAGGCCAAGATCACTCCGTGTCCTTGCTAATGGGCATGCCTGGCAGGTGGGACACTGACCAAGTCCCGTCTCCCTGCAGAGCCTGGGCTTCCTACCCACTGCCTTCTTCCACTTCTTCTCCCCATAGTCAGTGGACAGCGACCTGGCTCACTCCTGTGCCCTGAGGGACTCAAGCTAGCCTAGCCTCTCTGTGCCCAGGACATCTTCCCAATGGAGATCATCAAACTTGCCCTGAGCCTTTCTTGTGAGGGCCCTATGAGCCGACATATGCAAAAGAGTATTGAAAACACTTGAAGTGTGTCATTAAAAATCATGATTCTCAGGACTTCCCTGGTGACCCAGTGGTTAAGACTCCATGCCTCCACTGCAGGGGGCTCAGGTTCGTTCCCTGGTCAGGGGACTAAGATCTCACATGCTATGGCAGCACAATCAGAAAGAGAATCATCGTCAGGATTGTTAAAACCTTGAGTGGAGCAAGCCATGTGAATAAGTAAAGGAGTAGAATGGTCTGTGCCAACACCCCAAACACATGGAGGCTGTAGAGGGGAAAGCCTGCCCTCTGAGCCAGGACCAGGCTGCAGGAAGACAGGTTTCTGGCTCTGAGCCTCCCTGGCCACTTTGCTGAGTCAGTCCCCAGACAAGGGCTGGACCAGCAAGCTGGCACCAACTGTCACTTGCCCGCAGGCCTGGAGCAGAGCTCTCGGGTCAGGCCATTTGCATGCAAGCCACAGACAGATGAGACATTTAAATTTTACCAGCCTTCAGTTATATGCTTGACATAGAGAAATGGCTGCAATTCTTTTTATCAGCTGAGGGAACAGGCATTACATGACAAAATATTAGCCAGGGCCAAGATTCACAAAACCTATGTGCTCTGAAGCAGCTTCATGAAATTTAAACTTGCAGGGAGGCTGGAGGAGAGAGAACGGCCTGGGCCTCCCTTTCCAGGCAGAGCTCTCCAAGCATCTTGTCCATTCTTATATTTATTGTTTTGCCCAATCACTTTATTCGTCTGTCTGTTTATCTGTGCCGACCCATTTTTTAAAAATTTTAATTCTTATTTATAGACTGACCTTCATAAACTCTCCTCAAGTACCGCGGGTTTGTCACTGTCACGGATGAAAACATTATTAATGGCAGGCTGGTTGACCGGGGACAACAGCTGCCCTTTAAACCCCTCACAGATGACCAGACTGCAGAAACTCAGCTGCGGAGAGGGGCTGCGGTCGATGAGGTCAAGGGTCAGCCATCATGGCCCATCATTAACGCCCTTGCCTATCATCACAGCCCACCACGCCCGCAGTTGGAGCGTTCTGCTCCTGCATTCATGAACAGTCCCCAGCTCTCAAATGCACCCGAAAATCCATAGCCGTGGTCCTATTTGTTTAAAATTAAGGCAGATAAATGGGAAGTGGAGGGAGCCATTTAAGGAGAGCATGTCTGACATCACCGGGGGGTGGGGAACCATAGGGCGGCATGGGGAGTGGTCTGGGTCATGATGGGGGACACACGATGCCCTTCATCTTAGCTCCTCCAATGAGCTGCCTCAGTCAGGATGTCCTGTCCTTGAAAAAGAGAAATTCCCAGAGGAGGATTTGAAGGTTGGATCCTGCAACCCAGATCAGGGCCAATGTACCCACCAGGCACAGTCCCTAGGGCCCAAAGAAATGTTTTAATTTTCATTTCTTGCAAAATCAGAAGCAGAAAATTTAATGTCACAGTAAAGTCTTTCTAATCACGAATCTAGTCCAACTTTTACTTGTCTTCATACCAATGCAGTCATAAAATGCAATTTAAAATACACAAATCCATTATATACTTATATATAGTTATATAGTTAACAAGTATTTTAAATTATGTATTTTTAAATTTATTTTTAATGGCAGGAGGAGCACACAAAGGCAAAAGCATCTAGGACCATGAGAGTTCAAAGGCAGCCCAGCCACTGGTTCAGGCTTCCAGGTGGTTTTGAGCTGCCTCCAACATTCTTCCCATATGAGCAATCCATAATTTCATTAAAGGCACGGCCCAGCTTTGCGGGCTTCTCTTGCTCCTCGAAACAACAAACATTCCAAAGACGCTGGCTTTTACAGGGTAGGAAAATGTTGGGTCGAATTGTAAGTCCAAAGAAGGAGGGGGTATGTGTATATAAAGCTGATTCACGTTGCTGCACGGTAGAGACGAACACAGCATTGTAAAGCAATCATATGCCAATTAAAAACATTTCTTTTAATTATTAAAAAAAAACATAAGTCAAGGAGGTGCCCATTAGCCTTAAAATTAGATATTTTTACATAAGCCTTGGACATGCTCTTGACAGACCACAGTCTCTGGCCTCACTGAGGAATTGGCCGAGTCCTCTCTGTCCCTGGAGGACTAACTTGCTTGAAATAGACATTTTCTTCCCTAGTGACTTAAAACCAGCCGAACAATTATTTGGCAATCTCACCCACCACTTACGTTCATCTCAGGAGAGCCCTGCCATGTGGGGTGACATGGTTTGGGTACCACAGGCAGAGCTGAAGGGCTGCCTGTCACAGCTTTCCCAAACACGTGGCCGCTTGGATGTGGGACATCCTCTCCTGCCACGGGGCCCAGAGCCGGCGAGGTAAATCACGCCGCGTCCCCATTAACGTCTCATGTTGTTGCAGGGTGGTAATTTTGACAGCAAAATAAGCTACAAAACTGCATATGCTATTGGGTGACATGCAATTTTAACTTCATTCAGGAGCGAGACCTTTGAGACATTGTTACCTGCGGGAGCAAGCAATAAAACAAGGATGTACAGGGATGTGTCAAATAGAAGCCCTTCCTAAATTACGCGGGGAGGCCCAGATTAATACATTTAATATATTCTGGTCATGAGTGAAGTGCTCATAGCAGAACAACTGCTCCTTCAGCGATATCAGTCATGGGAATGAACTACAGTCTCACTGACAGCCTGGAAAAATGCTCCCACTTTTCAAACTGTACAAATGGTGGTTGGACACAGTAACTCAAAACTGGACACTTCATTTCAAGTTTAAAGCTAGTGGCCCAGCCACAAACTATTACTCCATCTTCTTTATTTGTGGTCCATGGTTTTGTACTCTTTAAGAATCAAATAAATACTGGTGTAATGGTTAGCAACTGCCAGTTCAACGAAAAATACTGCTAAATTCACCAATAAGTCTTTTTTTCACACACACAAATTTATGCCCCAAGACCAGAAACCATTCCTGCCACAGGGTCTGGATAGTTTTTTAATGTAGAGGGAGACTCACTTTAGTGATAAGAGTTTAAGCCCTTGCTCCTTTTTCCTTTCCTCTTGCTCATAGATCTAGCGCTGGGAACAGGGGGAGGTAAACGATCGATATATGTAAGTGCAGGCGCGTTCACTCGAGCCGTTCACTGCTTGGTGGACCAGGCAGGACTCCTCCCCACTCCGTGCCAGCTGGACACGGCTTCTGGAATTCCAGTTCACGCTGGGAATCTTCCGGGTTGGCTTCATAGGTGTCCACCTTACACTGAGTCCCAGCCAGCACTAACTTACTGTGATATTGTTGCTGTTGATAAAAATATCTCCTGTTTCCAGAAGGTTTTTCTTTTTTTAAATAACAGCTTTATTGAGATACTATTCACAAATACAAGTCACCCATTTATTTATTTTCTTACTTACTTTTTGGCCGCTCCCCATGGCATGTGGGATCTTATTTCCCCGATCAGGGATCAAACCCAAGCCCCCTGCACTGGAGGCATAGAGTCTTAACCACTGGACCACCAGGCAAGTCCCACAATTCACCCACTAAAAGTGTATGATTTGGTGGCTCAGACAATAAAGAATCCACCTGCAGTGCAGGAGACCTGGGTTGGGAAGATCCCCTGGAAGAGGGCATGGCAACTCACTCCAGCATTCTTGCCTGGAGAATCTCCATGGACAGAGGAGCCTGGCCAGGCTGCAGTCCTTGGGGTTGCAAAGAGTTGGACAAAGTGACTGAGTGAGTAAGCATAGCACAATACATCTGTAGATACGTGCAGACATCACCACGATTTTAGAACATTTTTATCATCCCCAAAGAAACCTCAAACTCATTAGCAGTCACTTCTTAGTTTCCCTCAATCCTCCAGGCCTCGGTAACCACGGACCTACTAAATGTCTCTGTAGATTTGTAGGATGGGCAAATATATTCTGTGTATTTACATAAATAGAATCAAATAGCACATGATCCCTTGGGGCTGGCTTCCCTCACTCAGCATAATGTTTCCAGGGTTCTCCTACGTGATAGCATGGATCAGTATGTCACTCCTTTTTATGGCTGCATAATATTCCATTGCATGAATAGACCACAGTTCACTCGTTAATGGATGGATCAGAGTGCCTCCCTCGCCCCTTCCCCAAATATTCATGGCAGGCCTGCTATGCTCTAAGCATGCAGAGGACAGTACAGCATGTGTTTATTCACGGCTTTGAGGGCTTGTGGTATACCCCGAGCATCACCCTTGGCACTCTCAGTTCCCAGTTATTTGATAGCTGGGGACTCCACAACCGTCTTACCTGGGACAACAGCTCAGAATGTGCTTTCTGCTCAAGGATCTTCCTCCCACACAGGATGGATACGCTTCCTGTGGGGTCATTACCCTGGGAAATGTAAGCCCCCCCCATTGAGGCAGGGAAGGAGTTGGGCTGCATGTTCTTTAGAGGCCACCTCACAGGTCACCGGGGTTCAGCACCCTGGCAAAGACCACACAGGGGACACGCTGCAGAATGCATAGGTCGGGGCTTCAGCAGGGCTCCTCTCCATACCCGCCTTTGGGAGAGGGATTGACTATGACTTAGTCATCTTTCCAAGGTAGAAGGCCCATCACAAGTTTGGGTGAGGCCAGGAGGAGCTGGATTCAACAGGAAGCCAAAGCAGAGATTTGGGCAACGTAGCCCCAGCCTCCCTGTGTGCTATGCGGATAAAGCTGAGGAATCGTGCCCTGGACAGAGGCTGTGAGTTCCGGCCTGATGTCTGTTCTCCCTTCTTCCTCACTGACCTAACCTCAATTACATCCAGGCATCGGTATACCTAGTTCAAAGACTACATTTCCCAGACCCCCTTTCTACAAGGGCTGGCCAATGAAAAGAAAGCAAAAGTTATTGGGCAAGGATTATGGGAAATAGATCTTTAAAAAGGAGCAAACTTTTTATTAAGAACATTTTCAAGCATGAAAAAAAGGGTAATGGACACCCATATACACCCATAGGCCAGATTTAATACTTGTTAATATTTTGCCATGTTTGCTTCTTTTGTACCTCATATATTAACCAGCCCATAATTCAAGTTATGAAATCTGTTTCAAAAAGTTGACTCAGATGGGAGACAGGTGTCCCTTGTCCATCCTTGCTTTATCCTTCTTCTTTCCTAAATCACAAACAAGAAGGCTGGAACCCCAGCAGCCATCTTGTGATTCTGAAGCCATCAAGAGGATACAAGCCAAGGATAAGAATGACAAAATGTAAAGAGGGAAGTTTAGCTTGCTTGATTAGCAAAATCAAACAAATAAAACTAACAGAATAAGATACCAAAAAACAAAACCCCCCAAAAGGCAAATAAAGAAAAAAATAAAATCCCTGAACACCAGTTTAATTTGAATTTCAGATAAAAATGAATGATTAGTTTAGTATGTCTCAGGCAAAATTTGAGACATACTTATAATTTTAAAATTCTCTATTGCTCATCTAAAATTCAAAATTAATTGGGCGTCCTGCATTTTGTATGGCAATCCTGTAATGGGTCTGGGTCTCTGGTGCTTGTGGACCTGCCATACAAGTGCTGGACTGTCCATTTAGACCTCCCATTTTATCTAATTAACTTATTTAGTGAGCACCTATGTAAATACCTAATCTGTGCTCAGTCTTGGGCAAAGTCCTGTGAAAACAGTCAGATGGACACATGGGATTCACAATCTAGTGCGTAATACCAATATTAAGACAAATACCCAAGTACCAGTGAAATGAGTAAGGAAAAGGGGACCTAGGTTTTCCCCTCCCCACACTTGTCCGTACTGGTTATTCCTTGAAGACTGAGCTGTTCCCACCCCTGACCTTTGCCCACAATACCCTTCATCTTGGAATGTCCTCATCAACACATCTGCTCGTTTCACTTCTTCCACTCATTCATTCACTGAGCACACTCTGGTTAAGAACCTCCTGTGCCCTGTACTAGGGGACAGAGTGCCCACCCTGCAGGGCCTTAAGGACTCACTGCCCTCTGATGAGTCCTCCACGTGCCAGCTAGAGGTCGGACTGTGTGATGATGGTGGTGCAGGGACAAGAAAAGAAGGGGAGGTGGAAGGGCAGGCCAGCAACAGAGTGGGGTCTTGGGGGATAAATAGGAGCTCAATACGCATGCGAGGTGTGAGTGCAGCCGTGATCAGTGGACAGGTGGATGAAGTTGATTCACGAAAATGAGGCCACCCCACATCACGACTGGCCCCAGCCCCACCTCCCTTCTCGTGGGGAGCAAGCCAGATCCAGGGAGGTTTTGGTGTCCCCGCAGGGTGGACAGAGGGCTTCCTGGGAGCCAGGTGGCCCCTGCTCATGCAGTCACGCCCCGAGCCCATTCCAGAAGGAGAAGGTTGAGTCAGGGCATCTGAGTCATACCATCCAGCTTCCTCCACCCCAAACTTAACACTCTACAAAACAGTCCTGGAAGGCCCCCGAGTGGGCACATTCTCCAGGCCCCATGAACATTTATGGAGTCCTCCGGGTCAAGGCCAGAAGGTTTCTTAGCTGCAGTCTATTTCAACCGCTCACTTGTGCTGTACTGTGCTTAGTCATTCAATCGTGTCTGACTCTTTGCGACCCCATGGACTGTAGCCTGCCAGACTCCTCTGTCCATGGGGATTCTCCAGGCAAGAATACTGGAGTGGGTTGTCATGCCCCCCTCCTGGGGGGATCTTCCCAACCCAAGGATCGAACCCAGGTCCCCTGAATTGCAGGCAGATTCTCTACCTTCTGAGCCACCAGGGAAACCCAAGAATACTGGAGTAGGTAGCCTATCCCTTATCCAAGGGAACTTCCTGACCCAGGAATCAAACTGGGGTCTCCTGCATTGCAGGCGGATTCTTTACCAGTTCAGCTACCAAGGAAGCCCAACCTCCCATTTAACTGATAAATAAAAACAGTCCCAGAGAGGGGAAAATTCCAAGGTCACATCCCACAGCCGGGTCCTGTCCAGCACTGCTGGACCCCAATTCCCTGGCCTTCCAGTGTGATCAACAGCAGAAGTTATACTTAGCAAAATCTATAAATAACACCCTGCAACCAATTGTTTGGGGCACCCCAGCAGTGACCTAATCCCCTGTGTACAGACCCCAGCCCTGCCAGGCCTTAAGCCCCAGGCAGCTCAGCTTGGCAGCCGCCTTAGTGAGTACAGGCCACAGCTCCAGCAGCCAGAGGACCTAGGAGGTGCCTCTGGGCAGATGGCCGGAGCATCCTAGAGATTCTTTTTACAGGGGCACAGGAAGGATCCCTCTCCCAAGCTAGTCTCTCTTTCCTTTCTGTAGGGACTCTGCCCCCTAACCAGCCAGGAGTGCGTTGGCCACAAGCAAACAGGGAGGGAGCCACGGCCAATCACTCCTGTTGAACAGATTTGGGGTTGCAGCCTGGCAGGGCGAGAGCCTCCGATTACCTTTGGAGGGAGCCATCATGGATTGTGGAGTAGCTGGTTTCCGCAGACTTTGGGGGAAGTGAGGACAGCCCAGAAGCTTAGAGGACTTCTAAGACCTGCTGGACAACCCCTGAGTTACTGACGAGGCCAGAGAGAGGCCAGGCCTCCCCACTCCAAACCCAGAGCTCCCCTGGGGTTCATTTTCACCCCAAGCCCTTCACGAACGCCAGCTCCTCCAGGCAGAGCAGTCACCCAGATGGCCCACTGAGAATGTTCCAGGGTCCTGGGATGGGCCCGTCCTAGGTGAGAGTGTCCTCTCAGGAGCGGGGGACATTACCCTTCATGGACTCAAAGGTTAGCTGCCAATTCCACCTTGCCGCCGGTAATGAAGAGCGCAGGAGACAGATGGAGGCTGCCCCACGCACAGTATGCTAATTCCGCTAACCAGTGGACCAGGAAATGGCCGGTCATTTGCGCCGCCATCTAGAGTCAGAGATGCTGCCTCAAAGCTCACTTGTCTTTAATGCTGTCCCCCTGTTGAGGATCCTCAGAGCGATCGCTCCAGCCAATTTCCAGAGAGGCAGGCAGCCGGAGGACAGGAGGAGTGATGGATGTGTGGGCCTTGCAGGGAGCCCTCCACCAGCACTCAGGTTGCCCGGGGTCCAAGCAAGCATTGGGTGCTCTTGGGGCAGTGCCAGCATCTCCACCTTTGCTTCCCTGCCCACGGGGCTTCCCTCTCGGGGTTGGGGCCTGGACCAAGAGGCAGGCAGGCTGCTTCCATCAGCCTCCTGTAAAAGAATAGAGTTCCTGTTTGTTGTCGTCGCTAAGTCGTGTCCGACTCTTTGCATCCCCTGGACTGCAGCACACCAGGCTCCTCTGTCTTCTGCTATTTCCTGGAGTTTGCTCAGATTCATGCCCATTGAGTTGATGATGCCATCCAACCATCCAATCCTCTGCCTGCCCCCCCGCCCCGACCCCCACCTTCTCCTTTTGCCTTCTGTCTTTCCCAGCATCAGGGTCTTTTCCAATGAGTCAGTTCTTGGCATTAGGTAGCCAAATGCCAAATTAGGTGGCCAGCTTCAGCATCACTCCTTCCAGTGAATATTCAGGGTTGATTTCCTTTAGGATGGACTGGTTTGATCTCCTTGAGTTCCTGTTGCTAGTGGGCGTTTCTGGGCTTGCTGCTGGCTCTCAGCCCCCAGGTGGCTGCTCTCCTTGCACGTAGGGTGGTGAAGGAGGGTAGGACCAGAACACTGCCTGGTACATGCAGAGCTCTGTTCTCAGATTCTGGGACATGTTTGAGGCCAAACCAGGGCTGCCTCCTTGGCTCCCATTCAATTCCTCTTATGTCCATGTCCTGGAGCCCTGATACTTTGAGCTTGAGTCCGGTCCTCCTGGGACACTTTCTCTCCAATCACCAATGGTCCTTTGCCATGGGGAAGCCACTCATATTGGGAAAGCCCGCCCTACCAAGGTAACAGAGACCTGGAGAGGCTGGTCCCACCTAGAACCTGAGGGTGAGAGCTCAGGACAACTGATTCCTGATTCCTCTCTTTCTCTCCTTCGTGTGTGTGTGTGTGTGTGTGTGTGTGTGTGTGTTTCCCTGCTCACTTATGCTGGGCAAGTGCATGTACGTGATGAATCTCAGAAGCTCTGAATCATAACATAAAGAATGTCCACCTTTTGTCCTGGGGATCCAGGGATCTCACCTGGGGTGTACAAGGTCCATTCATCCTAGGAAAATTAGTGCTAGAAAAGGCCCATTTTAAATGGACCTCTGTTAAGCAGGGATCTCCTTTCTTAGTAAATGGTAAAAACTAAAAAGATGTGGAATTCATCTTAAAGCTTAAATTTGTCTTAAAACTTATAAATGGTATTCCAGTTTATTAAAATTAATTTATCTTGTGTGTTAAGCTATGACTATAATACCATCTGTAATCTTTGAGCAAATAATGAATCAAATGTTGATTTGGGGGTATAAATTTTTCAGCAGAGAATTGTGCAATGACCCACTCTGTAGCCGTTCTTTGTAGTTAATTTTCACAGCATGATCTTCCCAGGTGTCATTTTTTTGCAAAATGATCCAAAGTCTTCATACATTTTCACAAAGGTGTTCGTTAATCCATGGCACTCAAACCATTCCCTTTTAGTGTCTGCTGTGTTATCACCTTCCTCCTTTTTTTCCTTCAAATCAAAACTGGCCAGATCCTTCTTTGTCAGTGGCTTTGCACAGAGTTTGAATGCTTCTTCAGCGTCATTTTCACTTCCTGAAATCCTGTAACTTTAACAATTTGCATTTTGATTTTGCAATCAATTTATCTGAGTTTTGTGTAAGTGGGCAAAGATGGACACCAGAGTTTAGCAGAAGCGGGTGTTGGCTGGGCACCACATTTATAGATGGTCTGTTTCTTAGCAAACAGTGTTATGTTGACTCTCATTGCCCTAAGGAAGTGATGTGACTGGGGGACCCAAGTACTGAGTCCAAGGATAACAAGGACCCGTGTGTGGTTCCCCTTCTTTTATGTATCCAGATCCTTCTCCTGGCCAGGAGTAGTGGAGGCAACGTGCTTCATCTTTCTGGTCTATGCTGGCTCTTCCTGAACCATGTCGGGGACTCATCCTGATAGGGGACTTGAGCCTCTGAAAAGGACCAGCCAACACTATCAAAAAGAGCTCCCGATTTAACTGTACCCACCTTAATTTGGGTCCCAGCAGCCTTCTCATCCCTGAACAGGGTTCAATCTGAGATGGCACTTTCCTGCCATTTTCCCTGGGGGCAAGAGGCTGCAGGATCCAAGGAAGTGGTGTGCAGTACTTGGGGACATCCATTTCATTAAACATCATCAACAGGATAAAAAAAAAAATGAAAAGAGAATTTGTCAAAATTTGTTACGTGCAGCTGAAGCTGCTCAGTACAACTAAATGTTAATACAGTGTGGAATCTTGAATAAAGTCTGAACATAAATAATGGACACTAACATAAATTTTGTGAAATTTGAACAAAATCTGTACTTTAGTTAATAATACTGTATCACAAGTTAATTTTCTGCTTGTTTGTTTGTTTTGTTTTTTTACAACATAGTATTTCTTTATATTCTCAGGTTCAGATTAGAAGTTTCAAGCCTCATTCAAATTTTTTTTTAAATCACTAAAATAATAAGCTTTCTAGACTTTTAGCAGTAATTCTAGAAGCCAGAATAAATGGCATCAAAGTTTTGAATGAACGTAAATTAGAAATCTAGCATTCTATTCATACTTAGTCAAACAAGTGGAGCCAAAATGTCATAATTTTTTTAGCTAAGCAAAAATTCATGTTTTATAAAACATATATATTATACATACTATATATATGATATAAAAGTTTTTTTTATTTGATAAAGGCTTGAGAAAGAACAACAAAAAAAGAGAGAAATTGGAAAGTGTTAACTAAGATGGGAGCAATGAATATGAAATAGAAAAAGTGTAACAAACTAGATAAAAGTAAAAGATCATCATATCGTCCAGTTGTTTTTAAACATGGCTCTTCATTAGAATCACCTCTGGAGCCTTGGAGAAAAAAAATGACACCTGGGCATTTGTGCTATTTTTTAAAAGTTCCAAAATAATTCTAATGTGTATCTGGATTTTAAAAAGTGATTACAGCTTTTTCTATTAAATGACAGTTTTAGTGGTATAGAATTCTATTATTTTCTGTTGACCAATCATGATACAATGGTATTAAAATGAATAATAGTTTAAATAATCACAATAGTAAAAGATGTCTACCCGTTTCCACAATATGTTAAAAACTATTTTCTAATTTTCCTTAGTACAGCTTCTTAGGTATACACATCATTTAAAAGTGGACATTTAATTTCCAAATACATGGGGTTTCTAAAGTATCTTTGATATTAATTTCTCATTTAAATATTTTATTTTCTGCCATCATCCTGTTTTTTTTCAGTCTTTTTTTTTTTTTCCAGTCTTTTTATTGAGGCTTTCAATGGCTGAGTCAAAGATCTCTGTGTAAATGTCACGTTACACTTGAAAATATGTGGGTTATTTTCAAATATCTTTTGATATTGATTTCTAACATAATTCCACAGTGATAACAGACTTCGTATGATTTTAGTAGCTTTAGACCATGAAATGTTTGTGCCTTGTTTTTTGTCTCTGGTTACATCCCAGTGTCTCCTGGTTTATAGTCTGTGTGGTCAGTTGCTCAGTGTCTCTGACGCTTGGTGAACCCATGGACAATAGCCTGCTAGGCTCCTCTGTCTATGGAATTCTCCAGGCAAGAATACTGGAGTGGGTAGCCATTCCCTTCACCCGGGGATCATCCCCGCCCAGTGATCGAACCCGGGTATCCTGCATTGCAGGCAGATTCTTTACGGTCTGAGCCACCAGGGAAACCAGTTTATAGTCTGTGGGAACTTAAACAGAATTTGTATCCTGCTTTTGTGTGAAATTACATAAATCTTAATTATGTTGAATTACTTTATAGTGCTTTTCGGGTCTATTATATCCTTCTACTTTTCATTCTATTAATTCCATTGTATTTCATTATTATATTATTATTTCTTTCTATTAATTTTTGAGAGTTTGATATTGAAACTCCAACTAAAAATCTTAATTTACCTACTTTAAAAAATAATGGTAATTTATAGTGGAACTATATGTAACTTTGTTCTGTATTTTCCAAGTCTCCTGTAAATGTGTTATCATATTTTCATAATTTTAAAAAATCAAATGAATTTAAACTAAAACTATAGTAAAATAAAGAAAATGAAATGACAAAAACCAAAAATCATCATGGTCTCCCAAGTCTTAAATAATAATAGTAATAAGTAAAATGTATTGATTACTTACTATATGCCAGGTATTGATGTAAACATTTCACAAATATTGTCTTACTTAATTCACACAACCCTGGTTAGCGTTACCCCCATTTTACAATTGGGGAATAAAGACATAGAAAGTTTATTTTTTTCCAGGTCATAAAAATGATAAATCGTGAATTGGGATTTGAATTCAGGCAGTCTGACTCTAGACCTCGTATTCATAACTAGTAATGTGTTGGAAACTAACATGTCTTTTTTCTTCTGGGTTTGAATGATGCTGGGGGGGGGGTGGATGTAGAATTGATATGTTACAGGACAATAGGATAATCTGAGGGAAGAAAACTTGCCAAATGCAGCCTCCAAAATCAATAGCAAAGTGCCACACTGAAACTAACAAGTGTACTTTATGTTTAATCATGGATCCATTTTGAAAATTCTGTGCATAAGTCAAGAAACTGTCTTTTAGGACCACGAACCCCAGAAAACCTGGTGTCCCTCAGTTTCAGGCACAGAAAGTATTTTCCCAAAGATGCCCCATTTCTTGAAACTAATAAAATAATTGGGTTGCAAATGCTCAGGGCCGTCTTTCCCCTACCAGTGAGCTCTTTTATAGCCACTGAAAAGTCACTTTTTGGGGGGGCTCATTATCCCTCAAGATCCTGTGCCGCTCATTTGCATATGAAAGAGGAAGTTCATAAAAGCTCTTTCTTATTTTCCAACACGAGTTCAAATCAGGGGCCATTATCACCCTATAGAAAGATCCAAATGGCATATGGATCATTCTGGAGAAGGGGGTGAGCGCCTTTTAAGAGAATTGTTTTAGTTTTTGCAGGAAATTAATCAGAGGGATGGGCTTTGTGGAGCGGGAGCAAATCTAATCTGTTCTTTGTTCGAATTTGCCTTGCTCCAATTCCTAGCAATTGTAGACAACATGCTCTTTTGTTCGGGAGACACTTGTTACATGCATAATTAGAGACTGCAGTAGCTGTGTTTAAAGAAAAACTGTTTTCCAATGTAATGTGTGATCTTGATAATAGTATTTTCATCAAAGGTAGCAATTACATTCATTAAGCTGAGACTGGCGTGGAGGCAAGGAAATTAAGTGGCAAGTGAATAAAAAGCTCCCCTCCCCCCCTGTTATCTCCTACTCTTTATAAGTTGAAATGCACCATGGTGAGCTGGAACTGGGAAATACATAGTGCATATAAAAAAATAAAGTCCTCCTTAACCTTTCTGAATAATGACCCTGCAGATATCCTAGGGACGTCAACTATAGATGCACTTTTCAAATTAAAGGGTTTTATTCTCCCTTAATTTCCTATGCAAGTTTTAAACGAGCTCAACATATGATTCAGGTCTTTAAAGGCTGCAGGGCTCTTTAGGATTAATTCACTGTTCTTCGCACTCATAAATTAATAGTTTTGTGTCCTCAAAGAAAAAGAAAAAAAAGCTACAACAAGGCATAAATCAACCAGTTTAGAGAGAAATAGAGCCATTTGCCAGTTTTTAATTACTCCTTTAACTATTTATTTAGGCTTCCTTATACTTTCATTTTAAAGATGCTGAAAATGAAGTCCACACGTGGAGGGTGGAAAACACAGTGCAGAAAAAGAGCCCCCTCTCCACAGACACTCAGGTTCTTGAATCCCACTATGTTGCTGCAAGAAATTTATCCTGAAAAAAAATTCCACACATGTATTTGTATATGCGTGTGTGTGTGTGTGTGTGTGATCTCCTCCAGGCAGATGCTCTGGGTCCTCCCCCACCCCATCCCCCTGGTTTAAAAGTCCTGCTTGAAAAATGTCCCTGCAATGCCTCAAAGGGCTTGATGATTTCAATTTTATTCAACAGAGCACAATGATAGCCAGACATTTCTGGGCAAAAGCAGATGGAAATATGCCACCTCCTATCAGCACCCTAGCTCCGGCCAATGTTTTGACCTGAAAAGCTTTCTGAGAAAATGAAACCAGTCCACAAAAATCAATTGGGGACCCCTATTTCTTGTGATTGGACATGCACCGCTCTGCGGCAAGAATCATTATCTGTAAATTGATTGACCCAAATGTCATGCAGACCATCTTGGAGTGGGAAGCCGAGAGCTTGAACGGCCTCTGCATTTTCTGCTGGCTGCACAGCCAGATGTGGCAGTGGCCTTGATGGCCAACCTCTAACCAAGCGGGTCAGGGTAGGGGAGCAGCTATAATTTGAGAAAAAGCGAGACTTCAGAAGTTTTTCAACTTTACTTTCTGCCCTACTCTCTGGCAGTTGATCTGACAAGGGTATTGAATGAGGAGCCAGGAGACCTGCATGTGGTCCCAGCTGGTGATGAGATCTAAGGTTTGTTGAATGGCTTGCTATCTGTCAGGTACTTGGCTGCAGTTCACACACACCATTTATCTCATTCCTCACAGCAAGTCTTCGACGGGGGCATTGGTATTACCATTTTCATTTTCCAATCAAGAAAATAAAACTTTGCAGAAGTCAAGTAAGCTACCTCAGTTTGCATAATTAAGACATCGGGGAATGGACATCCCTACACTGCAGTCTGATTTCAAAGCTCAACCCTCTTGGTCATTGACTTCATTATTGTGGGAGCAGGGGCTTTGCTCTTTTCAGACTCAGGTTTCCTGGATGTCAACAAAGGGGCAGCTGAGAAAGCCCCAGGGTCCCAAGCAGCTCGACATTTACAAGATTTTTCAGGAGACCTTTCAAGTTATCTTGTCGAAGCAGCTACTTTGCTTTTGGGGCTTTTTTGAAAAGCCATAGGTAGCCCCCAGAGTTGACAGAGGACAGCGCTGGGTACCCAAAGATCATGGGCAGCTGAAGCTCCTAGGAGGGGGTCCAAAGACAGGGGATGGGTGTGGACCTTGCTTCACTGACTCAGGTGAGCAGGAGGGAAACAGCACATTGGAGCTCAGTGGAAATGTTTTCTAATAACCATCTCAAATTACCCTCTGCCCTATACCTCTCTCCTGCTAGGTGGTAGCTCCCTTGACAGCTGTAGATCTCAGTTCAACGTGACAAAGTCAGAGTCACTTTTGGTTCATTGAGCAGCCTCAGTTCGTTCTTGGCCATATTGGGAATTCCCTGGTGGCCCAGTGGTTAAGAAGCTGCCTTGCAATGCAGGGGATGTCGGTTCGATCCCTAGTCGGGGAACTAAGATTCCACATGTCATGGAGCAGCTAAGCCTGAGTGCTGCAACTAGAGAATCTGTATGCCTCAATGAAAGATCCCAAGTGCCACAGCTGAGACCCGATGCAGTGCCCACTCCTCAAAAGACAGCTCAGTTCATTTAAAAACTGCAGCCTCATGTCCATTTAAAAAAAATTTACTTATTTAGCTTTAGTTTTTGGCTGTGCTGGATCTTGGTTGTTGCATGCAGGCTTTCTCTAGTTGCAGTGAGGGGGACTACTCTTCTCTGTGGTGCACAGGCTTCTCGTTGCAGCAGCTTCTCTTGTGGGCCGAGCACAGGCTCTAGGCATGCAGGCTTCAGTAGTTGTGGTGCTCAGGTTTAGTGGCCCCAAGGCATGTGGGATCTTCCTGGACCGGAGATCGAACTGGTGTCCCTTGCATGGCAAGATGGATTCTTAACCACTTAACCACTCGACCATCAGGGCAGCCCCCTCATATCCATTCTGAGGCTCCTATGAACAGAATCCCAGCAGTGGTCCCATCTGCCTTCTGTCTCTAACAGCTTGTGGCGTGTGTGTGTGTGTGTGTGTGTGTGTGTGTGTGTGTGTGCATGGTATGGGGAAGAGTTCACGGTCTTTCTTGACTCTTTCCTTTTTCCCTCTGGTGTTGGGGTTGGTTGTGGCTTGAGAATGGATGGGAAGGGGGGAGACCTGGGCAGGTGACTCCGCTTGACTTTGTTGTTCTGGCTCCTTTTCCATGAGCATGTTATGAATGAGGATTGACTGTCAAGGGGGTCTGTTTCCTTGGGCCTTGGGGGTCTCTGGCAAGAGTGGCTACATTTCACCACTGGCTCTTTGCATTCCTTCCCCACGCCTATTTCTTTGTTCTCAAGGGAAAAGATCCTATAGAAAGCGTATCATCTACAATCCCATTCTAAATCCTGTGCCAACTCTCAGGCCTGTGGGCACAAGCAGGACCTGTCTTCCTTAACTTTTTGGAACAAAGAACTCAAGATGAGGTCATCCTGACCCCGTCTTGGGCATTCCCCCATAATGCCATATGGTTTCCTGGGTTCTTTTCTCCTGCATTTATGGGAAAAATTAACAATCACCTGGCTAAGTAAGTTGTCCAGGTGGGAACAAAATGCATTGGCTGATGGACTCTTTACCACTAGCGCCACCTGGGAAGTCCAGAAGATCTAAACACACTGAGAATTATTTTGGAGATCTCCCAGCCCCACAGTCAGCATCACTGGGCACTTATGGACTCTTTCTGACTTCCTGAACTTGCCTCCTTGCTTGTTCTTAAGGTTTTGGTTCCCTGTTGCTCCACATCTGAAAGCCAGTCCCTAACGATCCTTGGCGCCAGGATTCATCTCATCCTTCCCTCAGTGAGAATAAAAACGTTGGGGGGAAAAAAATGAAACGTTGAAATCCTTTCCTCAAGTGCCTTCAGTTCAGTTCAGTTCAGTTGCTCAGACTCTTTGCAGCCCCGTGGACTGCAGCACGCCAGGCTTTCCTGTCCATCACCAAATTCCGAAGCTTGCTCAAACTCATGTTCATTGAGTCGGTGATGCCATCCAACCATCTCATCCTCTGTCATCCCCTTCTCCTCCTGCCTTCAATCTTTCCCAGCATCAGTACAGTTCAGTTCAGTTCAGTCACTCAGGTGTGTCTGACTCCTTGCGACCCCATGAACCGCAGCACGCCAGGCCTCCCTGTCCATCACCAACTCCCAGAGTCCACCCAAACCCATGTCCATTGAGTCAGTGATGCCATCCAACCATCTCATCCTCTGTTGTCCCCTTCTCCTTCTGCCTTCAATCTTTCCCAGCATCAGGGTCTTTTCTAATGAGTCAGTTCTTTGCATCAGGTGACCAAAGTATTGGAGCTTCAGCATCAGTCCTTCCAATGAATATTCAGGACTGGTCTCCTTTAGGATGGACTGGTTGGATCTCCTTGCAGTCCAAGGGACTCTCAAGAGTTTTCTCCAACACCACAGTTCAAAAGCATCAACTCTTCGACACTCAGCTTTCTTTATGGTCCAACTCTCACATCCATACATGACTACTGGAAAAACTATAGCTTTGACTAGACAGCCTTCTGTTGGTGAGTAATGTCTCTGCCTTTTAACATGCTATCTAAGTTTATCAGAGCTTTTCTTCCAAGGAGCAAGCGTCTTTTAATTTCATGGCTGCAGTTACCATCTGCAGTGATTTTGGAGCCCAAGAAAATAAAGTCTGTCACTGTTTCCATTGCTTCCCCATCTATTTGCCATTAAGTGACGGGACCGGATGCCACTGTACCTTCACCCCTACGTAAAGGATATCAGCTGCCTTTAGGATAAAGCTGGATGGGAAACGCGGGCAGAGCCTGCACCTTCTCTCCAGTCTTGAACCTGATCTTCCAGTCAGGGTTGAGAAGCAGAAGCTCTGTGGCAGACAAGAGGTGCCTACTGTATACACTGGGAATGGCCTCGGTGGTAGCCAACTCTACTTTCCTTGTTTGTCAGGAGCCAAATCTTAAACCAAAACTAACAACCTACATGAAGATGTGGCAACAGAAGCAATTTTACACCTAGATAAAAGTGTAACATTTCATCACAGTTTCGAGAATTTGGCTAGTTGTCTCGGAGTATTTCAGAACGAAGCACTGTGCAAGTATTGTATGAATATTCTCAAAGTTAGTACCTACTTAGACATGGGCGAGGCGAGCTGCTGCCTGGGGCTTTCACATTTCATAAACACACAACAGGCCCTGTATTCCCCTGGATCTGGTGCTATGCTGGCCCCCATGACCTGAACCGGAAGCATCCACCCTCATGACTAACACCTGTCAAGCCGTGGGGTCCTTCTTCAACTGCTTTGCCTGAGACAGAAGGAGCAGGAATCCTGACGAGCATCTCAGAGAGAGATACCCATGTGGGGGTCGGGGTGGGGTGAGGAGGGTTTGCCTGAGCAAAGGACAAATTTACTAACCTGTTAAATCTTTCCTCTCAGAAAACAAGAGTGCAAGAGATTCTTGAGTAACCAGTGACCATTTCCTAAAGCAGGGAGCGTCCCTTCTTTGGTTCCTCTGTGTTCCAGCGGAGACTTCCTGAAGTTCTCATGAATTGGCATAGCTTTCCAACAGTTTTATATGGTGCTGGACAACATTTTGTAGTAATAATTCACATGACTTTTGATTTTATGTATGAAGGTCTGGAACTAACATGCATGATATGTGACAGCAATTCATTACATTAGCTGATGAATACAAGAATTGTGAATGTTCTTGTTCATAAAAAGCATTTACAACTAATTGAAATATCAAAAATCAAGATTAAAAAGCAAGTTTCGTTTAAATTATTAAAACTTTTATACAGGTTGGAATTTTATCTGGCCTTTTAATATTAATTATTTTGAATACTTTAAAAGCTAACTTTTGGGAAGAGATGAAAAAAGAATTCTAATTTTAAATTCTGCATTAACTTCAATATACATTTTTTATGAAGGTACATTCTACTTTTGTACACTTTGAATAGAAAAAAATTTTTTTAGGTTAAAAAAATTTTTTTTAGATCCTGAGTACACATAAGATCATAGTAGAAATAGGAAGTACAAAAACAGGTTAGAAAACAAAAGTAGAAATAAACTAGAAATAGAAAATCTTCAGTGAGGTGGTGATGTCAGCTTAAAACTTTAAAACTCTATAATATCAAGCAAGATAAAACACATTTTTTATTTAAAGAAGATTTAATTACTGATCACAACAATGTAAAGTATGTGAAAACCATTCCCATCAAATCCATACCATGAGGAAGGTTGAAATCTCTGCAATTTCACCCTGTTTATTAATGAAAAAAATAATTACTGGGGCTTCCCTGATGGCTTAGTGGTAAGGAATCTGCTCGCCAGTGCAGGAGATATGGATTCAATCCCCAGTCCAGAAGATCCCACATGCCACAGAGCAACTAAGCCTGTGTGCCACACTACTGAGCCTGTGAGCCGCAACTACTGAAGCACGCAAGCCCTAGAACCCATGCTCCACCGCAAGAGAAGCCACTGCAATGAGAAGCCTCTGCTCCACCACTAGAGAGTAGCCCCTGCTCCCCGAAACCAGAGAAAAGACTTCGCAGCAAGGAAGACCCAGCAGAGCCTGAATAAATAAAGTAATAACTGATTAAAACAATAAGACCAGGGGAGCTCTTTGGTGGCATAGAGGTTAAGATTCCAGGCGTTCATTGCCATGGCCCAAGTTCAATCCCTGGTCAAGGAACTGAGATCCTACAAGCTGTGAGGTACAATCAAGTGAAGTCGCTCAGTCGTATCCAACTCATGGTGACCCCATGGACCGCAGCCTGCCAGGCTCCTCTGTCCATAGGATTTTCCAGGCAAGAATACTGGAGTGGGTTGCCATTTCCTTCTCCAAAAACTTAATTAATTATTTTAAAAAACCCAATAAGACCATAGCTGCGCCTCTGCTGGTAGGTTAGCTCCAAGAGCAGGGCTATCAGGGCCTGGCCTCCTCGCCTTCAGAGAACAGTTGCAGAGATGATGGCATGGGCTCATGTTCTGTCTCATGCATGCTGAAATCATCATGGCAAAGTCAGAAAGTAGGGCAGTAAAAATGGTAGAGGGACTAGGGGTCAAAAAACATTAGAAGCAAAGGCTTGTTTTGAAACTTGTATAAACTTGTTTGAAACTTTGTCTTTTCTTTTTTTTGCCTGAGCCATATGGCATACAGGATCTGAGTTCCCTGACCAGGGATCGAACCCACAACCCTTGCAGTGGAAGTGTGGAGTTTTAACCACTGGACAACCAGGTAAGTCCCCTGAAATTTTTATTCTTCTGGGGTTTGCCGTGGATTGCTGAGGCCCAGTAGAAATTTTAGACCAAAAAACCTGCTTGGAGGCTGCAAACATTTGTATAATTTAGGGTCAACTGGGGCCTTCCCAGGTGGCTCAGTGTTGAAGAATCTGCCTGCCAATACAGGGGATGCAAGAGATGAGCTCGAACCCTGGGTTGGGTTGACCACCTGGAGTAGGAAATGGCAACCAATTCCAGAAGTCTTCCCTGGAAAACTCCATGGACAGAGGAGCCTGGTGGGCTACAGCCCATGGGGTCGCAAAGAGCCGGACATGACTGAACACCACACCCACATATTATAAGGTCAACTGAAGTGAGAAGTGTGCTGATTCCAAGACAGCAGGAAGGTTCACACCAAATGATGACCTGTTAGAACATGACGGTAGATGAATGGAGCCTGAGTTTTTAAAGTTGAGTAAAGCAACACGTACGCCTTTCTGTATTTAGTCAGTTTTCAGTGTTAGTACATTTCAACCTGAGTAATTCCCAAGAATTCTTACCCGCTGTACAAGAGCAGGGTTGTTTCAGCCTCAAGATGCTCTTTATTATGAAACACACTTAAAATGAGCTTAGCAGCAATCAATAAGCAGCATATCCTTAGCTTTTGTCTACTTGGAAAAATCAATTGGGTTGAAAAGATGGAGCATTAATACTCAAAGGAACTGTACATACATTATGCAGTGATAGGTTTCTGTCATATGACTGAGTGCAAAATAACTCAAAGGACCCACAGAAGCTGTCTACTCAATCAGAGGTGTTCCCCTCAGACTCCCCAACCATCCAAAGATGCAAAACCTTACAACTCTGGTATTACTTTATTGTGTTTACATCTCCAAGAGGAAAATAAAGAACAATTTCTCTCTAAGAGAAATGATTAGATTTTAAATCACCAAGTTCAGTTCAGTTCAGTCGCTCAGTCGTGGACTGCAGCATACCAGGCCTCCCTGTCCATCACCAGCTCCCTGGAGTTTACTCAAACTCATGTCCATTGAGTCAGTGATGCCATCCAACTATCTCATCCTCTGTCGTCCCCTTCTCTTCCTGCCTTCAATCCTTCCCAGCATCAGGGTCTTTTCAAATGAGTCAGCTCTTCATATCAGGTGGCCAAAGTATTGGAGTTTTTCCAGTCTTTCCAGTGAACACCCAGGACTGATTTCCTTTAGGATGGACTGGTTGAATCTCCTTGCAGTCCAAGGGACTCTCAAGAGTCTTCTCCAACACCACAGTTCAAAAGCATCAATTCTTCAGTGCTCAGCTTTCTTTATGGTCCAACTCTCACATCCATACATGACTACTGGAAAAACCATAGCTTTGACTAGATGGACCTTTGTTGGCAAAATAATGTCTCTGCTTCTTAATATGCTGTCTAGGTTGGTCGTAACTTTTCTTCCAAGGAGCAAGCATCTTTTAATTTCATGGCTGCAAACACCAAATCTAAGGTGATTTATCTTATCATTAACTCTCTTGCTAACAAAGGTAAACTCTCATTAAAGCAAGCCTCACCGAGCCTCCTATTTTGGGGTGGGAGAATTGCAATGAACACACTGCCCACGATTGCTTTTGGCTCCAGAGAACTAAGTGCACAGCTTCTAGTTGGAGCCCTGGGAGAGTGACTGCTCACTCTCAATGAGCAAGTCACCTCTGGATTCGGTAGGAGGAGGTGCCCCTCTCGTTCCTTCTGCTCTACCCCTCTGAGTAGGTGGGTGTCTGGGGACTTCTGGGTTTGCTTAGTCAGTCCTGTTATATTGGGGTGCTGCACAGGTTGAAAAGGAACTCAGACATTGGGGCTGGAATCACTTGAACATTACTCAAGTTTGAGTGTGTGATGAAAACGCTCAGGGGTGTGGTGACAAAGGCAGACTCCAGACCCCAGGTCCAGTGATCTAACTGGAAGTGATCTTCCTGACTGGTCAGGAAGTCTGTCTTTCCACAATGACCACAGGTGATACAGGACAGAAGGCCCAGAGGAAGCCTGTCTTTACACCACTAGTAACTGTTTACGTTGTCTCCCAGACCTCAACCTCCCACCTCATTTTATGTTTAGGTTTTTTTTTTTTTTTTTAGCTGTGCCGTATCATTTGTGGGATCTTAGTTCCTGGAACAGGGATCGAATCCACACCTCTTCCAATGGAAGCTCACAGTCCTAAACACTCGACCACCAGGAAAGTCCCCTCCTGCATTTTACATATAAATTTTCAAGAGCCTCTGGACATCCTGCTGGGACAGATCTGAAAATAAACATCATCTCTAACGACTCGGGAACTCTGGGACTAGTATTCCATGGTCTGCACTTTAAGACTCCAGAAGTTACTCTAAAGTACAGTGAGGACGTTGATACGAAGGATAGAAGATGAGTCATGATAGAATCTTGATAAATGGAAGAATGTCCACGTAAGGGAAAAGAAACCAAGAGTCGGTCAAAAGTAGATGTTTGTCAAAAAGCAAAGGAATCAGAGTCTTAGAAGAGGGGTATCCAACACGATAATGTCATCAATTATGGGTCCAAAGATAACTTTAAGAAAATCATTTACATTCACTGACAAAAGTAAACACCAACCAAAAGGAGATTAAAGGAGCAGGCGCTGAGGATGAGCGGATGCCCGAGCGCTTCTGTAGACTGAAGGAGGGAGCCCATCGGGCTTTGTTTTTCTGTCGCTGAATCATGTCCAGCTCTCTGCGACCCCATGGATTGCAGCACGCCAGGCTTCCTCTGTCCCCTGCACTATCTCCAGTAGTTTGTTCAAATTCATTTCCATTCAGTTGGGCTAGACAAGCTACAAATGAAATTACGAGAGAATAATGATCCAAGTTCCTAGGGAAGGTCTTCCCTCTCTCTTTTTATGATGTGACACCCAGATGAACTGACCAGCTTCGGTAGGATCTGACTTAGGAGGCAACCCTTTCATCAAGGGTTGGCCAGTTTTCCTTTAGGTTTCGTGGGCAAAAGGCATAATTGGGGATATCAGGTCCATGTTTATATAGCATTTTAAATGTAAAAAAGAAATTACTTTGCAGGTCATAACAAAACCAGGCAGTGGGTCAGATTTAACACCCAGGCCCTGGTTCTGCCCACCCAATTTAAACCTGGGTCCTTGGATTTGAGATGCTTTGAATGTTGTTTTGTTTTTTGTTTTTTTTTTTTCTGGTCCAAGAAAATATTATGTTTGAGTACCTCAAGTCAAATCACATATAATCAAATTACAATCAAAGGCAAGCTGGTAATCCCAAGGCCAGGGTGGCTGGTCCAGTTGATGTGAGAGGGCCCCTAGGGAAGTCTTCCCACTCAGCACACCCACACTGCTTTGTGGGGGAGCGGGGTGTCTTTCAAAGTGGTCAGTGCTGCTTATCCACAGAGGTCAAACCTTCAAGGAATTAGGTGTCAGACCCCTTTTCTGTCCTCTCTGTTTCAGAGTCTAGTCTCCCGTGGCCGAATGGAGCTGACTGCATGGCTGTGCCTATTTGAGAAAAGCAGAACAATAAGTTAAAGGTAAATGAATGCACAAAGGGAAAACTTTCAGTAACCCTATAGGTAGCTTTAATTTTATTTTAAATTACACAAGATTATATTTACTTTATTACAATTGTACGCTCTAATAAAATTATGAAGTTCAAATAGTCAGGATGAAACCAGTGACCCCTGTGGCTGCCCTCTTGACCCCCTGTCCCAGGGCAGCCCCCAGCGTGTTGACTGTGTTCTCCGAGTTTATTCCAAGAATTTATATACATGCTTGGATTTACAGAATATATAGATTTGTACTGTTGTGCACAAATCTTACATGATGTGTTATTTTCTTAAACAATGGAACTTGGTGATGATTTAATCTCGGAACATGGGTCTTACTCTTTTAAACTGCTGCACCGGATTACATGGTATGTATGTCCATGATTTATTTCTTCTCCTACCTAGCCATTTCTAATTTGTCACGACTGCAAACTCTGCTGCCCTCAAAGTCCCTGACATGACTTTCTGTCCATCCTCCCAGAGGCACTGGCCACTACAGCTGGGTTTGTTTTGACAACAATATATAATTTATATGTTTATTTTCCAATTAACCAAGGTTATTTGAAGTTATGATCAGTTTTTTGCAGCTTACCTTTTGGTTATTTACTTCTCATTGTGTACAGTAAATGTTGCCTGTAAGTCTGTCTTTTTGGCATTTATAAAAGCTTCCTTTGTGGCAAAAATTCAAAAGTAGACAATTCACTTGCATTTGAAAAGGAAAACTTCTCTCTGTATATAAATATATATGTCAGACTTGTTGATTATGCTACCCAGTCCCTCTCTGCTCTTACCGTTTCCTACTTGACTTGTTGATTTCTAGGTCAGAGGCTGTGATTATGACTTTATCAGTTTTCACTGTATTTTTATTATTTGTTTGGTTGTCTACAGTTCCCAGCTACACTGTAAGAGACATAAACTTCATGACTACTGGACCTTCTTGGTGAAGGCTTCCTGTTTTATTATGAGATCTCTTTTTCTGCCATTTAAAAATTATCTTAGCCTTTAACTCCATTTTGATGTTAATTTTGCTGTTCTTGCTTCCCTCTTAGTAGCATTTTGTATGGGCTTTCTCCTTCTCTTCATTTCAACTTTCCTGTGCTGCTGTTTTTTTAAGATGTTTCTAACATTATGTAGCTGGGATTTAAATTTTCCTTTTGTCCCATCTTAACATAGTTTAATGGGTGAGTTTCACCCATTTATAAGTTTTACTATGTTTGGCTACCTTGCTTTGTTCTCCACTTACCATAATTTCTTTGGGGGAAAAAAAAGCTGTGTAAAGTTAAGTTTTTTAAAAGCTATTTTAAAAATTTATATTTTATGTATTGGCTTCACCAGGTCCTCTTTGGTGCTCATGGACTTTCTCTAGCTGCAGCGAGCAGGGTCTACTCTTCATGGTGGTGCACAGGCTTCTCATTGTGGTGGCCTCTCTTATTGTGGAACATGGCCTCCAGGCTCACGGGCTTCAGAAGTCGCAGCTCATAGGCTGAGTAGTTGCAGCATTTGGGCATGTGGGATCTTCCTTGGACCAGGGATCAAACTTATGTCCCCTGCATTGGCAGGCAGATTCTTAGCCAATGGACCACCAGGGAAGTCCTCAAAGTTACGTGTCTTTTTTTCCCTTTATATTGTGAGTTACCCACACAAGTGATGGCAAATCGAACCTCCTGTAGCCACTCCCGCTCAGATCTGTATCCTGCTCCATCTTTCTTCCTGCCTCGGGGCAGTTCTTTGACGGCTATGATGGAGATGAATTTTTTTTGGAATTTCCTTAGTTCCCGTTCAGTACCCTTCTCACTCCTCTCCTGCATCTTCCTATTGCCCTGTCCACCCACCCTCCATTCTTTCTCGCCAAACCCATATGCTCCCACCACACCTGTTTGTCTTACAGGCCATGTTCTCAGCTAGTTTCTCTGCTTGAAATGATCTGAAACAATCCCTGAAGAATTATTAGCTAGTAAAGGGCTATGTGGCAGCGACCTTTTAATAGGACACTCCTAAAAACGAACACACCTTAAAGACCCAAAGGAATGAATCTGAGGGGGCCTTCACCAGCCAGACTGAGTTTGAATCATTTCTGTCATGTATCAATAAGCAACTTATTTCCCTGTCTGTGCCTCAGTCTCCTGGCCTTTAAAATGGGCTCACAAGAGCACCTACTATATAGAACTGAGTTAAAATGTGTCAAGAGCATAGAATAATGACTGGTACATGATAAACGCACAAGAAATCTTAGTGCTATTGTTGTCATTCTAATGGATCTAAAGAAATACTTTTTTAAATGCTGCTGCTGCTGCTGCTAAGTCACTTCAGTCATGTCTGACTCTGTGCAACCCCATAGATGGCAGCTCACCAGGCTCCGCTATCCCTGGGATTCTCCAGGCAAGAACACTGGAGTGGGTTGCCATTTCCTTCTCCAATGCATGAAAGTGAAAAGTGAAAGTGAAGTCGCTCAGTCGTGTCCGACTCGTTGCGACCCCATGGACCACAGCCTACCAGGCTCCTCCGTCTATGGGATTTTCCAGGCAAGAGCACTGGAGTGGGTCGCCATTGCCTTCTCCATTTAAATGATGAGTTTTTTAAACTAATTAATTTGGCTGTGACAGGTCTTAAGTTCACATGCAAACTCTTAGTTGTGGCCTGTGGGATCTAGTTCTTTGATCAGGGATGGAACCTGGGCCTCCTGCATTGGGAGCATAGAGTCTTAACCACTGGACCACCAGGAAAGTCCCTAAAGAAATACTTTAGGGTTGGCCTTGGTGGTTTTCTGTGTGTGTGGATTCACTAAGGAGAACAGGAAAAAAAGACACCTGACGTAAACGTTCTGATAAGAATAAGGTCTTCCTCAATTTCGCATGGCAGCCTGGAGTGCACAGCACCTCGTGCCCTTGGTCACAGTGACTGCGTGGCCACATCACTGGATGACAAATGTAAAGATGGACTGGTGTCTAGATTTCTAAAACACTGCAGGAAATGATGAGGAAGAGATAGGCTGAAACCTCCTATGAGCTTAGACAACAGTGTATCACTGAGAAAGAGGTCCACCAATACAAGATTTCCAGACATGATACTACAAACACAGGCATAAATATCAGCTAGATAAGAGCTATCCTGTGAGGAGAAGTCACAGTCTTGTCGGACTCACTGCAACCCTATGGACTGCAGCCTACCAGGCTCCTCCATCCATGGGATTTTCCAGGCAAGAGTACTGAAGTGGGTTGCCATTTCCTTTCCAGGGGATCTTTCCGACCTAGGGATTGAACCCAGGTCTCTGCATTGCAGGCAGACGCTTTACCATCTGAGCTACCAGGGAAACCCCAGTACATACTGTGAAGATGTGCTCAAAAGAAGTGACCTCTCCACTTAAAGCTGCTTTTTCGCTTTAAAAAGCAGCAGGGGAAGGGGGTGATCAATCTGGTAAAAATTTTATTTAGCATCACGAATTTAAAATTGGTCTCTTCCCTGAAAACAAACAAAATTGGCTTACATGACAGGCAAGCTATCAGCTTGGTAAACAAAGGTACAGTGTCTGTCTTGCAAGAAGAGTACATTGTTTTCTTACTTCTGTATGCACAACAAACAATTTTGCTTTATTAAAGTAGCAAAAGCCTTCAGGCAGTGCTTTATTTTTTCATTCTCCGTAGAATACTGATTTTGTAACATGATTACAGTCTGATGTGTACCATTACAACCAAAGTTTTACTTTCTGAAAGATCAGCAAAAATACATCAGCAAGGATATAACTAGTGCATTTACTAAAACACACCATAATCATAAAACCAAGTGATTACAATCATCCTCACATTTGACGTACCAGCTACATCCTAGCAGAGCTGGTATATTTGGCAGATGATTTATCAATGTAAGTAGTGACATCTATCAGTCTTAACACTTCTGAAATGTTATTCCTTTATCAGTTAAACCTAAAACAAACCAATAAGAGGACTGAAACATAACAAGGATGTAATCCAGAATGTGTTGAACAGAGACAGTGGTAAACAGTAGGAAGAACACTGAATTGGGAGACAGTACATTTGGATCTCTGTCTTATCTTTGGCCCTGGATGGATGATCTTGGGTAAGTATTCTGGGCTACATGAATCCTTCACTTTTAAAATGAAGAGAGTTGGCTGGATGGTTCTCTAAAGTCTTTCTAAGATTTGAAAGTGAAAGTGTTAGTCAGTTAGTCGTGTGGGACTTTTTGCGACACCATGAACTGTAGCCTGCTTCTGTACATGGAACTCTCCAGGCAAGAGTATTGGTGTGGGTAGCCATTCCCTTCTACAGGGGATCTTCCCCACCCAGGGACTGAACTCGGATCTCCTGTACTGCAGGCAGATTCTTTACCGAGACACCAGGAATCGGGAGCTTTCCATAATTCTAAAACCTTTGACACCGATTCATTTTTGTGTTGTAAACTGAAATTCCTGACAATACTAACGTGGCAGTTGGGGTGAGTCCAGCTCTGCCCACATAAATATGACTTGGTGCTTGTGTTCAAGTCTCTTCCTTCTGGGACCTGTAATGGCCCTATCCTCAAATTAACAAACAGTAATGATAGGTTTCAGGAGATAAACAAGTCTGTCCTTCCACTAGACACAAACTCAAAACCCCCAAAGTCATGGTTATTAAGAAAAGCTATAATGGAAGAACTATGAGGAAAACCCACCATATCCTTTTTGGTAAATTGTACAATAACAAAATTCACTAATGGAAGAAGGCATGGACAGATATTAACTATAATACATGATTTTCAACTGTTATTTTCAAACATGTGCAAAAATATACACACAATTAGAACTGTACCAATATGAAATATAAATTCAAGGTTCAGATATACACGGAAGCCTCGCTCATACTGCTAATCTGAACAAGGTTTATTGTAGCTTCACATGTTTATAACTCTAGGGGAGGAAGTTAGCATTACTGATATTGGCTTCTACTCTGTCATCTGAAAAGCCCACCTCATTCAAATAATCACAGAAATCAAAGTTGTCCCTGCCACGCTTTAGGACAATTCATCCATCCCCTACTTTCCTTATCAGAGTACTGTCCTTTTGTTCTGAAAGACTGAATGACTGGCTTCCATCAGCAATCTATCTGAAAGTAGACTTGATCCCTTTTGATCAGAGGTCAAAATTTGTCCATATTTCTAATATTCTAATGTAACTCCTATCTCCACTATACTTACACAATTCTGAATACTTAACCAAGATATGCATTATACAGATTTGAAGAACATGAATGTGTAAAGCAAAATTACTTTCAAAATGTCAAGTTTTCTTAATAAACGTCATCCTTTCATTAAAGTACTAAAGTGCTTCCCATTTGACAGCAGTGATTGCTTTAAACAACTGGATGTGTTGAAACATTCTCCAACACCTCTAATGCATGCCCTGTCCCAGGAAATATAATACACTCAGCCCTTCACTGTACACCTCCCGCCTAGGGGACAGAGGACTTAGATTCTGTTCTCCTGGTCGAGAATCCCTGATACTGAAGAACTGGCATTGCCAGCTAGATATTTTGTTGAGCTTTGCCTTTCTATAATTTGACTGTAAAACAACAGATTTTTGCCTTCCTAGATATGTCCTTTTATATAATATCTAAATATGCTTTTCAGACCCTATAGCTCTCTTGTACTCCTCCTTCCTTACAGGATTTTATTTATTTATTTATTTTTTAGATTAAAAATGTATATTTTATTTTTTCCATTTATTTTTATTAGTTGGAGGCTAATTACTTTACAATATTGTAGTGGTTTTTGCCATACATTGACATGAATCAGCCATGGATTTACATGTGTTCCCCATCCTGATCCCCCCTCCTGCCTCCCTCTCCATCCCATCCCTCTGGGTCTTCCCAGTGCACCAGCCCCGAGCACTTGTCTCATGCATCCAGCCTGGGCTGGTGATCTGTTTCACCCTTGATAGCTTGCAGGATTTTAATACACTTCTTAAGAGGGCAAGACAACCCCTCTAGATAATCACTGAACTAAAGTATAATTTCTGAATTACCTATCATGATAAAGCTCAACAACTAAGCTTGAGTAAACAATTTTACTCAGTATTCAATTTAAATTGAAGCCCAAGTATTCAATATAAAGAGAAGTAAACAGCATCGTTGGTAAAATGAATATTACAGTGTTGAGTATATTCTGATTATTAAACCAAATTATTTAAACTTCATACTTGAAAACTACTGTAGAGACTGTTTATTATTTTTTTTAAGTCCAATCATCTTTTATTTATTTAAATGTTTTTTTATTTATTTGGCTGTGTCAGGTCTTCTGTCACATGGGATCTTTCGTTGAGGCACACGGGCTCTCTAGTCGGGTCACACGGACCCTGGAGCACGCAAATTCAGTAGTTGCCGAGTGTGGGCCCAGCTGCTCCATGACATATGGGATCTGAGTTCCCCTACCAGGGCTCAAACCCATGTCCCCTGTACTGCAAGGCAGATTCCAGATTCTTCACCACTGGACCATCAGGGAAGTCCTCAAGACTTGTTTTCAAAATGATTTACTGCAATCATCATAAAATACACCTTTCACACTGGTCAGTTATAGGAACAAATTATATCACTTTCCTTTGTTAAAATGTTTTCTTCAATTATATAAACTATAGAGTTATACCCTCATTTTCCACTCATTTTCTTATATTCAGAACACTTTCAGTTCAGTTGCATCCGACTCTTTGCGACCCCATGGACTATGGCACACCAGGCTTCTCTGTCCAACACCAATTCCCAGAGCTTGCTCAAACTCATGTCCATCGAGTTGGTGATGCCATCCAACCATTTCATCCTCTGCCATCCCCTTCTTCTCCTGTCTTCAATCTTTCCCAGCATCAGGGTCTTTTCCAATGAGCTTTTCCAAAAACTTTTAGATTTTTCTAAATAAATTTTTATCAGTGTCTACCTAGTTTAGCAACTTGGAATTGAATCTGTTTGTTCAATAGAGCTGCCAATGATCACAAATGTCTCTTTGACTGATGATGTATAATGATAGGAATATAAAATAGCCATATCTGCAAGAAAGACTCAAACTGTCTTTATTTTTCCAAATTCTAATAAAGTGAAACTTCTGTATACTGAAGCTAGAATGATCATGCATATAGAGCTTTAAAAATAGTTTTGGAGAAAATATGGGCACATTTCTTCCCAAATTTTAAAAATGATTTTCTGTGCCTAAGTTAAACAGATTGTAAAGAAAAGACAGAAAGGGTCTCAGATCCAAGAGGAAAGGCCCAAATGAAATCATTCAGTGAGACGGAGGTCCACAGCCCCCAACAAGGCACAGAGTTTAAAATTTAACACGAGCGGCAGCAGGGAGAGGCCCCACTTCTCTGGCTGTCCTGTCAGTATTCCTCTCTGATGCACTTTGCAATGGTGTTCAGCTGGATATTTGAAGTTCCTTCATAAATTGTGCCTTAAAGAAAGGGGAGAAAAGGAACAAATAGGAGTGGAGCCACGGTAAAAGAGTCTGTACAAGAATCAGGTCTGCAAACACCACCTCTGCATTTACTATAAAACTTTACCAGGAACACTATCTAACGTCCCCTAAATGTGGTATTATTTGACAAGGTAATTTTACCTAAGAGATAACAATATTCCATTTGATTTACAGATTTCCAGAATCAGTATTAAACAGGTGAGGTTTCCCGTTCCTAAACTATCAAGGCACAAGCCTGGATGGTTTCCTGGGAATAGGCAGCTTTTATAACTGCTGAGTTTCTGTCTTCCCACCTGGCAGTACAGCAGCAGAATGCTCAGGCTTGGTTACCCACTTAATGTCTAAAATTAGAACTGAGCTTCCAGCAACAGCATTAAACCAGTCAAAAATATTAACATTTTTAGTAAAAGAACAATTAAGACAGCAGAATTTGTTGTGGCTTTATTGAAAGGCCTTCAGAGGCCTTGAGGCATTTAAAAAGACAATTTGATGCTTTAAAAAAAAAATAAATCTACTTTTTTGAAGGAAGAAGTAGGGGGGAAAAAAACCCAGCCACAAAAAAAGGAGAGCCAAGAAATATAGTAACTGAAGAGATTAAAACTGCCTCTTCCTAGGTACCAGTAACGACAACAACAAAAAAATCAAACCAAATACAACAGCCTAAAACACCTACAGAGTCAAATAAAACAAAATAAATGTTAAAAACTCTATTTACCAATCTTCGCATCTCGGAAATATTTTTCCATAGGGTAACTTTTGGTGTAGCCCACTCCTCCCATCCACTCGATACACTTGCTGGTAATGAGGCCTGCAAGCTACCAAAAAGAAGCACAAATCATGCTGAAACCACATAACTTACACATGACCAACACTCTAGAATATTCTTAGTAACACGGATTCTCTGCCATTGGCAATTGGAAGGACTGAAGTTATTTTGTAAATTAACATTTCTTCGTCCCAGTCTCCATACCATTTATGGAAAATTTCCTATTAGTTCATAAAATTCATTTTTTAAGAGAATTAGGGTCTTTGTTTTAGATTCATACACTTGTCGACAGTGTCATTTACTCAGCAAATGTTAACTAAGGGCCTTCTTGTATCACCCACTCTGCCAGCCACAATGTCCGGGCACTGACCATTCACTGTCCTTTTGGTCCTGCTGGTCTTTCAGAGAGACAGATGGTGAACCACGATCACCGAAACTGAAAAACTGTATGGGGTCAGAGAAGAGCCTGCAGGAGAAACTGCCATGGTTTAGATGGGGCAATGGGTGAGGAAGGTACAGCCTCGCTGACAACTAAAGGACAAGTCCAGGGACATTTCAAACTGAGGAATGAGACGTAGAAAGGCTCCAAGGGGGAAATGGGTTCATCGACCTCAGAGGCCTGAGGACCAACGGGCTGGCATGGGGGTGAGCTGTGAAAAGGGAATGGGTGTGGGCAGCAGTGGGCCTCATGTGATGTGAGCAGTTTAAATATTTTGCTGGCCCCCAAAAGGTGTCCAGAGAAGGATCCCCAGAAAGTACAAATGTGCACCACATACACGGCATAGGAACTTGCAGGCTGATTAAGTTAAGGGATGATCCCAGGTTATCAGGGCAGGCCCTGTGTCCTCACAAGGGTCCTTATAATGGAAAGAGGGAAGGAGAGGAGGGTGATGTGACCACAGACACAGGAAGATCTGAACACACGACACGGCTGGCTCTGAAGACAGAGGAAGGGGCCCTGAGTCTCAGAAAGCGAGTGGGTTCTAGAAGCTGGGGAAGAAGAGGAGATGGACTTTCCCCCAGAGTCCCCAGGAGGGCAGCTCCACTGACACTCAAATTTCACCCCATGTGTGTGTACATGCACACATGTGTGAACGCGTGTGCATGTGCGTGTGTGTGCTCAGTCACTCAGTCGTGTCCAACTCTCTGCAACCCCATGGGCTGTAGCCCGCCAGGCTCCTCTGTCCATGGGATTCTCCAGGCAAGAATACTGGAGTGGGTTGCCGTGTCCTCCTCCAGGGGATCTTCCCGACCCAGGGATCGAACTCGAGTCTCTGTGTGTCTCCTTCATTGCAGGTGGATTCTTTACCACTGCACCACCTGTGAGGCTCATTTCAGATGTCTTACCCCAGAGCTGTGAGATGATAAAACTGTACTATCTCAGGCACCAACTTCTCAGTAATTTGTTCAAAGCAACAATAGGAAGTGAATAAAAAGGTCCCATTTGTTGTGAGGAGTCACTAAGGGTTTAAAACCGGAGCGCGGCATGGCCTCATGGACACCTTGAAAGGGACACTGGACTGGAGGAAGCCACAGGGACCAGCGAGAAGTTAGAAGGTGACTCCGGTGGTTTGGTAAAGAGGTGGTACAGCTTGGACTAGACAACTGGTAATAAATACCAGGGGAGAGAGAAACAAATTCAAGACAAATTGAGGGGTGGAATTCTCACAACGGATGACGGATTCAACAGGGAGCGGGAGCACAGGAGGGGCGTCGAGGGGACTCAGGTTTGTGACTGTGCAGGGTGGGAAGGGAGGGTGGCGGGCAGGGGAGGGCCGTGGCGGGTAAAGCAGAAGCGGATCTGTTAGTCTGGAGCTCAGAAGGGAGGTTGAGGCACAAGATTAGACCTGAGGGCTGAAGGGGTTAAAGAAATATCTGAGGCCAGGGAATGACACATACTGCCTAGCCCCGTGATGCGACCAAGTTTCCGCCCAGGTCCACCATGTTACATGCAGAGTACAGTCAACATGTGGACAGCCTTTTCCTGCTATTTTCTACTTCACATTATCTCCAGGGCATTCGCTTTGTCCCAACTTGAAACCACAGCCACGATGCCAGTGTTCAGCTGAGGCTCACCTAGGGATTTACAGTGGGTTTTCCACCTGAACTGGGTGACTTGGTTTCCCCCTGAGAGCCATGAGAACATGGAAACCCTACAGAGTTAAAGCACCCTCCTATGGCAGCTTTACTTTCTTGCATTTCCTGTGTAGGAACTCGAAGGTCCATGTTATTTTACTTGAAAGACAAACAAATGTTTTAATGTTCCTAATGACAATGTTAGGCAATGTTCCTAAATGACAAGGTTAATAAATAAATATCTTAAAAATTAAAAGACTGCAACCTGAAACTATCACAGCATTGTTAACCGGCTATGCTCCAGTATAAAATAAAAAGTTTAAAAAAAAGTTTTTTTAAAGACTGCATGACTCTTGCTTGGTTTACCTCTGATGCGTAGTATTTGGCCATAGACGCTTCTTTGATGATTGGCCTTCCAGCTTCTAAGAGCCTCGCGGTATTGTATGTGAGTAATCGTGCAGCTTCCAGCTGGGTGGCCATGTGAGCCACTTGGTGTTGGAGGCCCTGGAATAGTCAGACCCGGTTCAGAGAATCACGATTTCTGGAAACACAGCTCATCGTCAAAATCCTGCCTGGATGTGGAACACTGACAGACGCAAAACATACTTGCCCGAAAATAAACATTCATTTTGCAAAAGTGTTATTTAGTGATACCCAACTCTTTTTGACCTCATGGACTGTATGTAGCCTGCTAGGCTCCTCTAGTCCATGGGATTCTCCAGGCAGTAACACTGGAGTGGGTAGCCATTCCCTTCTCCAAGGGATCTTCCCAACCTAGGGATCGAACCCAAGTCTCCTGATTGCAGGTGGATTCTTCACTGTCTGAGCCACCGGAAGGTAGCTTAAAACATGCAGTCTAAAATAAACCACTCCACATATTGCTTCTGAAAAATTTTTCAAAGTTCAGGTAAATTGTTTACAACTGCCGAGATTTAAAGCCTTCCCTGGGGGCTCAGTGGTAAAGAATTCACCTGTAATATAAGAGTAGCAGGAGATGCAGGTTTGATCCCTGGGTCGGGAAGATTCCCTTGAGGAGGGAGGGCATGGCAAACCACTCCAGTATTCTTGCCTGGAAAATCCCATGAACAGAGAAGCCTGGCGGGCTACAGTCTATGGGGTCGAGAAGAGTCAGATACAACTGAAGCAATGTAGCATGCATGCCAAAATTTAAAAGATAAATTATCATAGAATTATGTTTAAAAATGTAAGTGTTATTTTTAATACTGTGTCAAGCACTTGAAACATCTGAAATAAAGTGAAAGTCACTCAGTCGTGTCCGGCTCTTTGCAACCCCATAGACTGTAGCCTGCCAGGCTCCTCTGTCCATGGAATTCTGCGGGCCAGAATACTGGAGAGAGTAGCTGTTCCCTTCTCCAGGGGATCTTCCTAACCCAGGGATTGAACCTAGGTCTCCAGCATTGCAGACAGATTCTTTACCATCTGAGACACCAGGGAAGCCCCTTAAAACATCTATTTGATTCCAAATCATCCTAAAGAGTCCGCAGTGTTATTTTTACAGATGAAGCAGCTGAGGTTTGCAGAGGTGATGTAACATGCTCAAGGACTAAGCCAGCAAGACAAAGAACTGGGATTCTAACCCAGGATGTCTGACCACAAACCCCAGGCTCTGGAACTTGGAATCCATGAAGAGGCAGCTCCCAAGTGCTCACCTGTGTATCCTGAATCATGCCATAACCAGGCCTCAAGGACTACTGTTTTGCCCTTGGAGAAGGTCAAGGCAGTCACAAGTATACACACTGAGACCTATTCCTTCTTTCCTGTGCCTCTCCCATTAAAATCCCAGAGAGGATTCCCTTGCGACTTTGTAACAAAGCTTTTCATTAACAGGAAGACAACAGAGTATGGAACGGTAGAAAGATGCCCATAATTACATACCTGAAAATCAAATACCCTTCTGCCAAATTGTTCCCTTTCTTTAATATATGGAATAGTGCAGTCAAAACAGCCTTGAGCCAGTCCCAGCATCTGTTAAAAAAAAAAATCAGACTTTCTTATTTTTTTATTAATAGTTTATGTTCTTAATTATTCAGGTTACAAATTCTTTTTACAGGCAAATTGAAAAGTTGGGGTAGAGAAAGAATTAGGCATACCAAGATGGTGAGGCATATGTTAATGACCTTCACCCACTGCATTTATAGAACTTAAGGTCTAGTAATTGGGAGAACACTTCCCTGATGGCTCAGTGGGTAAAGAACCTGCCTGCCAATGCAGGAAATACAGAATACTGGAGAGAGTATGGAGAGATCGGACTCAGGTTCGATCCCTGGGTTAGGAAGATTCCCCAGAGAAAGAAATGGCAACCCTCTCCGTATGCTTGCCTGGGAAATCCCACGGACAGAGGAGCCTGGTGGGCTACAGTCCATGGGGTTGCAAAAAGTCGGATGTGACTAAGCAGGCAGGAAGGCAGGGTTTTCCATCTTTCTCTGTGTTCTATTGCCACTGTCGCTAAGCTTAGATTAGGAAGTCATAAAGTCATGAATTGGGAGAAAATGTGAGTAATTTCCTATGAAGAAGAGTACATTTGATTCCAGCATGGAGGTAGACTTTTTGGTATGGTTATGCCCACTTTTACAAATTCTTCTTTAAGCTTGAGTCTCTAGGCACAAACTAAGCCTCAGAAATTTTATCGCTTCTGAACCTTCTATCTTCTGGTCCATCTTGTATATGATCAGGATTAATAAGAGCTTTGGTGCTGGATAAGACTCTTGAGAGTCCCTTGGACAGCAAGGAGATCCAACCAGTCCATCCTAAAGAAAATCAACCCTGAACATTCATTGGCAGGACTGATGCTGAAGCTGAAGCTCCAATACTTTGGTCACCGATTACGATGAGCTGACTCACTGGAAAAGACCCTGATGCTGGGAAAGACTGAAGGCAGGAGGAGAAGAGGGTGACAGATGATGAGATGGTTGGACAGCATCACTGAATCAATGGACATGAGTTTGAGCGAACTCCAGGAGATGGTGAAGAACAAAATCCAGTGCTATAGTTTTTAATGCCACATGTGATGAAGGTGAATCACAGAAAAACTTTAAAAAAGAACAGATAAGCCAGTTCTCTTTACTGAAATGTTATCTATGCTTTGTGGGAAATATGGGTTAAGTTTGAGCTAAGAATATTTTATTAGCAGATTAACAGCAGGGAAGAAAAATCTAGAGTAAAATTATAATTTAACTACTCCAAATAGTTAATATATGCAGTATCTTCAAAATCTAAAAGCTGTAAGTTTTTGTTTTCTGAATACTCACTGATTAAAAGTTAATACATTACAAAAATGAATTCATAAAACCAAAGATTTCATTTTGTGATTCTAGAAAACAACTGGTGTCATCTAATAGAAAAATTTAATATGCTATTTAAAGGGCAAATTTGGTGTAAAAAAAAAAATTTGAATAGTTCTTATCATATATATCTGTTTAATTGTTGTCATTTTATCTCTAAGTGCCAGGCCAAAAAGTTGTTTGATTTTCACATGCAAATCACTAAGTAAAAATCTTTCATTACCTACAGAGACTCCCACAATAGATTGTAACTTCTTCCTTTTTTAAAAAGATTTATTTACTTATTTTAAGTGTTTGTTTATTTATCTGGTTGTGCTGGGTCTTAGTTGTGGCACCTGGGATCTTCGCCTTCCCTTGTGGCACGTGCGATCTGGTTCCCCGACCACGGATCAAACCCGGGCCCCCTGCACTGGGAACATGGAGTCAGCCACTGGACTGCCAGGGAAGCCCCCTAAATGTTCAGTTCAGTTCAGTTCAGTTCAGTCGCTCAGTCATGTCCAACTCTTTGCGACCCCATGAATCACAGCATGCCAGGCCTCCCTGTCGATCACCAACTCCCAGAGTTTACCCAAACCCATGCCCATCGAGTCGGTGATCCCATCCAGCCATCTCATCCTCCGTCGCCCCCTTCTCCTCCTGCCCCCAATCCCTCCCGGGGTCTTCCCCTAAATGTTACTTACTCTTAATTTTAAAAATTGCAAAATGAATTGCATGCTTTGAAAAGTTGATTTTCAAAAAAAATACCACATTAATCTACAATGTACTTGTTATCAATCCAGGTATGACATAATACTTTAATGCTCCCAAAGCAGAAAAAAACTGTTAGCTCTAAGCCACTGTTTGGGTCTGAGGACATTACATAATTGACCAAGGTGGAATTTTAAAGAAATCACAGCCAGAAGCTATTCTTTGACTTCATGGAAGGGAAGGGCGCCATCTTGTGTTGACAAGCTTCCAAATACTCACTGGTTTTACTGATTTTTTTTTTTCCTTTTCACATTTTAATTGACTGTGTGTAGAAGACTCAAGTTAAAGGGCTAAAATCTGACTAACCTGTGCAGCGATTCCTATTCTGCTTTCATTAAGACTCCCGATGGCGTACTTATAGCCATGTCCAACTTGTCCCAGGATATTTGTTTTTGGAACCTGAAAAGAAAAATGTGCAGTTATTTCTCACTTTAATTTGCCATAATTCATTTTGATTATATATTTTCAAATGCACATATACTCTCAATTTCTGTGATAACACTCTAGCATAGTATTCATTAAACTCCAAGGAAATTGTCCGGTATGTCTCTGTAACTCCTAAACGGCTTCCCATGCACTCTCAGAGGGATAGAACTCAAGTCCACGCTGTTCACTACTGCTTCCTCCAGAGCCTAGCACAGACATCTGTCGAATCTAGAAGAATGAAATCTCATGCAATTAACAACAACATAAATGAATAACAATTCCCCCCCTCCCCAAACTCTTACTTGTATGCTACAATGTGAATAAACTATTAGGAATAACAGAAAACATGTAAGGGTAGTAAGTCTTTTTCTTCTGTTGAGACTTATTGCGACAAAAATCAATGGAGTGATGTGCGTGGACACATGCGTGTGGACACAAGATAAAGGAGGACTGAAGAAATAGATTAAACTGTTTACTCATATTTTAAAAATCTAGACTAGGATCAATTAAAAAAAAAAGACAGCAATTAAAAAAAAACCCTGGCGGTCCAGTGGTTAGGACTCTGCGTTTTCACTGTTGGGGGCACAGGTTTGAACCCTGGTTGGGGAACTAAGATCTCACAAGCTGTGTGGCATGGCCACAAAAAAAAACAAAACAAACAAACAAAAAAAAACTGCTTTATAGAGAGCAGGAGAGAAATAAAAAAAAAATACACTTAGCTTCTTAACATGAGCAGTTAGGAGACAAGAGCGGGCAGCGTGGCGAAAGCAAAGAGAGATGAGGAGAAGAGAGAGAGTTGGGGTGCAGCAGTGAGGTCACACGACACCATCAGGACACCCCAGGAGCACACAGACAGTCACCAGGGAGCCAGAAAGGTGACATGCTGACCAGTGGCAGCTGACGGATTGCACCCTGCCCTAACTCAGTCAAGTCTGAAGCACCTCATTCTAGTCATCCCGGCTTTTTTTGTTAAGACTCAACTCTCACCTGCGGGGGGCTGCCCGGCTGTTTTCCATTCTTCCTGGGCAACAGCCCCACCTTGTGGCCTCCTCCAAAGCCACGTTTGGTGCACTCTAAGTACCAGGCTGCTAAACGGCGAATGAGATGGCCCTGGAGACAGCGGCTGGGCAGACCGGTTTCTGTCCTTGGTGTCAACGCTTGTGAGAAGCACACTGAGGTCATGACCTCAACGAAGATCACTGTTCAAGAGGTTTGCAAAATACTCTCCTGTGTAGGACTAGTAATTTTGATACCTTACTCGCATCTATACGTATAGGCAGAGCTTATTCCTTGTCTAAGATACCCACCTTGACATTTTCAAATGTGATTGGGCAGGTGGAAGATGCTCTGATTCCCAATTTGTTCTCTGGTTTCCCTATATGAAGGCCCTCGGAATCACCATCGACCAAGAAGCAGGTAATTCCTTTATACCCCTGAAATGCAGATTTAAAATGCTATCACCACTTTGACTGAGAAGATCTGTTACTTCCAAAGGGCTCAAAGTAAACAGAAAACTAAAAGCAGACTTTAGCACTAGTTACTAATGAACTCAGAATTGCACCACGTGTGTTATGAAGCCAGAGTGGTGAAAGTAGACTCAATATCAAGAACTTTACTGTTTATTTTACACTTTCAGAAACCACTGTTGCTATTAAAATTATTAAGCAACACAAAAGTATTACATGATTAATTCCCCAACTTAAATTTAACTTTATTTTATAAATTTCAAAATTTAATTAAATGTTACCCTAGAGAAAAAACAAAAGCAATCTTTACCATTTTGCTATATGTCTATTTTTCAACTGAATGTGTATGTGCGTGCTGTCATGTCCGACTCTTTGCAACCCCATGGACTGTAGCCCACCACGCTCCTCTGTCCATGACGGATACTCTAGGCAAGAAAACTGGAATGGGTTGCCATTGTCTCCTCCAGGGGATCGTCCAGACTCAGGGATTGAACCAGTGTCTCCTGTGACTCCTGCACTGGCAGGCGGATTCCTTACTCCTGAGTCATCTGGGAAGCCCTTTTTCTTCTAAATAAGAATAAGCTCTTCTTATTTTAAGAATGTAATAAAACATTCTTAAAAATAAATGTGCTAGAAAAAGAATTTTAAAAAATGTGCTAGGGGACTTCCTGGCTGTCCAGTGGTTAAGACTTCACCTTTCAATGTAAGGGGTGTGGGTTCAACCAGGGACTGGGGAGCTGAGATCCCACATGTCTCCTGGCCAAAAAAATTAAACAGCAGCAATACTGTAACAAATTCAATAAAAAACTTAATATGATCCACATCAAAGATAAATAAATAAATGTACTAAATAGCTATTTAAATTCTTTATTAAACAGAAAATCTGAAATTCTATAAAATTCAAGATTCTAGCCTCCTGTCTAACAGATTAGGAGATTAATTCAATGGTCCTCCATGTAGCTAAAATTTATTGTCAATTGTCATATTTGTTTTAGGAGGTTAGTAAATTAAGCGGATGAAAAGATGTTGGCTGTCTAACCTTTCCAATTCTGAGGAGAATGAAGAATTTAAGACTAAGTCCTAAGAAGAAAATGGAAGTAAGGAAAAGAAACAAAGAGAAAAGATGAGGGGGGCAATGGCGAGCACGTTTGTCTTCAAACTTACAGCAGAAAAGTCTGCATTTGCCATCACCAGGAACAGCCCAGCAATCTCAGCGCAGCTAATCCACATCTTTGACCCGTTGATGATGTAATAATCTCCCTTTTTATCAGCTCTGGTCTTCATAGCAAATGAATCGCTACCTGCTCCAGCCTCTGAAATGCAGATACTTGATGCCTACATATGCAAGGAAAAAATTCCAAATTAAGACCTATATTTATATTTATTATATTTATATTCTGGATAACAAATACCCACTTATAGCAAAATCAACATTTGAAAATCAAAAACTTTTAGCTACTTCCAAAAGCCTGTACATATCAAAATAGTAAAGGCATTCTGACAGCATTATTTCCCAAAATATATCCCACTATTTGTCTAGGTCAGACTTAAAGATCTAAGCACACATATTCAAAGTTACGTTTCATTAAACTGGTTTTCATAATTGCAATGTAAATGAAACTACCAATCAAAATAATAGATATAATTGGGCCCAAAACAGAAATAATTTAATTGTGCAATGGTAATTCTCTAAATTTCCGAGTGTATTTTTCTAGTGTGTATTAGCCACTCAGTCATGTCCAACTCTTTGCAATCCCATAGACTGTAGCCCACCAGGCTCCTCTATCCATGGAATTCTCCCGGCAAGAATACTGGAGTGGGGTGTCACACCCTTCCAGCCCAGGTCTCCGGCGTTGCAGGCACGTTCTTTACCATCTGAGCCACCAGGGCAGCATTAATTTACTGAGCACTGCTTGGGTAATTAGTGGTGCTGTGCTGTGGTCTTAAACAGAAAAGCCAACACTGTAGCTACTTTTCTCCTGAAAACATCCTACATTTAGACAAGATCAGATCCATTTCAACAACTCATGTCAACTCACCTTTTCTGTAGCTAGCTTGGGCAAATAGGTAGCCTTCTGTTCTTCTGTTCCGTATTTTCCAATCATCCTGTTAATTAATGTGTTCTGAATTTCGCATACCAGAGCCACAGATGCATCAACTTTGGCTAACTCCTCTATCACTAGGATAGAGGAAAAAAATGAAGCTCCCGTTCCTCCATATTTTGGGTCAATTTCAATACCCATCAACTAAAGGAAAAAGAAGGAAACACACACTAAGAAAGCTATTTTTTATATGGGACAATTTCTTGCAAGAATGAGTTCAAAAATAATTTGTAACTATATACGTTCTTAATTTTTAAATTCTGTACGTATATCTTATTTTTATTTGGTATGGCTCTATCCCTCTAATAACAAAAAAAAATCTGTAACAGAAAAATCTATAACAGAAATATATTTTCAAAAGATAAAATGACATGCTAGAACTATCAATTATTTGCTTTTGGTATCTAAAAAACAGAAATAAGAGAGGTAAAATAATTTGAAGGATACTGAAATGGAATAGCAATAAAGTATGTAATAAGGAAACTGGAGAAAGCAGCGAATATCTCCAATTTCACTGAGCAGAATCTCTTTGAGTCAGTCCCCTCCACCTTGATCCTTTAAACTGAGATAATAATTGAATGAATAACTGAATGACCATTCTTTTGGGGACTATTTCAGCAAGTTCATATGGTTAGCAGACCACATGTGGTCTAGTGTTTCCTAGAATCACACAAGACAAGGCCCAGCTGCTTGACAATCATAGTCAAAACTGGTCAAGGCTTTTCAGTTAACTGCCTGACTGTTCAGTAACCAGTCCTCCGTCTGGAACAGGAAACATTCACAGTATTCCGTTTTCTAAGTATCCTCGTTTCAGAAAGAGAATGTGTGCACATGTAATTCAAGACCCAAAACTGTGAATACTCTGACTTCTCTTCACGTAGAGTAAAACTTCTGCCTTTTACTGAGGTGGGTGGGGGGACACACAAAGCCGTGAGCAGGCAGAGGAATGCTTCTCTCTGTTCTCTCCAGGTCGTAGGGAGCTGCACGCCCTGCAGCCAGGGTATAGTTATGTTTTTAGCTGATGGGAAACTTAGCTGACAGGAAGTGAGAACCGCAAGGGGGAGGATAGAGGGGCTGAGCAAACCCGCAATGATGTCCTCTGAGGAAGGATTCGGGACTGGGAGGTGCCTGGAGGCTGACGGAGGCGTGAGAATGTTGGACTATCACATCTTTAACAGGTGTCAGAGACACTGCTTCTCTAAAAAGGTCACCGATGGACATATTTGTCAGTTATCTTGGCAGGTGACCTCTGCAGAGGTCAGAAGTTAGGAGTCACGTGAGGCCGAGAATAGCTGATGCAAGATATGAAAGGACGCAGACCCCCAAGGAGTGTGTGACTGCGATGTGGCAGGCAACCTGTCGCTACAAAGGACCCTGCCTGCAAGAACTACCCCCTCGAGAGAGGGAAGCTCAAACTGTGGGACCCCAAGACCTCTCAGAGAATTGAGGTTCTGTAAATGGACCTGGCTGAGAAGTGGATGCTTTCTGAACCACTGTGACTTCACATAAGATTCTATTTTCCCAACAGTTTCACTGCTAAAAGAAAGTTGAAAAACTACTACTGTATGGTATTTAACAACAACAAAAAAAGCTAGTATTATTTGAACAGTAAGAAATAAAACAATTACTGGAAAAGGCTAATTTTCAAACACGATAACTGGTTAAGATTTAAGCCAATGGCTCTGAACTAATAGGGACTATTAGTTTTGGGATAGCCTTGTGTGCTAAGTTGCTAAGTGTCTGACTCTGTGCGACCCCATGGATAATAGCCCACCAGGCTCCTCTGTCCACGGGATTCTCCAGGCAAGGATACTGGAGTGGGTTGCCATGCCATCCTCCAGGGGATCTTCCCAACCCAGGGATAGAACCTGCGTCTCTTACATCTCCTGCATTGGCGGCCAGGTTCTTTACCACTAGCGCCACCTGGGGTAGCCTTGCATGTGTGCGCTTAGTCGCTCAGTCATGTCCCCACTTTTGGTGACCCCATGAACTGTAGCCCAGCAGGCTCTATGGGGATTCAGCAGGCAAGAATACTGGAGTGGGTTGCCATGCTTTCCTCCAGGGAATCTTCCTGACCCAGGGATCGAACCCAGGCCTCCCACACTGCAGGCAGATTCTTTACCAGCTGAGCTACCAGGGAGAGCCTTGGTATTCCAAAAAAATCAAGAAAAATCTTCTCACCTATACAGAAGGGAGAGATGAAGAGCCCGGTGATTCTGAAATGTTCTCCGTGGGGCTCCCATGCTGATAACCTCTCCCTATACTCACAGTCAGAACATTTTTATTTTTATCTATTTTATATACTGTGCTTCTATTAAAGCACCATGAGTTTCTAATTAAAAAGTTGGAAACTGGTTGCCTGGGTTATTCTGATGGATTTCAGATATGAACCTCTTGCTTTTAGGTTTCCTACATACACAGAGATTCAGGTAGATGCTCTGGTGTGAAGTTTTACTAAAGCAAGTTTTCGTATCCTTGGCGTTACTAAGCTGGATAATTCTGTGTCTCAGCAGGCCAGCCTGTGCACTCTGAGATGTTTTGCCTGCATCCTACAAGATGTCAGTAGCACACCTAGTTGTCACTACCAACGTCTTCAGACATTGCCAGATATCCTCTGGGGAACAAAAACAGACCCCAGTTTAATACCACTGGTCTGAAGAAATCACTCTTGCTTCTAACCTTTTACTTAAAAAGCACCGGTATTTCTAATTTTAAAAGTTAATTCAATTTAAAAAAAAAATTTAACTAGGCTCTCAATCTGAAAGAGAAGTCACATAATTCTGACTAGGAAATTATGCCATCATTACCATTCCTAAATTTAAAAGTATGCATGCATTTTAACACTGGAAGGTATTTCTGAAAGTTTGAAATTAGAATAATCATGAATTATATACCCCTTGTTGAAATAATCCTTGTATTACGGAATTTTCCATTTTTGAATCTTCATCCATTTTTGAAACAAAAGGAGCAACTTGTTCCTGGGCAAATTTTTTAACTGTAGGGGAAAAAAAAATACTAATAAGTCTTTATTTTATAAATCTGGCATGTATTAATTTTTAAAGAAAAAGGAAAAGAGGAAGACTTAAAATTAATGACAAAAATTCCATTCACAAACTTAGGAGAACACCGCCCCAGTCCTGTGACAGGCCATGTGATCTCATACCAAAGGCCACGCCGTGACCTGAGGGGAAGTGTGGTGAACCCGGCTTCACTCACCTGTGCTCTTTATCATCATCTCCTCATCAGAAAATGTTTGCAGAGGAGCAAGAGGTAGTCCATTGGTTGCTGCTTTGAACTGAGCTTCTGGCTGAGAAGAACTTAGGGCGTGAGGAGGAGTTTTCCAGGAAGACAGGCAGCTTGGGAAGTTTCTTCGTAGCTGTGCGAACCGTCGCCATTGCGTAGGGAACACGCGCACACGCGCCAGGGCAGAAGAGCACATCAAGAGGAGAGAACGTCAGTTGCTTTGGGAGTTAACTTTACAAACCCACCCTTTATAACGTCCTTCGCAAAATAAGGGAGATTGGCCTGGCGCCTGGTCACATCCTGTAACCAAAAACCACAGGCTGGGTTATCCGGGGAGGAGCTGTTCTAAAGGAATACGTCTCCCCACATAATTACTTCTTACCTTTGAGGAAACAGAACGTTCCAGGTGGAACTCATTCTTCAAATGACACATTTCTGTAACCTCTTGGCTAGGAAAATCAGACTCTAACAGTACTGACTGACTACGGTGAAGAGAATTCTCTCGTGGGGCAGGGATGTGTGAGGGCCCAGGGACAGCTGAGGGAGCCAAGCATCCCAGCTGCCCTGCCTGGCTGCATGGAGCTCTGCTTTTTGGGTTTCTGTAGCTAGTGTTTTTTTGTTTTTTTTTCTTCAGCTTCTCATTAATTAGTACCAGAACATACAGGTTAAGAAAACAGCCTCCAGAGTCTGAAAGAACTAGTGTCAGTCTGGCTGCTTACTATGTGATCTTGAAGTGAAAAGTGAGTCACTCAGTCATGTCCAACTCTTTGTGACCCCATGGACTATGGATTCTTCAGGACAGAATACTGGAGTGGGTAGCAGTTCCCTTCTCCAGGGGATCTTCCCAACCCAGGGATCGAACCCAGATCTCCTGCATTACAGGCAGATTCTTTACCAGCTGAGCCACAAGGGAAGTCCAAGGATACTGGAGTGAGTAGCCTATCCCTTCTCCAGCGGATCTTCCTGACCCAGGAATCAAACTGGGGTCTCCTATATTGCAGGCAGATTCATTACCAACTGAGCTATGTGATCTTGGGCAGGTGGTTTTTAACCTCTGTGTTAAAATCGCTCATCTTAATTTCCTTCCCTGTAAAAATAAGGATAATAACCTTTGGAAAATGAGGATAATAACTTTGTGGAAGCAATCCACATCAAGGGTTTAGCATGGTACCCACTGTATAGTAGGAGCTCAACAACGGTGATGACTAACTCTCCTCTGATCCCTAAGAACACAGCCGTGGTGGTCTAAGAGAAGTAGTCAGGGTTGTAACTCCGTGAAACTGCAAGGCTAGCTCCTCCTGCCATTAGTGTGTCCCCTGTCACAGGGTCCCAAATCCTTCAACTTCTGGTCAACAATGGATTTGTTGACCAGAAAGAGAGACCGTCTGATTTCAATAAAAAGAAGAGAGAGACAGAGAGACATCATCTGATTTCAAATGTTTGTTATAAATCTGTTCTCTATGTCTGCATCTCCATTGCTGTCCTGCAAGCAGGGTCATCTGTACCATCTTTCAGGATTCCATATGCATGTGTTAGAGGGTGGGATGAATTGAGAGAATAGCATGGAAACAGATACATTACTATAAGTAAAAGAAAGAGCAAGTGGGAATTTGCCGTGTGACACAGGGAGCTCAAGCCAGGGCTCTGTGACAACCTAGAGGGGTGGGATGGGGTGGGATGGGGAGGGAGGTGGGAGAGGGGTTCAGGAGGGAGGGGACATATGTATACCTGTGGCTGATTCATGCTGACATATGGCAGAGGCCAACAAAATATTATAAAGTAATTACCCTCCAATTAAAAAAACAGTGAAAAAGAAAAAAGAGTACATGGAATATCTAGTATCACCTCTACCTGGGAAGAACCCAGAAAATGCTAGGCAGATGGAGGTAAAGAGGAAGAGAAGGAGCACAGATAACTGGCTTGGGATGCAGGGATTAGGACATCGGGGTGTAGGGGTAATAAAAGATAGGAAGTTAAATAAATGGATAAGTGTAAATTGCATACATGAAGAAATTATATGAAGATGAATTATTTTGGGGAAAAAATGCTTGTTATGCCTTCCCAATTTTTTTTCTGTAGAATTTTAGTACAGGGGAAACAAATGAGGAATTAGTTTTTTCCTGAACACACACAAAACACGCCAAGTGAAAGAAGCCGGCTCAGAAGACCATTTATTTATGTAAGTCTCTTTATATGAAATTTCTAGAACAGGCAAATCCACGCAGACACAAAGTGGAGCAGTGGTTGTGTTTCAGGGTGAGAACAGTGGTGCCTGCCAAAGGACACATCGATCTTTTTGGGGTGATGGAGATGTTCCAGAATCGGACTCTGATGCTGGCTGTACATCTCTGTGTATTTACTGAAAACTATTGCATTATACTCTTAAAAAGGACAAATGATGTTGCTGTTCAGTCATTCTGTCGTGTCCGACTCTTTGCGACCCCATGGACTGCAGCACGCCAGGCTTCCCTGTCCTTCACCATCTCCCGGAGCCTGCTCAGACTCATCATCATTCAACCACATTATAATTACACGGTGTGAATTATATTGCTACATAAATTATACCTCAGTGAAGCTGTTAAAAGAATTAGTGTTTTCCTTGCGGCCAACAAAAATTAACAGAATATACTGAGGATCTGCCAAATGCCTGAGAGAACATAGGGACAGAGTTTACCAGCTTCTGAGAAGCTGAGGGCACTGTCAGGACAAGACAGAGTTCATGGAACAGGCAAGAAACAAAGTCAAGCTTTGCAAAATTAAAAAGCAAATGTAAAGTTGAGGGGAAAAAAAGCAAATTAAGCAAATCCGGGACTAGGCCCACAAGGCACAGCCAGCCCCCATTAAAAATACAGAGGAAGGAGTAGTACTTTCACGCGCACACACACAAAAAAACCCGGGGGGGACCAAATTCTTAAAACCTGGAGAGAGGGGTCTCTCCAAGACCACCTATTGACTCATTGGAAAAGACCCTGATGCTAGGAGGGATTGGGGGCAGGAGGAGAAGGGGACGACAGAGGATGAGATGGCTGGAGGGCAACACCAACAGGATGGGCATGAGTCTGAGTAAACTCCGGGAGTTGGTGATGGACAGGGAGGCCTGGTGTGCTGCAATTCATGGGGTCGCAAAGAGTCGGACACGACTGAGCGACTGAACTGAACTGAACTGATTGCTGTCAAATTGCAGGGGATATCTAGTTGGGTACACTTGTCCAGACTAAAGCTTTTACCCTCAGAAACCCTGCAGGTCACAACAGAAAATAGTATACCTGTGAGCCAGAAGCTCTGAGATACCTGTTCAAAAGATAGGCACCATCGGACAGCTAAGTAAAATGATGTAGAGGGTTGGCTCCTATTTGAAGTCTTATAGGGACTTGGAAATGTTCTTGTTCCCTTGGCTGACATGGTTCTTGACAATTGTCTGATCCTTGATAATCTTCTGACAGAACAACTGCTTCCTGCTGCACTTGGATCAATGTGCCAGAACGGATAAAATTTAATATTAAGGAAATACAAGCCTAGGCTACATATTGTCACCCTGCTTATTTAACTTATATGCAGAGTACATCATGTGAAATGCCAGGCTGGATGAAGCACATGCTGGAATCAAGATTGCTGGGAGAAATATCAATAACCTCAGATATGCAGATGACACCACCCTTATGGCAGAAAGTGAAGATGAACTAAAGGGCCTCTTGATGAAAGTGAAAGAGGAGAGTGAAAAGTTGGCTTAAAACACAACATTCAGAAAACTAAGATCATGGCATCTGGTCCCATCACTTCATGGCAAAGAGATGGGGAAACAATGGAAACAGTCAGAGACTTTACTTTTTTGGGCTCCAAAATCACTGCAGATGGTGACTGGAGCCATGAAATTAAAAGACACTTGCTCCTTGGAAGAAAAGCTATGACCAACCTAGACAACATATTAAAAAGCAGAGACATTACTTTGCCAACAAAGGTCTGTCAAGTCAAAGCTATGGTTTTTCCAGTGGTCATGTATGGATGTGAGAGTTGGACTATAAAGAAAGCTAAATGCCGAAGAATTGATGCTTTTGAACTGTGGTGTTGGAGATTTTTGAGAGTCCCTTGGACTGCAAGGAGATCCACCCAGTCCATCCTAAAGGAAATCAGTCATGAATATTCATTGGAAGGACTGATGCTGAAGCGGAAACTTCAACACTTTGGCCACCTGATGCGAAGAACTGAGTCACTGGAAAAGACCCTGATGCTGGGAAGGACTGAAGGCAGGAGGAGAAGGGGCCGACAGAGGATGAGATGCTTGGATGGCATCACCGACTTAATGGACAGGAGCTTGAGGAAGCTCCGGGAGTTGGTGATGGCCAGGGAGGCCCGGCAGTCCATGGGGTCGCAAAGACTCGGACACGACTGAGCGACTGAACTGAACTCAACTGAACAAGCCCAGGTGATATTGCCTCCCTTATCAACATTAAGGAAGACCAAAGTTAACCAGGTTCCTTCTCTTTCTATGTCCTTCAATGGTTATTGTTCTCCATTACATCCCTTGCTTGTTTAACCTTTTGGTTAAGTTTGTGTCCTTTTGGCTCCAACAGCTTGATGTAAGGCTCATGATTGCTCAAGGAACTCAGCCCACTCCAGTGGAGAGTGGCCCAGGTCCCTATAGGTCCTTGGAACAGTCAGGGAGGGACGTCTACACCTCTAGGGTAGGCTAAGGTCTGCGGTCCCTGTCCAGCAGGAAGAAGTTTCAGAATCTTGAGCATCTTAAGAACAACAATGTAGAGTCTCTCAGTGGGGAATGAGACAGGTCTGGGATCTGGGACCCTTTGCTGCACTGCTGCAAAGTTTATACCTGAACAACCTCTCCTCCAGCAATAAAATACAAAGAAACTATATGGGATGAAAAATAACTGCTTGCATGAGCAGTTAGGGCAGATTCTGGGCAAAGGATACAAAGAGACCAAAAAACCCAACTGCCATGAAGAGCAAAAGCATGCTCCAGCACCCAACACCACCTAAGGGGTGGGCAGACCACCTAAGTAAGCCACCCCTCCTACCTGACCCCTGGACACATCCCTACCCTCTCCCATATAAGGAACAAGCTCAGCCTTCCTTGGGGTGCAAAGTAAGCAGGGGAACCTGTTGGCTTCTTCTCATATACCCCCACCCTGCAGCAGGAGTCCCAATAAAGCCTGGCCTGGGGGAAAAAAAAAAAAGTATACGTAGTAATATATTGCAATATATTTTCTTAATATCTTTTGAGATTTCACTGAAAAGCTTATTGATAAAAAGAGGAAAAAAGAAATAAGAGTCACCATGTCTGACATCACTGTTAATCTCACCTACATATGGGTTAGTCTCTGCAGTTCTGTGCTTAAGAGTACATGCAGTCTGCTCTGGGTTCTCCTGGGGAAAAGAAATACTGGCCAGTCAGGGAGAAAAAAAAAAAAATGTGTCCATCTCAATTTTTCTAGCTGATTTGTTTTGAGAATTAGGAGACAGACAATTCAGGGCAAAGCTGCATGGACCTTTTTCTTTTCTCATTAAAACACAGAGCTGAGACATGAAAACTTGGGACTAGATAAAAGGAAGGGGGAAGACACCGCCTTCTTCCTGTTGAAACAGATGACAAGAATGAAAACACAGGATAAGGAGTGAGTCAGAAATGCAAGTATGAAGGGGCCCCCCAACCCGACCTCTGCGGGGTGGGGCAGGGGAGCGTTGCTAAGCAGCAGAAGGAGACAGAGTGATCAGCAGTAGCAGGCACAAGGAGGGAGGAAGAGTGGGAGAAGGGGAGCTGGAGTTAAGTGTGGGTGCCCTTCTGGTCAGTGGCTGGATGGGGCCCTCAATCTATATTCGAATGAATGAAAGAACCGGCCAAGCTACTTTCTCCACAAAATGTTCTGGAATCTTGCCTATTACATGTCAAAAGCTGTAATACACTGCCCACATTTCTTATTTCTAGGGGAGATTTGCTTCACTAAACCCACTACAGAACTCGCTGTACATCACCTTTCTACCAAAGCTAATCTTCAGCAGAAAACCCAGCACTGAGAAACTTAGGATGCCAGGGGGTCTTACTGTATCAAGTTTTCCGTGCTGACACAATTGTGACCCCATTAGTCTCAATATTGCTACTGACAAAGTATATGACTGTTCAACCCATAGCAGTTACTTTAGACACAAGATAACAGGGGCAAACGTACTTTAAAAAAGTGGTGTACAAGTACAGGAGACTACTGAAGATACTCATCATAAAATAGTGGCTGTGTATGCTAAGTGAATGGAATCCATTATAAACCAAAGCATTGAAAGATAACACCTCTCCTTTTGGGCAAGAAAAAAAAGATTTCCTTTTAACACGGCAGTTCTTAATAAAGGAGATATCTCCTTGCCTTGCCTTTAACAGCTCAGCCCAAGGTTTCCACGATGATTTTCAACTGCCCCCTGCCCTTCAGTGTTGACCTCAGCCTCTGCAATTTGGTGTCCACTCCATCAAAATGATTTTCCACGGTTATAACCCATTGCACCACATCATCACATTTTTCTGTATAGAGCAGCAATTGCTAGCTGAATGGAATAATGGTTATTTATGCCTTGCCAAATACTTTTCGAAGCTTGAGTCTGATCTGTTTCCTACTCAACTGCCCAGAGTTCTGCTGCACTCAGAAGTACTAATGATCAAATCTGGGGTCTGCAGGCTCCTACAGGCAGAACAAAGCCCAAGAACATAGATGGGGAAAAACTATATTTTATTTCACTAACCTCTAACTGGAATATTAGAGATTATGCTAATACTTGATTCAGTTCAGTTCAGTCGCTCAGTCGTGTCCGACTCTGCGACCCCATGAACCGTAGCACGCCAGGCCTCCCGGTCCATCACCAACTCCCAGAGTCCACCCAAACCCATGTCCATTGAGTTGGTGATGCCATCCAACCATCTCATCCTCTGTTGTCCCCTTCTCCTCCTGCCTTCAATGTTTTCCAGCATCAGGGTCTTTTCCAGTGAGTCAGTTCTTCACATCAGGTGGCCAAAGTATTGGAATTTCAGCTTCAGCATAAGTCCTTCCAATGAACACCCAGGACTGATTTCCTTTAGGATGGACTGGCTTGATCTCCTTGCAGTCCAAGAGACTCTCAAGAGTCTTCTCCAACACGACAGTTCAAAAGCATCAATTCTTCGGTGCTCAGCTTTCTTTATAGTCCAACTCTCACATCCATACACGACTACTGGAAAAACCATAGCCTTGACTAGATGGACCTTTGTTGGCAAAGTAATGTGTCTGCTTTTTAATATGCTGTCTAGGTTGATTATAGCTTTTCTACCAAGGAGCAAGTGTCTTTTATTTTTTATTTTTATTTTTTTAAATTTTATTTCTTTATTTTGCTTTACAATATTGTATTGGTTTTGCCATACATTGACTTGAATCCACCATGGGTTCCCCATCCTGAACCTCGCTCCCACCTCCCTCCCCATCCCATCCCTCTGGGTCATCCTAGTGCACCAGCCCAGAGCACCCTGTATCATGCATCGAACCTAGACTGGCGATTTGCTTCACATATGATAATTTACATGTTTCAATGCCATTCTCCCACATCATCCCACCTTAGCCCTCTCCCATAGAGTCCAAAAGACTGTTCAATACATCTGTATCTCTCTTGCTGTCTCACATAAAGGGTTATCGTTCAATTCAGTTCAGTTCAGTCGCTCAGTCGTGTCCGACTCTTTGCGAACCCATGAATCGCAGCACGCCAGGCCTCCCTGTCCATCACAAATTCCCAGAGTTCACTAAAACTCATGCCCATCGAGTTGGTGATGCCATCCAGCCATCTCATCCTCTGTCGTCCCCTTCTCCTCCTGCCCTCAATCCCTCCCAGCATCAGGGTCTTTTCCAATGAGTCAACTCTTCTCATGAGGTGGCCAAAGTATTGCAGTTTCAGCTTCAGCATCAGTCCTTCCAATGAACACCCAGGACTTATCTCCTTCAGGATAGACTGGTTGGATCTCATTGCAGTCCAAGGGACTCTTGAGAGTCTTCTCCAACACCACAGTTCAAAAGCATCAATTCTTCAGAGCTCAGCCTTCTTTATAGTCCAACTTTCACATCCATACATGACCACTGGAAAAACCATAGCCTTGACTAGACGGACCTTTGTTGGCAAAGAAATGTCTCTGCTTTTTAATATGCTACCTAGGTTGGTCATAACTTTCCTTCCAAGGAGTAAGCATCTTTAAATTTCATGGCTGCAATCACTATCTGCAGTGATTTTGCAGCCCAGAAAAATAAAGTCAGCCACTGTTTCCCCATCTATTTCCCATAAAGTGATGGGACTGGATGCCATGATTTTAGTTTTCTCAGTGTTGTGCTTTAAGCCAACTTTTTCACTCTCCTCTTTCACTTTCGTCAAGAGACTCTTTAGTTCTTCTTCACTTTCTGCCATAAGGGTGGTGTCATCTGCATATCTGAGGTTATTGATATTTCTCCCGGCAATCTTGATTCCAGCTTGTGCTTCCTCCAGCCCACCATTTCTCATGATGTACTCTGCATATAAGTTAAATAAGCAGGGTGACAATATACAGTCTTGATGTACTCCTTTTCCTATTTGGAACCAGTCTGTTGTATCATGTCCAGTTCTAACTGTTGCTTCCTGACCTGTATACAGGTTTCTCAAGAGGCAGGTCAGGTGGTCTGGTATTCCCATCTCTTTCAGAATTTTCCACAGTTTATTGTGATCCACACAGTCAAAGGCTTTCGCATAGTCAGTAAAGCAGAAATAGACATTTTTCTGGAGCTCTCTTGCTTTTTCGATGATCCAGCAGATGGCAATTTGATCTTTGGTTCCTCTGCCTTTTCTAAAACCAGCTTGAACATCTGGAAGTTCATGGTTCACGTATTACTGAAGCCTGGCTTGGAGAATTTTGAGCATTACTTTACTAGCGTGTGAGATGAGTGCAGTTGTGTGGTAGTTTGAGCATTCTTTGGCATTGCCTTTCTTGGGGATTGGAATGAAAATTGACCATTTCCAGTCCTGTGGCCACTGCTGAGTTTTCCAAATTTGCTGACATATTGAGTGCAGCACTTTCACAGCATCATCTTTTAGGATTTGAAATAGCTCAACTGGAATTCCATCACCTCCACTACTTTTGTTTGTAGTGATGCTTCCTAAGGCCCACCTGACTTCACATTCCAGGATGTCCAGCTCTAGGTGAGTGTGAGTGATCAACCTTCATGATTATCTGGGTCGTGAAGATCTTTCTAGTACAGTTCTTCTGTGTATTCTTGCCACTTCTTAATATCTTCTGCTTCTGTTAGGTCCATACCATTTCTGCCCTTTATTGAGCCCATCTTTGCCTGAAATGGTCCCTTGGTATCTCTAATTTTCTTGAAGAGATCTCTGGTCTTTCCCATTCTATTGTTTTCCTCTATTTCTTTGCATTGATCGCTGAGGAAGGCTTTATCTCTCCTTGCTCTTCTTTGGAACTCTGCATTCAGATGGGAATATCTTTCCTTTTCTCCTTTGCTTTTTGCTTCTTTTCTTTTCACAGCTATTTGTAAGGCCTCCTCAGACAGCCATTTTGCTTTTTTGCATTTCTTTTTCTTAGGGATGGTCTTGCTCCCTGTTTCCAGTACAATGTCACAAACCTCTGTCCATAGTTCATCAGGCACTCTGTCTATCAGAGCTAGTCCCTTAAATCTAATTCTCACTTCCACTGTATAGTCATAAGGGATTTGATTTAGGTCATACCTGAATGGTCTAGTGGTTTTCCCCACTTTCTTCAATTTAAGTCTGAATTTGGCAATAAGGAGTTCATGATCTGAGCCACAGTCCGCTCCCAGTCTTGTTTTTGCTGACTGTATAGAGCTTCTCCATCTTTGGCTGCAAAGGATATAATCAATCTGATTTCGGTGTTAACTATCTGCTGATAAAACATAATTCTCAACTTTTACGTTGTGCTTTTTTTTTTTTTCGGTCAACACGTGATTCTAACATGGAATAATAGCATGAACCAGAATTTGTGGTTTTCATGCTTGACTTTGGAGAGTAAAAACTCAACCCCTTCTTACAACTTTCTAAAGCCAAATGATTCACTTGTCCAAGATAAATGATCCACAAATGTGCCTTCCCTGATCCCCCTACACCACACTCCCAGCTGCCCTACTTAAAACTTTTTGGTTTGACCAGATGTTCAAAAAAGCTACTGCCTTATCCCCATCCAGCCTCCCATAGGGGAGCTTCTTACACACCCATCTGGTAATCTTCACAAACAAACATAAAGCAAATAGAAACACAGTTGTTTATTTTCCTCCTGGTCCTTCTAAAAGACAGCACACTATGTACCATATTCTGGTTTCTCCCAACCCCAGGTAGCAATATATTCTGGAGAGGTTTCTAACATGTAACAGAATTCCCTTTGTTTTCATAAGTAATGCTGCAACAAGGAAGATCTTTGCTGTGAATGTGTCCATCTGCACCTGGACTGTGGACTTGGTTATACAAATCTGCAGGAGATAAAATACCACAGAAATATATGTACACATTTCTTTGGAAGAGAACTTCTCTACCCCTTTGGCTTCTAATGGTAGGGGTTAGGGTGTGGTGAGGGCGCTGGAAAATAACTGACAATAGATTTACAAGAGAAAAGAAAGTTTGTTTATATCTGCAGAGGTACTTTCAGCAGGCTCTGTTTGAATATAGAAAATGCTTCTTTCTTGAGGCTGCTGAATGGTCAAATGGTTTAGGGTTAGAGTAATTTTCATACCATTTTGGTGGGTTGTTATTTCCTTGTTATTACAATAATATCAATTTTCTGGTTTCAATAACTGTATGACTGAGATGTAACTACGGGAGAATCAAAGAGTGATGGACAAGGGAATCTCTGTCTCTACTATCTGTGTTTATGTAACTTTCTGTGAATCTAATTACATATTTCAAAGTAAAGTTTGTTTAAAAGATGCTGCAAACAGTAAATTTGGATCTACATGATTTCACGTCTGTGCATTTTACTTCTACCTGCAGCATAAGCTAGAAGAGGGAATTCTCTAGCAAAGGGCAAAATAAACTCAAAAATACTGATAAATTTTCTCTAACTGTGCTTTGCAGCAGTTAAATCATTCTCTTTCCCATTAGCAAATATATCACGGGTCCTATGTCCCTAGCATCTTGCCAAAACATCTGGTAGGCCAATGTTTAGGTCTCTGCATGCCTCTCATAGGTTAAAAAAAAAAATTGTGTCACAGTATTCTTATACTTGTCTTCATTTATAAGTCTGCACCCGATGGTGTGATCACTCACCTAGAGCCAGACATCCTGGAATATGAAGTCAGGTGGGCCTTAGGAACCATCATTACAAACAAAGGTAGTGGAGGTGATGGAATTCCAGTTGAGCTATTTCAAATCCTAAAAGATGATGCTGTGAAAGTGCTGCACTCAATATGTCAGCAAATTTGGAAAACTCAGCAGTGGCCACAGGACTGGAAATGGTCAATTTCCATTCCAGTCCCCAAGAAAGGCAATGCCAAAGAATGCTCAAACTACCACACAACTGCACTCATCTCACACGCTAGTAAAGTAATGCTCAAAATTCTCCAAGCCAGGCTTCAGTAATACGTGAACCATGAACTTCCAGATGTTCAAGCTGGTTTTAGAAAAGGCAGAGGAACCAAAGATCAAATTGCCATCTGCTGGATCATCGAAAAAGCAAGAGAGCTCCAGAAAAATGTCTATTTCTGCTTTACTGACTATGCCAGAGCCTTGCGCAGATCACAATAAACTGTGGAAAATTCTGAAAGAGATGGGAATACCAGACCACCTGACCTGCCTCTTGAAAAACCTGTATACAGGTCAGGAAGCAACAATTAGAACTGGACATGGTACAACAGACCGGTTCCAAATAGGAAAAGGAGTACATCAAGACTGTATATTGTCACCCTGCTTATTTAACTTATATGCAGAGTACATCATGAGAAACGGTGGGCTGGAGGAAGCACAAGCTGGAATCAAGATTGCCGGGAGAAATATCAATAACCTCAGATATGCAGATGACACCACCCTTATGGCAGAAAGTGAAGAAGAACTAAAGAGTCTCTTGACGAAAGTGAAAGAGGAGAGTGAATAAGTTGGCTTAAAGCACAACATTGAGAAAACTAAAATCATGGCATCCAGTCCCATTATTTCATGGCAAATAGATGGGGAAACAGTGGAAACAGTGGCTGACTTTATGTTTTTAGCTCCCAAATCACTGTAGATGGTGACTGCAGTCATGAAATTTAAAGATGCTTACTCCTTGGAAGGAAAGTTATGACCAACCTAGGTAGCATATTAAAAAGCAGAGACATTTCTTTGCCAACAAAGGTCCGTCTAGTCAAGGCTATGGTTTTTCCAGTGGTCATGTATGGATGTGAAAGTTGGACTATAAAGAAGGCTGAGCTCTGAAGAATTGATGCTTTTGAACTATGGTGTTGGAGAAGACTCTCAAGAGTCCCTTGGACTGCAAGGAGATCCAACCAGTCCATCCTAAAGGAGATCAGTCCTGGGTGTTCATTGGAAGGACTAATGTTGAAGCTGAAACTCCAATATTTTGGCCACCTGATGTGAAGAACTGACTCATTGGAAAAGACCCTGATGCTAAGAAAGATTGAAGGCAGGAGGAGAAGGGGATGACAGAGGATGAGATAGTTAGATGGCATCACTGACTCAATGGACATGAGTTTGGGTAAACTCTGGGAGTTGGTGAACGACAGGGAGGCCTGGTGTGCTGCGGTTCATGGGGTCGCAAAGAGTCGGACTCAACTGAGCAACTGAACTGTGTCTAACTGTAAGAATTACTTTAAAAGTAAATTAACACAATGGGATATAATTACAAACCTATCAGAATGGCTAAACTAAAACAATTTACTGACAACTCCAACTGCTGGCAAGAAGGAGGAGAAACAGGATCTCTCGTACCCTGCTAGGAGGAATGGACAATGGCAGGGCTAAGGCGAAAAACAATTTCAAAGTGAAAGCAAAGTGAAAGTGTTAGTCACTCAGTCCTGACCAACTCTTGCAACCCCATGGACTGTAGCCCACCAGGATTCTCTGTCCATAGGATTTTCCAGGCAAGAATACTGGAGTGGGCTGCCATTTCCTTCTTCAAAATATATATGTTACTCCAAAAAGGAAATAGAGGAAGAGAGGAGGAAGGTCCTTCATACTAAGTTTTTTTAGATAATACATACAAGATCAAATGTCAATTTGCTTAATTATGGGCTTCCCAGGTGGCTTAGAATCTGCTTGCAATGTAGGAGATAAAAGTTCGATCCCTCGGTCAGGAAGATCCCTGGAGGAGGGCATAGTAATCCACTCCAGTATTCTTGCCTGGATAACCCCATGGACAGAGGAGCCTGGAGCACTATATAGTTCATGGGGTGACACAGTCAGACATGACAGAAATGACTTAGCACACATGCATGCCCTTAATTATGCTCGTTGCTTGTTATTGCTTTAGGTTAATTACCCTAATCAAGATGAGAACTGTGATTTTCTGATGTTTTTATGATCCATGAGAGGATAAAGGCGTAATATGGCATATCAACAGTTCTATAGGTTGATAGGTCAATTAACACAGAATTTAGATTTGAAAGATGCAGCTCAATTATGACTAAATACAGCTACTCAATTCTGACTAAACATAGGATATCCACTTTAAGATCTGACATAAGTACTGCATATCTCACTGTAGGTTTTAAAGTTGATCCTTTCTCTGTTTTAATATGCTCGGGCCAAAACTTTAGCAACAGAATCTCTTGAATCCCTGCATGCTTTCTCTCCAAACAGTAGCTTCTCTTCTAAGGTGTTCCCCAAAACTACTGAACATGTAATCTCTCCCTTCCATTGTCTGTAGCTCTTCATTCCAGTCACTAGTAGTTCCTAACAATGCCACCAACTTCTGGAAGAACATCGGACTGCCTCAGGAGTGGGCTAAATCAACCAACATAGAGCACAGTGCCAGGAACCAGCATAAAGGAGACCTGTTTGCCTTCTGTATAACCTTCGCAAGTCAGCACGTTCTCCTTCCCAAACTACCAGTGCATAAAAATGAAAGCAGAGACTATCTTTCCTTTATTTCCAAAGGAATCTTAAAAGAAGGAATTATTAATGAATCTGGTTTTTTAATTGTGCAATTAACTTGGGTCCAATACCTTCTGGGAGCTGGGAATTTCTTTGACCCTTACTCCTATTCAGGCAAACCAGGCTGGTAGCAGAAAAAACAGTTAAGACCGAAGTTAGCACACCTAAATTCCAGAACATGCATGGCATAGTCCAACGCCAGCAGGGGCCAGTTGGTTGCCAAACCCAATGATGACAGCACTAGCGCCTCAAGCAGTTCTTCATGGGTCAACGAACCAAGTTCATACCCTGCCACAATTTTCAATCCAGCATCTCCAAAAATTTGCCCTGGGTTAGGGGGCTGCACTTGGAACTTCTCAAAAAACATTTGCCTCTGCTTTCCTTAGGTTGTTTTCTTTATGTGGCACAATCTCTGCTCGTACTTCTGCTCTTATGAAAAGACTGAAGGAGATGAAAAGACTTCTCCTTCTTTTCCTCCAGTTCTGAATAATGCACGTTTGCCACAAAGCCTCCTCGGATATCCTACATTTATTCTTCTTTTGCTTTGCCTTTCTGCAACATTCACCCAGCATGGTCTGTAATGTACCCCAAGAGGCATAGACTTGGGCTCTCTGGAGCTTTCAGTCCCTCAGATGTCCCAGGCTCACCTGTGACTTCAGCTAATACCTACTTCTTTAGTTCTTATTTTTCTGATTTCCAGATCCTCATCCTGCCCAGCTTCCCAAACTCTCCAGAGATACGTTTCACTGGCATTTTTTAAAATTAAAAGTCTAACAGAGAATTATTTTCCCTCTGTTCCCCCTAAATTACCTTTCCTCTAAACATCCCAATCTTTGCCCATCATTAAGCCACTCCATTTAGAAAATGTGTAATTTCTTCATCTCAATGGGAGTCTAAGATAGGGTTAGTACTAAAGGATTGTAAGAGAAAGGAGAAAGAATCTTACGGCTGCCAGAGATCTTTATGGTTAGCCTTCAAGGCACCAGAGAGAAAGGAGGGTGGAAAACAAATTGCAAAGAAATACTGTCCTTTCAGTACCGACGAGTACTAGCATTATAAATGCTGTGTTTTATTAAACAAAAAAAGCTGTTGTCTGTGACTGTGGGCAATGCTGTTTGGGCTATACTCAGTGTTATAGGAACAAGTGCAGTCAGACATAACCTCTGAACATGGTAAAGTCCTGCCAGCTGAATTCGTTCTATCCCTCTGCAAGCTATCCTGGCACAACTACTCCTCATTCCAACCTTTGTTAGTACATCTCCTTGGTCTTGAACTTTCACCCCTCTGAGCTTTACTTAAACCTAAGATATTCCTTCTTTTGGTGCTCACGTCAAGCCCTACCTTCTGTAAGCACACCTCTCTGAACTATTTATTTAGCACTGGCAATAATTCATGCAAGGCAATAATAAGCTAACACTTAAAGAGAGCTGACTCAATACTGGGCACCGTTTCAACTGCTTATGAATTAATTTAATCTTCACAATGCTCCCACTGTATAAGTACTGCTATTCTCCCCATTTTACAGGTCAAGAAACTGAGACCCAAAGTGGTTAAGTAAGCTGCCCATGACCTGAGCGACCAGTCTACGGAACCCACATTCTAACCCACTCTGCTACAGGCAACATCCCGTCCATCAGATTTTGCTAACTTAAGTAAAAGAGCTACAAGTGAAAGTGAAAGTCACTCAGTCACGACTCTTTGCGACTCCATGGACTAGACAGGCCATGGCATCCTCCAGGCCAGAGTACTGGAGTGGGTAGCCTATCTCTTCTCCAGGTTATCTTCCCAAGCCAGGAATCGAACCCAGGACTCCTGCATTGCAGGCAGATCTTTTACCAGCTGAGGCACAAGAGAAGCCCAAAGAGCCCCAAAGGCCACAATAAAACCAACAAATCCAAATAGGCTTTTGATATCTCTGAGGAAGGGGAGGCACTGGTGCAGGAAGGTTAAGTTTAGAAGCAGACTGTGGAGAAATTAACTGACAACACGGAGTCAGTCAGGTTCTCCTGTCCCACTCTCTCACGGTCTCGTACCTTATATTCTTTAAACAATGATATTCTGACCTTGGTAGCACTGGGCCTGTGCGCGCACTTGGCCATGGGCCACTTTGTCTTAATATATGAGTAGTCTTTGAAGACTCCTTGCTGCTGCTGCCGCTGACCGGAGAATAAACATGCCTGCGGTCCCTACAGTTCCTCAGTCTTCGTCCAGCTTCCCTGGTCGTGCCTTCCCTACCCTGGGTTCAGTGAACGGTGTGAGCGGCAAGACACAGACCAGTTAGAATACCAGCTCTACCATTTTCTAATCAATTTCGAGCAAGTCAAGTCACCTAACCTTTTTTAGCGTGAGCCTCTGCGTCTGAAAGACTATAAACTACTTTTCAGAATGGTTGTGAGAATTAAATGAGATGATACAGGTAAAGCACCCAGCACATGGCTGCCACCTAGTATGTGATCAATAAATGCTGGCTCTAGAACAGGAGAAGAGGCTCAAATTATAAAATAGCGTGCCCTGTCTTCACTAAAGTATTACACAATGGCTATAAAATGGTATTAAGCAGTAACCATAAAAACCTAATTCTTTACGACAATACACTAATGTGATTTTACTAATTTCCTTAATATCCCAAGCCTGTAAAAGAGCCAAACATTATCTCTAATGAAACAAAAAGAGCCTTGCCTCTGGGTATCAGACTGAAACAGGAAAGGGCCTATAACTCACTAAAGACAAATGCAAATAACAATAAAAAGCAAAAAACCAGCAGTGGAAAAGTTCCCATAAAGTGCACCAACAAACGGGAGTGTATTGGGATAGTTCTGGAAAGCGCGTCTTAAGGGCTGAAGGTTCAATGTGATGAGAACTCGACGACGCAAGAGTCTACAGTTTTTGGAGGTCTGGAAAGCGGACCTGGGAGGCAGGTTTCAGTTCCCTTTCTAGGAAGAGGGATAGGAAAGGGCTCCTCTGTGCCACGATGAGCCCCCCGTGCAAGATGCTCGCGTCCTAGCCGGCTTAAAGGGCAGAGGAAATTCTCCTTCTGGCCGATAAGGCCCACCAACTCCGAGGTCCCTTTCCAACTCTGGAGCAGGGCCGCGTTAAAGAGGACAGGCGTGAACTGCGCAAAATGAGACTGCTCACAATTCAACGATCTTTTTAGGGGGTAAGGATAGGCGGTGAAAACGTAAGCATTGGGAAAAGTCGGCATCAGATAAGTGACATCTCTGCAAAATGCCTCCAAAGAATCTCAGGATCCAATGACCTTCAAAAGCTTCCTTGCAGCTGTTGTCTCTCCGACCCCACGCAAGGTTCACTGCTCCTCCAAAAAAGCTTCTAGGCCAGTCCCTCGCCTACTTCTCACCAGCTGCTACTCCCAGCCTTCCTTACGGAAACTGAGGCCGGTTGGATCAGAAGCCTGGAGAGAGGTCGGGGTCGTGGCCTGCCCGCGGTAACAGGTCTTGGGACAGACCTGGCGGAGGGAGGGAAGCGCGGGTCCGGGACAGGGACCGGGCACACACCACCCTCCCACCCCAGTCCTGTTAGGAAAAGACCCCTCTGCCGCTGCCAAGGTAATCCGGCACCCCCCAAGACGCCGGCCTCGAGCGCACTCACCAGCGCGCCGGCGCGCAGCAGCCGAACCGTAGCTCGCTCCATCAGTGCTAGAAAGCAGATGCTACTGATCCCGCCAGGACGTGCGTGGGGGCCCTAGGGCCGCACGCCAACACCTGAAGGCAGGTAGAAAGAGAGCCCCGCCCACTCACCCCGCCCTTTGTTCCGCCCCCTTGTCCCGACGGTACGCCGAGAGGGACAACAGCCTCCCTTCGCTTTTCGCTCTGCTAACGCGAGAGTTGGGCAAGGCAGTGGGGCGGGAAGGGAACCGGAGACACAACAAACATGGCGGCGGCGGTGACGAAGACGGCGGGGGCAACGGCAACGGCAGCGGCATTGAACAAGGCGGTGGGGGTTCCTCGGTGCGACTGTCAGGCGGTAAGTAGCTGGTCGTCGGCTCGGACGGCAGTGACAGGGCTGGGCAGAGCGGTTAAGGAGGAGCGGCGAGGGGAGAGAGCCGGGTGCTCGCGACGGGCCGGCTTACTCCGCCCGGGACTCAGCCCCAGCGGAGGGGCGGGCGTGGTTGGTCGGTCGGTCGTTCGGGTCGCGCCCGCGACCTTCCTGACAGGAGCGCGGAGGGTGCGGTGTCTGGGCCTCCGGAGCTCCGAGGGAGCGGTGTCTGCGGTGGGGTCGCCGTCAGTTGGGGGTTTGGAGGCTCCGGGGTAGGGAGTAGCCTCTCTCGCTCTGACAGGTGGTCGCGAGTGCGGGGGGGCGCGCCCCGAGGTTCGCGTCATCACTAGGTCCCTGGGCCCGGGGTCTCCGCTGAGGCGCCGGTCTCCTAGGCGATCCGAATCCTGGTGAGGATGCCGCCCCGACGCCAGTTGCGGGCTGCAGGTTGGGAGGACTTTAAAAACCTCCCGTCTTTTATCAGACAGTCCGGTCTTGATCCTTTTCTGCTGCTTGAGAGCACTCCCTCTACTTGGGGGGAGATGTGAGATGTAGGGAGGATTTTGCAACAAAGAACTGTTGAGGTTCGTGCAGGATTTAAATCTTAACTGGCCGAAGTGGAAGTAGCCAAGCCATACACCTCCTAAGTGCTCGGTAACTGAATCTAAAGTGAAGTTAAACCGGTTCCGGCTGCCCCTAACCGAGCGGCCCAGTCAGTTAGTGGCCCCTCAGTGTGCTGTTTAGGTCCGAAGAGGTTCGACCAGTGGGGAAAAGAAATACAGGCCTTTTAAGTTGTGAGCTCTGAAGAACTTAAGTTTGGAAGACACATGACTTCTTTAGAATGACTGTTTAAACATCTGAGCTAACAGTTTTACAGATTCCCTTTAGTTTTGATTTATGTTGTGCATTTAACACGACGGTATGTTAATATAATCTTGGGAGTTCGTTACAGAGAATTGAGGTGTTTGGTGTTTTTTTGCCTCCTGGGATCCCAAGAGTTTCCCAAGGAAACCCGAAGTGTTTTGAGTTGCGACAGAGAGGACAGTAAAGATGGGGATCAGATACGTCGTTATTAGGCGTGCCTGGTGGGTTTGTTCTTTTAAACCTTTTGCCGCAAATGTTTCCCTGTGGGGCTACGCTAGTACCTCGTTTTCAGGCAGTTACAGCTGTTCGGCAGTACTAAGCCTGAGCCTTTTGGAAGTGTACTGTGAACAAGTGAAATAAATAATTTAATTTAGAAAGACAAAATTTTTGCCCAAAATGTGAAATCTTAAGAAATCGACCAGCGGGGGAAAAAAACGATAGTCACACTGATGCATGTCACTCTTTGTTGATTAGTTGGAGCTTTTGCTGAAATGAAGCTGCTGCTTTGGTCTTTATCTTCCAGCTTAGTTTTCTGGTACTAGTAAAACTGGCACGTTATTTTATTAGCTTATTAAACCTGTGGATGTTAATTTTTTATCTGTGGTCTGTTTTTCTTTGCGGAACTCTGTATGGCTTTTCAATTTTAGTTGAAATTCCCTCCATGGCCTTTGGGAGTCTCTTGGTGTGTCTCCAGAGTAAATTTCGATTACTTTACATTTCATCAATGTTGGAGTGGCAAGAAAAAGGAGGAACTGATTTGGGGTGAAAAGGTTAGATTGCATACATCTTTATTTCTTCCAACGTGTTTTTATTTATGTTTTATATTATGTTTTATGATTTCTCAAAGCCTCATCATGTGCCTTTTGCCTTTGAAGAACTTGCTTTTTTGACAGTTATGTAATTCTTTCTGAAGTTTCATGTTCTCTGTACAAAGGAAGCGTTATGTATTCTATGGCAGAGTAATCAGGACCATAATTGTTAAAGTATAAAAGTATATATACATTCATTGAACTGCAGTCACTGTGTGTATATAGGCTGTCTAAACCCCAAATTAAGTTATTGTACAAGGAAGTTAGTTGCTAAGTCGACTACTTGATGTAGATAAAATAAAATAGATCCTACTGCTGCCTAATCATATTCTCAAAACCTCCTGTAGCTTATTAAAAAAATAGAGTTTGGGAGGAAGGTAGGTTAAAGAGCTCCTTCTGGTTCTCATATTACCTCTCTTTCTTTTGATTGTCTTCTAATTTGCATCATGATGCCTCTGTTTTAAATTGTTAGCTCCTAGTTAAGAGGGTTTGTGGGTGTATTGATGAGCAACTTCCCTTTCTTAGTGTGACACTGAAGAAGATCAGAGGACTTGAATATCAGGACCCAGAGAAGGTCAGAGAAAAGTTTAAGTTACCTGCTTAAACAGGTTTTTGTGTTCTTTTGGGATATCAAAACTTATTTCTCAGATGCTTCTTTCTTTCACTAGCGTGGGTAATTTCTGGTTGTTTTGTAAGAACCTTATTTGTAAGTTTTGAATGGATAGTTGGGGAGGGCTGTTGGCATAAAAATAATTTAAGTGCATTCTAGTTAATTTCTGTATAGACATGTATCTAGAACCCGTGGAATACCATGCCAGCTTAACTTTAATCAGAGGGATCACAGGGAGGACTCAGAATTTTGCTGTATCATAGGAAATGATAATAAGGACATTATAGTTTGCTGATTCTGAAAGTAGATTTTTATGTTAACATTTGCAAAAGTTTTAAAATTTATCACTGTCTTAGCTGCATCTCTAGATACTAGTTAATTTATGGAGTTCTTAGATTAAACATTCCGTCCTGAGACTGACGAGCTATCTAAAGATAGGAAGATGGTTTGGATACAAAAACCCTTAATTTTTTTCCCCCTCCATATCAGGAACTCTTCTGTAGTTTCAGAATTATTGTTCTTTTTCTAATTATTGTATTAGAACTACTGACTTGAGATGGAGAAAGCTCGGTTTTCAACTGTAGACTCTATTCGGATTTAGGAATCTCTCATATATACTTGCTTGTTTTATAGACTAGACCCCTGCAAGGGCTTGCAAGTCTGCAGTCGGGGAGGAGTCTTGCAGGTCTGTGTGGGAGGAGGTGATGTAGGTCAAGTGGGCACAAAATTGCTTAGGGATGGAATGACAATTTTTAAATCATTGCAGGATGTCTGTGGTTATAAACCATATCGATATATTTAAAATTTTTAAGTATAGAGTTTCTCTCAAGTTTACAATGTTCAGTTCAGTCACTCAGTTGTGTCTGACTCTTTGAGACCCAATGAACCTCAGCAAGCCAGGCCTCCCTGTCCATCACCAACTCCCGGAGTTTACTCAAACTCATGTCCATTGAGTCAGTGATGCCATCCAACCATCTCATCCTCTGTCATCCCATTCTCCTCCTGCCTTTAATCTTTCCCAGCATCAGGGTCTTTTCAAATGAATCAGTTCCTCACATCAGGTAGCCAAAGTATTGGAGTTTTTCAGCTTCAGCATCAGTCCTTCCAGTGAACACCCAGGGTTGATCTCCTTTAGGATGGACTGGTTGGATCTCCTTGCAGTCCAAGGGACTCTCAAGAGTCTTCTCCAGCACTACAGTTCAAAAGCATCAGTTCTTCGGCGCTCAGCTTTCTTTGTAGTCCAACTCTCACATCCATACATGACTACTGGAAAAACCATAGCTTTGACTAGACAGACCTTTGTTGGCAAAGTAATGTCTCTGCTTTTTAATATACTTTCTAGGTTGGTCATAACTTTTCTTCCACCGAGCAAGTGTCTTTTAATTTCATGGCTGCAGTCACCATCTGCAGTGATTTTGGAGCCCCCCAAAATTAAGTTTCTTACTGTTTCCATTGTTTCCCCATCTATTGGCCATGAAGTGATGGGACCAGATGCCATGATCTTAGTTTTCTGAATGTTGAATTTTAAGCCAACTTTTTCACTCTTCTCTTTCACTTTCATCAAGAGGCTCTTTAGTTCTTCGCTTTCTGCCATAAGGGTGCTGTCATCTACATATCTGAGGTTATTGATATTTCTCCCGGCAATCTTGATTCCAGCTTGTGCTTCCTCCAGTCCAGCATTTCTAATGATGTACTCTGCATATAAGTTGAATAAGCAGGGTGATAATATACAGCCTTGACTTCTTTCCTGATTTGGAACCAGTCTGTTGTTCCATGTCCAGGTCTTACTGTTGCTTCTTGACCAATGTTGTCTTCCCTTTTTTCACTGGCATCCTTTGTGGTTGTTTTTTTAAGTCCATCGTGCATTTTGATTCAAAATCAAATTTATGGCGGGGAACACAGTGAAATTTGTAATGTGACAATGTGATAATAGCCTGGACTGTCAGAATATGCCAGCCATCCTCTGTGATTAGGTTCATTTGTGTTCTTAAAACTTGAGATGCATGCATAAAAATGTCCTGCATTTTTCCCTGCAGTCTCGTGCATTTTTCCTCCTGCCTTGTGGTGTGTACCTTAGCAGTGTTAGGCTTTCTAATCAGGATTTGGTGTAATTTATCTTGCTTGTTGAAGAAGTATGTTCAGATACTTTGCAGTGGAAACATTGGTTTTTATGTGAAGTGATTGGCAAGAAGTGATGCTAAGTTGACATGAAACACCAGGATTTCTTTCTAAACTACAGCCTTTATAATTAGAACACAATCTGTAGGGCCTTAACAGCTTTTATATTTTAAAAAACAATTTCCCAGATCTTATTCTTTTCTTTTTTGGGGTGGGGGGAGGGGTATCTCCCAGTCCTTATACGTTTTAGTACTTTTTTCCTTTTTATATTGTGAGGGGCTTTTACCTGTGTTGAATGGCAGTAGTAATAGCAAGCATTCTTGCGTTCTTAATTCTAGAGGGTATGTATCTAAATTTTCTCCCTTAGTTGTGATGTAGATTTTCAGAAGTGAGCCTTTAGCAGCTTGAGGAAGTTTGTTGTTTCTTTGTATCCAGTGCTGCTACTGTATCTGTTTTTCTATGTGGGTTGGCAGTCTTTTCTCACTAGAAAGTTTCCTATTACTCCCTTTGTCTTTGAGGTTTTAAAATTTCACAATAATGTGTCTAAGTGTTATTTTAGTACATGTTATATTTTGCACTCTATGCTCCCTTTAAGACTGAAATGAAAGAAATCTTTAATCCTGGAAATTTCTTGGTCATTTCTTTAAAAAGCATTTCTCTTTATTTTTCTCTATCATTTTGGAACTCATTCTGCATCTTTATCTGCTATTATTTCTTACCTTTTTATGTATATTTTTATGTTTCTCCCTATCCCTGTATATTTTGAGGTGTGGTTTTCAAATTTATTGAGATACAATCTTCTTAAGAGTTCATTCACTCAGTCATGTATAGTTCTTTGCAACCCCATGGACTGCAGCACACCAGGCTTCCCTGTCCATCTTCTTATATTTTTATTTTTTTGGCTGCACTGTGCAGCCTGAAGAACCTTAGTTGCCTAATCAGGGATCCAACCCATGCCCCCTGCCGTGGAAGTGTGGAGTTTTAACCACTGGACCGCCAGGGAAGTCCCTATTACAGATTATTATTATTATTTTAAATCTTATTCTTGATGATCATTTTCACTGTAGCTGATTGGCCAACTTTTTTTTTTTTCCTAAGCAAAGGGCAGATTTTAAAGGAAAAATAATCAGCAGAATCAAGTGTGGTCATAAATACTAATACAATGATAAGGAAACATAGAGAAGCAGTTCAGGTTGACAGATCGATGAGAAAACAACGGAAACAAACTTGTTTAGAAGCCAGCAGTAATCCTTAAGATTGAGAAAGCTGAGCCAGATTAAAGCAAGTGACTTAAAGAGGTGGCCTAAAAGAGGAAAATAAGAAGAGATGAGTTTGGGAAATTGTAAATTGATTTGGGAAATTGCAAATTGGAATATATGAATAATGGAGAAAAGTGGACCATGTTTGTTTCATTGTAACCACAGACGAGATATGTAAAATGGTAACATAAGACACTTGGAATTTTGGACAATGGGGAATTTCTTAATCTAAGGTATAACCATTTTTGGCTGCAGAAATAGCTGCTATTGTCTGAAAACATAAACTGCACATCTTGCAAGATACTTATACTTACTTGTAAAACTTAAAACAATACTGCAAATTGGTACTGTTATCTCATTTTACAAAATAGGAAACTAAGGCTAGAGAAGACCCTGTTCAGAGTCTTTAAGGTAGTAGGTTTAACCTAATACCACAATAATATTCTGTTCTTCCAGAGGACCGACTTTCAGTAGCCTCAACTTTGTAGAACACGGTGAAAAGAGACTAATAATAATGACCCCTAGGCATCTTCTAAAAAAGGAGCAAAGAAACTATTCAAACATGTTGCCTTAAGAAAAGTGAGGATTTGGTCACCTGTAGGTTCTTACTTAGCTGAATGTTTCTGGAATAAAGAACAAATTAAATGTTAGGAGAGAGGAAGGCAAGAAAGATAAAAATAAAATGTATCGGTCTGGGGCCAGTGAACAAGGGAAACCAGATGAGCCCCCGTGTTCTTATTGGTTCCTCAGTTCAGTTCAGTCGGTCAGTCATGTCTGACTCTTTGCGACCCTATGAACCACAGCAGGCCAGGCCTCCCTATCCATCACCAACTCCCGGAGTCCACCCAAACCCATGTCCATTGTGTTGGTGATGCCATCCAACCATCTCATCCTCTGTCGTCCCCTTCTCCTCCTGCCCTCAATCCCTCCCAGCATTAGGGTCTTTTCAGATGGGTCAGCTCTTCACATCAAGTGGCCAAAGTATTGGAGTTTGAGCTTCAACCTCAGTCCTTCCAGTGAACACCCAGGACTGATCTCCTTTAGGATGGACTGGGTGGATCTCCTTGCAGACCAAGGGGCTCTCAAGAGTCTTCTCCAACACCACAGTTGAAAAGCATCAATTCTTTAGAGTCCAACTCTCACATCCATACATGACCACTAGAAAAACCATAGCCTTGACCAGACAGACCTATGTTGGCAAAGAAATGTCTCTGCTTTTTAATATGCTACCTAGGTTGGTCATAACTTTCCTTCCAAGGAGTAAGCATCTTTTAATTTCATGGCTGCAGTCACCATCTGCAGTGATTTTGGAGCCCAGAAAAACAAAATCAGCCACTGTTTCCACTGTTTCCCCATGTATTTGCCATGAAGTGATGGGACTGGATGCCATGAACTGAGTTTTCTGAATGCTGAGCTTTAAGCCAACTTTTTTCACTCTCTCTTTCACTTTTCATCAAGAGGCTCTTTAGTTGTTCTTTCTCCCATAAGGGTGGTGTCATCTGCACATCTGAGGTTATTGATATTTCTCCCAGCAATCTTGATTCCAGCTTGTGCTTCCTCCAGCCCAGCGTTTCTCATGATGTACTCTGCATATAAGTTAAATAAGCAGGGTGACAGTATACAGCCTTGACGTACTCCTTTTCCTATTTGGAACCAGTCTGTTGTTCCATGTCCAGTTCTAACTGTTGCTTCCTGACCTGCATACAGGTTTCTCAAGAGGCAGGTCAGGTGGTCTGGTATTCCCATCTCTTTCAGAATTTTCCACAGTTTGTTGTGATCCACACAGTCAAAGGCTTTCGCATAGTCAATAAAGCAGAAATAGATGTTTTTCTGGAACTCTCTTGCTTTTTTGATGATCCAGCGGATGTTGGCAATTTGATCTTTGGTTCCTCTGCCTTTTCTAAAACCAGCTTGAACATCTGGAAGTTCACGGTTCACATATTGCTGAAGCCTGGCTTGGAGAATTTTGAGCATTACTTTACTAGCGTGTGAGATGAGTGCAATTGTGCGGTAGTTTGAGCATTCTTTGGGATTGGAATGAAAACTAATTGTTGTATAACACAATCTATAGTAGCAACACAGTCAAGGTAGTCTGTTTCTAGTAGATTTCTAGTTAAAGTTAATTAAAATAGAACTTTTTGTTTTCAAAACATTGGTCAAGTTTTTTGGGACCTCCCTGGTGGTCCAGTGGGTAAGACTCCATGCTGCCAATGCAGGGGGCCAGGATTTGATCCCTGGTCCACGACTGAAGTGACTTAGCAGCAGCAGCAGCAGGGAGCTATATCCCACATGTCGCAACTAAAGACCCTGCACACCGCAACTAAGACCCAAAGTAGCCAAATAAATAAATATATTTTTTTAAAAGTTGATCACACTTTTGTTAATTGGAAAATGTGCTTTTATCTCATTTCTTCAAAGCTGCAATTCTTCCACAGAAAAACTTAGGCTGAAAAGGGTGCTGACTCAGACCATAAAGAAAAGAACCCAGAGTGGTCCAAATATTCTTTAAGAAGAAAAACAACTGATGGACTTAAATTACTGAGATATTAAGATTTTTATTACTGAGACTGTGTGATGGTAGTGTGAGGAGAGACAAAAATAGGCCAATGGAACAGAATGAAGAATCCAGGAATAGCATCTCGTGTATCATCTGTTTTAGAAAGGTGAGAAAAGAGGCTGGCGGAGAAAGGCTGGTCTATCAGATGCATGTTGCTCGGACAGTTGGATATCTCCATGGGGAGAAAAAGTGTATTTTGACTCATAACTTTACAATACACAAAGCTCAATTCCAGATAAAAATATGAAAGGTAAAAACATAATAAAAATTTCACAAGAAAATACAGGAGAACATCTTCATGTAAAATATAGGCAAGGATACCAGCAACTCTAAATGTAAAAGTAGGGGGAGGATGGGTAAATTGGACTATATTAAGAACTTCTGTTCATCAAAAGTTACCATTAAGAAAGTGAAAAGGTGAACCACCAGAGTGTGAGAAGTACTCAAGATATACATGTCTAATAAAGGGCTTCCCTGGTGGCTCAGTTGGTGAAGAATCCACCTGCAATGCAGGAGACATGGGTTCGATCCCTAAGTTGGGAAGATCCCCTGGAGGAGGGCATGACAACCCGCTCCAGTATTCTTGCCTGGAGAATCCCGATGGACAAAGGAGCCTGGTGGGCTACAGTCCATGGGGTCGCAAAGAGTCGGACACGTCTGAGTGACTAAGCACAGCACAACAAAGAAGTCACATCCAGAATATTGTGAAGAACTCTCACATATTAATTAGATGGACAGCCTAATAGAGAAATGAACAAAAGACTTGAACAGATGCTTCATTGGGTATGAAATAGAGGTTATGTAAGCGGGAAGTTAACATAACAAGTACACAGCTTAATTAATTATCAAGTCATACAAATTAAAACCAGTGCAATACCACCATACACGCATCAAGATGGCTAAAATGAAAAAGGCAAAAAAGTTCCTGAGTGTTGGTGAGGGTGTGTGGCAATAAAACTCTTGTTCCACACTGATGGGAGTACAGATTGGTATACTCACTTTGAAAAACTATCTGGCATCATCTGAAGCTGAATATATGCATACCCTTCAGCCCAGCAGTTTCAGCTGTCAGGGATGTGGAGCCCTTGGTGGTGCACAGGGGCATTCGTGTTGGAAGGGTGCATGGTGGGGCTCCTGGCATGCTGGTAGCCTTCTGTTTCTTGACATTAGTGTTGATTTCATGGATGTGTTCATTTTGTGACAATTCATCAAGCCTCTATCCTTAGGACTGCTGCGCTTTTGTGTGTATGTGCTATGCTTTGAGAAAAAGTTAAGCATATATACTGAGACGTGACTGATCTTTAGCTTTAGATGCCTACTACTGGCTGTCAAAGATAACTTTCTTAGATAGTAGATTACTCATTAAGTAGTTGGGGTTTAGGAAAAGAAACTTTTAGCCTAAGGTATATTTAAGAACATGTGCGTAAATATGTATTTATTGGAAGGATAGACTTGTTGTCTCCTAGGTGCTAGACTTCCTCAGCTTGTTTTTACTAGAAAACTTTTTGGTTATTTGATTTGTGAGTTTGGGCCATACACTTGTGTGAAGACCAGTTTTAGTTTATGATTGCAAAATCTGACATGAGAGTTTCTCTCTGTTAGCATCAGGTATTTTTTTCTTTTCTGTAAAAAATTTTTTTCTTATTCTCAGAATGAGTAGGATGGTGAGTGTGGTAGAGGTGGTGATTTGGGTTTCTAGGGTAGGGGTCACGAAATTTCAGCCCATAGGCCAAACCTGGCTCTGTGCCTGCTTGGACCCTGATGCTGGGAAAGATTGAGGGCAGGAGGAGAAGGGGACGACAGGATAAGATGGTTGGATGCCATCACCGACTCGATGGACATGGGTTTGGGTGGACTCCGGGAGTTGGTGATGAACAGGGAGGCCTGACTTGCTGTGGTTCATGGGATCGCAAAGAGTTGGACACGACTGAATGACTGAACTGAACTTAGAACATGAGCACATTTATTCCTTTATGTATTGTCTGTGGCTGCTTTTAGCTATAGTCACAGTCACAGGCTAAAATATTTCCTATCTGGCCCTTTTCAGAAGTTTGCCACCACTGTTCTAGATCACCTACTTCTAGAGTTCTCATTCATGAGAGAATGTTGTTTTAAGACCCTTTGCTGTTTGATATGGTAGTCACTAGCCACATACAGCTATTTCACTTTTAAATTAAACAAAACTCAAGTCATTTGTATTAGCCGCATTTGAGCACTCAGTAGCTACATGTGGCTAGTAGCACCTGTACTGGCCAGTGCAGGCGTGCACCATGGACATCATCCAGAAATTCTCTCCACCAGCCCCGTTTGAGCCACTTGGTTTCTCTACTGTCTCCTTCAGTGATAAACCCTGCTGATATGCTGATTTCTTTCATCTGGATTTTTCTTTTTGTAATTTCTTTCCATCCATTCAAACTAAGTTTGAATCCCAGTTTATTTAAATATTAAATATATGAATTGTTGACTGTTTTTTGTATGTCTTCTTTAGTTCACTAGGAAGATTATAAGATATTTAAAAGCAGGGACTGTGTTCTCTTGCTTTGTAGTACCTGGCCCATAATAATCTTCGTCAGTGTTGTTGTTTTGATACATACTGCATCTCCCTAAATAGTGTAAAATTATTTTATTTTCCCCCCATAGGTATAACGAACTGTAAACTCCAGAAACATTTATATATATATACATATATATATATATCAAACACAAAGATGGGTGAGAAGAAACCGGAGCCTTTGGACTTTGTGAAAGATTTCCAGGAATACCTAACTCAGCAGACCCATCATGTCAACATGATTTCTGGATCAGTTAGTGGGGACAAAGAAGCAGAGGCTCTTCAGGGAGGTAGATTCCTCTTAATACCATTAAATAATTCATTTTTTATACATGTGATGTTTATGTGTTGTTATCCATAGTATGAAGCCACTATTGCTTGCTAATGTGAATCATTCTGTTTTTCATAGAAAGATGGGCAGTTTTTTTCCCCCCCTTCTTTAAACAGGTCAGGTTTTGCTGAGGGAGAGGAAGCCCCCTCCCCAGAGCTTACCCTGGGATCCAGAGATGCGTTCTCTCTTGTGCAAAAGTTGGGGATTCTAAATTTCCTTCCCATTCTCCAGGTTCCATTAGCTAACAGTGGGCACAAGGAGCCCAAAGGGGGTCCATCTTCATTATACAAGGCCTTTGGCCATTAGGAAATTTGTATTAGACCTGAGACAAAATAGAGGCTTCTGTTTCTTCTCTTAAAATGAAGAGAGGGCCCACCATGTGTGCTCACCTAGGAGGTGAAACTAGAAGAGAGAAAGCAGTGACTACTTGAACCTGTCCTACCTGCCCTACAGAGAGACCAGCGGGTTTGCTCCCACACGAAGACTGGGGTCTCTTCCTAACCCTCGCTCAGGAGGCAGCAAACTGCAGCCTGTGGGCCCCATCTGGACTGCTGGTGTGGTTGCTAAGAGTGGTTTCTACATTTGTAAATGGTTGATAGGAAAAAGAAAAATAATGTCATGACACATGAAAATTAACACGAAATTCAAACTTCAGCATCCATAAAGTTTTACTGAAACATAGCCATGCTTGCTGACCTATTTTCTATAGCTGTTTTTGAGTTATAGCAGCAGAGTCAAGTAACTGTGAGAGACTTTGTGGCCCACAGCCTGAAATATTTGCTATCTGACCCTTGTGGAAAAAGTATGCTAACCTTTGACCTAGATGGCCTAGGGCTTTGTAATTCAGGGACCAGCAACAGCAGAGACAGGCATCACCTGGGAACTGGCGAGAAGTGCAAACTGTCAGGCCCCACCCCAGATCTACTGAATCAGCAGCTATATTTTAATAAACTCTCCAAGTGATTCCGTATGCATGTAAAATTTTGGAAGTCACTGCTTTAGAAGAGCAATGGGAGAAAGGGGGACACTGAGCCTGGTTGTCCGTCCAGTGCAATGGACCCACTGGATTTTGGACTTGCACCAACCAGCAAAGTCCCTTCTCTCCTCCTGGTGAGGGATGGAGGAAACCGTAGAGCAGAGGGCTCAAACTGCCCATACATCCATGGCTACCTCTTGAAGATGGTGTAGAAGTGCTTTTCCCATGAAACTGGAGGAATAGACACTCCATCTTAATGCTCTAGTGTACAATTCCTGGACTCAGATTCGAGAGAGCAGGGTTGTAGTCCCCACCATCTGCTGGTTTTCCAGACCTGAGCACTTGCTCCTTCAGTTTACCTATACAAAGTAGTTGATTAAAATTGAACAGCCCAACATCTCTTAACTGAAATTCTTACAGGTTATTACATCCAGAGATATCAGGTACAATATTTCCCTTTATGTGCTTAATTAGAATTTTAAGGTCCTAAATGCAACCCAGGGTCTAGAACATACATGTAAGCTGAGTGGAACTACAAAACTCAACATGAATTACTCTAGATTAAATAGACTAGGATTTGGGAAGATGATCATGACGGCCCATTGTATTTGTAGAAGTGGCTAGAATCTTAAACATGTATTTGCCATCACTGTTTACTCCCCTCTTTCTCCTTACCTGTCAGATAAAGGTAATGCCCTGTTCTCTTCCTCAAAAGCATGTTGAACACTGATATGTGTTAATGATTTGAGATCCCCCTCATATAATGCTGCTTTTGTATGGAATTAATGTCAGTTCAGAAAGACTGTGATTTTTGTGAATTTAACTTTTATGCTAAGCGACCTGTCAGTTTATGAAAGATTTTCTACCACTCAATACTAAATTGCTAAATTGAGTTGATGCTGAGATGCATAATTTCTTTTGCTATACTTTGTTTGTAGCTGGAACAGATGGTGATCAAAATGGACTTGATCACCCATCTGTTGAAGTTTCCCTGGATGAAAACTCAGGAATGTTAGTAGACGGGTTTGAAAGGACCTTTGATGGAAAGCTCAAGTGTCGGTACTGCAACTATGCCAGCAAAGGCACCGCCCGGCTCATTGAACACATTAGAATTCACACAGGTAACGGAGAAGGGGCTGGAGAGGGGCCGAGGAGGCAGGTTGATCTGTCTTATATATAAATAGTTGTGATTGTTTGAAAATGAAGGTTGATGTAAGGTTTGAGTAAATGGAGAAGTGAATCCAGTTTTACAAAGCAATAGCATGACAGCATACAAGGAAGGAAGACCCCTTGTAAGCTTCCCCTTCCTCAGCTATCTTCCTTCGTGGTCTAAACTCAGTATCTGTCAGCTTTTCACATTGGCCAGCTTAATGCTTAAGGCAGAATGAAGTGATAAATGTTTTTATCTGTATCCTGTCTAAGTCCATTGCCATTGCAGACTAGGGAGGAGGTTTCTGTACAATTGCAGGCGACACTGCTAACCCTTAGACGTCACCTTAGCCATCCCTTCTGTGAAAGGAATATATTCCACTAGTCAGTATAGTATGAAGATTGTTGTATGCAGCTTTCTTAACAGATTTTAATAATATTTTGTGCATGTGTGTATTTCCGAAAAGCATTTTATTTTTGATCAGTTTCTAAATAATGAATGGACAAAATATGAAATTTTTCATAAATGAGCTACTCCTGCAGTTTCTCTCCCATTTTTCTTTTTAAACAGGTGAGAAACCTCATCGATGTCACTTGTGTCCATTTGCATCTGCCTATGAGCGTCATCTGGAAGCCCACATGCGTTCCCATACAGGAGAAAAACCATACAAATGTGAATTGTGTTCCTTCCGCTGCAGTGACCGAAGCAACCTGTCCCATCATCGAAGGCGCAAGCATAAAATGGTACCAATTAAAGGTACTAGGTCTTCCTTAAGCAGCAAGAAAATGTGGGGGGTTTTACAGAAGAAAACTAGCAACCTGAACTATAGCAGAAGAGCACTCATCAACTTAAGCCCACCTTCCATGGTGGTTCAGAAGCCAGACTACCTTAATGATTTTACCCATGAAATCCCAAATATCCAAACTGACTCCTATGAAAGTATGGCGAAAACCACACCAACTGGAGGCCTGCCAAGAGACCCCCAAGAACTCATGGTCGACAACCCTTTAAACCAGCTCTCAACTCTAGCCGGACAGCTGTCCAGTTTGCCACCTGAAAACCAAAATCCCGCATCCCCTGATGTAGTTCCCTGCGCCGAGGAGAAGCCCTTCATGATGCAGCAGCCCTCTGCCCAGGCAGTAGTTTCTGCTGTGTCAGCAAGTCTTCCTCAGAGCTCCTCTCCCACCAGCCCCGAGCCTCGGCCGTCACACGGTCAAAGGAACTACAGTCCGGTGGCAGGGCCGAGCAGTGAACCAAGTGCCCACACGAGTACTCCGAGCATGGGAAACAGCCAGCCGAGCACGCCAGCCCCCACCCTGCCAGTCCAGGACCCGCAGCTTCTCCACCACTGCCAGCACTGTGACATGTACTTTGCCGACAATATCCTTTACACTATTCACATGGGATGTCATGGGTATGAAAATCCTTTTCAGTGTAACATATGTGGATGCAAATGTAAAAACAAGTATGATTTTGCCTGTCATTTTGCAAGAGGGCAGCATAACCAACACTGAAACAATCACGCTATGCTTTCGTTGCTTTGCCTTCTTGTGTTTTGTAGTTTACTGTTGTTTTTTGCGGGGGAGGGCTGGGGTCGTGTCATCCCTAATAAGGTGTCTGCTAATTTAAAGTTCCATACATATAGAGTATAAGTTTGACAGTGGAAACAAAATGTCTGTTTTCTTTTTTTCATAGATGCCTCGTCAGGGTCATTTATGTATTAGAAGAGTTGGACACATTGGTGTTTTAATTTTTTTTCCTTTCATTTAGACATTTGAGAATTTGAGTGCAATCATAATCTTACAAGTGGTTATTTAAATTTCTCACATTTACAGTCCATAAAAACGTCAAGGCTGATGGATACTCTTGGTATTTCAACATCTGAATTACAGCTAGATGTTATTTCTGCCATACTTTCAAAATGGTAGAATAAATTACTTTCTCTTTCAAAATCTATTCCAACTTATTTCAATGTTTTGTAGAGGAATTGCCTTTGAAATTGCCCTTAATTAAAAATTAGTTAACATAGCTTAGTTGAATCAATAGTTTAATTTCAACTGGTAATAGTAAAGCAGTATCAGTGTAGTAAATCTTTCTTTTTTCCATAAGGGCAAATGTAGAACATTTAATTCCTTTAAAATTAAAGTTATAAAAATATGAGGTAAAAGTTCTGAAAAGAAATGAAACTTTAAGACTGTAAATTGAAAATGGAGTTTAATATTTAAAATACCTGCTTATTCAGTTTCTAGTTTAAACATAGCAGTTTTCCATTGTATTCTTTTTATTGTAATTTATTTAAAAAACTACCAGTAAGTACTCGAGAAACCCTAGAAATATCAGAGGGTTATCTATGAAGATGCCTTTTTTTCTTTTAATTTGAATTTTTCATTTAAATCTTCACTCTGATGTTACAAATGAGTTTTACAGCCAAGCTGAGAATATGTTATTCCTTCCATTCCTTTGATGACCAAAGAGGTACAGTGGAAGTCATCCATCTTATTCCTAGGAAATGTGGTCCTTCCAAAAAAAAAACCTTAAGTTCCCTTTTCCTGCCTGCTATCCATTTATTGCCCATAGTTTTCAAGAAAAGGTAGATATAGAAACACTTGGGAAAATGTGATGGTGAAGTAGCATTTACAAAAATGAGAACATATGTCCACAACAAATTCTGTTCTCTTCAGAATTGGCCATTTAAGGTATTTTCTGTGAATTCAAGTTATAACATTATTTGCAGTTTTACCAGTCTTTCATGTATGGCAAGAAAACTATATGAAAACTGTGAACTGAATCATCGCCTTAGTAGAAGAGGATATAGATATAAAAATGCATTTAAACCTATTTGTTTACAAAAATAAAACTTGCTATATAAATCTAGAATAATTTTGAATAGAAGGCTGTTGTTTTTATATTGTGTAATAACTAGCTTACTCTGAGGACAGCTTGGTCAAACAATAAAATATATTGTTACTAACTGTTGGTTTCTGTGTACTTTGCAAAAGTTTTGTTTTTAATTTGGTTCAAATCTTGAAAGTGTTATTAATTGGCTTCTTAAAGCAAACATTTCAATTATTAAGCATTAACTAAAAAGGACTTGTACTCTTAAAGTAAATGAAAGGGAAATATTGGTGGTATCTGTCCACAAAAACCCCCAAGTGCCAAGTTAATGAATCTTTTGCCCTCTCTTCCAAATACTACAAAGCCATTAAATTGAGTTCTTGTGGTTTAATCTAATCTCCACTGCACTGTGGAAAGAGCAGCACTGAGGAGTTTCTCTAGACAGCTCTTCCTGTCAGCCTGAGGCCTGTGAATCTCAAGTCTGCAGTCTCTTCTGCTCTGTTGCTTGGAGCTCTTGCTCCTCGGATCAGTTTTAGAGCAGCCTTTTCCAAATGTGTAACTTGACCCTCGTATGTATATACTGTCAGAAACAGGGTGCTGTCATTTGGACACTTTTGCATTTATTTTTTTCTTCTATTGTATTCTTCATATAAAAGCAATACCACAAAATAGGAAATGGAAGTTTTCATTAAACAAAAAGGAAGAACTCTAATGTTAAAACCAGTTTATTAACTGTATATTCTGGGCCAAATAGTGACAAATGTGGTTTCTTTTTTTCTGACAATTAAAGATGCTTTGAAAGAGCATTTTAGTTCCGATAATTTTTTCATAATTCAAACTAGAATGTATAATGTTAAAATTACTATGACTTTATTAAAGAGCATAGTTGTATTCCAAAGGTATCAATGCTTGAAAGCTACAGTTAATTCTAAATGCACTAATGTATTTGAAGCAAATCTACCTTAGAAACTTTTTTAGTATTGTATTTTTTAAAATATGTAGGATTTTATTTAAATTTTTTGAGAATTAAATTCTGTATTGGAAAGATATTATCTTCCATTAAGTATTGAATATGTTTCTCCCATTTTATTTTTAATCATATATTTTATAGAAATGAGTTGAGAAAAGTTTAACATGCACTATTTATAATACTTTGCTGATAACAGGCAATGTTCTGAAACTAAATTTATTTTTGTTCAGTGAACATAAGTTTAGATTTTTAAAGTTGGTAGATAATTTATCTCCACTAATATTTTTTTAAGAAACTGTGATGAGATTAACAGGGAATAATTTTATTTCAGATTTTTATTAATATAGTATGTAGCTACAACTTCTTGAAACTCAAGTAAAGGCTAGACTATTACTTTGAAAAAATTTAATTGGATATTTTCCAGTGCTATCTCATTTTAGAAATGTGTTTGCCATTCATCTGCAGAACTGTTTGACAAAGGGAATATTACCTAAAAAAATGTCCAGAGATAAACTCATTTAAGTTCTACAAAAATATTTATCAAATGGATGTATTATTTAAAAAAAAATTCCCTGTTAAGGACTTTTCATTAAGTAGTCTTAGAGGATATATGATTTCTAGAACGTGGTTTCATTAATATGTACTTTGATGTAAAGAACGTATTTTGTATGTAAAATATAAAACTTGAGTATGGTTGCAGAACACACTATATTGTTTAGGGATTCCAGAGAGCAGTTTAATGCTGAAATAACTCTATCTAGTATGTAGCTCATATTGTGAATGAAGCTTTGCTTTTGTAATGTATGAATAAAAAAATCACACTTTCTAATGGATCTCGATTTTTCTTTTTTGAAAACTAGGATCCAGTTTTTAAAATAATTTTTCAGTATGTCAATGTTAATTTTTTTTTAAAGAAAAGGTTTTATGGCTACATTGGTTTCGATTTGTAGAATGCCTTACCCATGAGAAGATCTGTCATGTGAGTTACCAAAAACAAAAATGGTAACATAATTAGCATTTTGTCTCCTTCCTAATTTCTGTTTATTTAAGGTGTGACCCCCTTAAAGTGTTCTGGCACAGGAATGAGGAAGGCTTCCTCTGCTGCTCAATTATTCATGTCACATCTGAAAAGTGACTACTGACTGAAGGAGTTTCTGTTATGACAAATGAACTGATTTTATTTCCTTCTCTGACTTACTCTACTCAACATGACATTCTAGGTGATGTTGCTGCAAATGGCCTTATTTCATTCTTAATGGCTGAGTAACATTCGAGTTGGACTATAAAGAAAGCTGAGCGCCAAAAAATTGATGCTTTTGAACTGTGGTTGAGAGCCCCTTGGACTGCAAGGAGAACCAGTCCATTCTAAAGGAGATCAGTCCTGGGTGTTCATTGGAAGGACTGATGTTGAAAGCTGAAACTCCAATAGTTTGGCCACCTGATGCAAAGAACTGATTCATTTGAAAAGACCCTGATGCTGGCAAAGACTGAGGGCAGAAGGAGAGGGTGATGACAGAGGATGAGATGGTTGGATGGTATCACTGACTCAATGAACATGAGTTTGGATAAACTCTGGGAGTTGGTGATGGACAGGGAGGCCTGGCGTGCTGCAGTTCATGGGGTCACAGAGGCGGACATGACTGAGTGACTGAACTGAACTGAACATTCAATTGTATATTTGTACCATATCTTTGCCCATTCCTCTATAGATAGACTTTTAGGTTGCTTCCCTGTCTTGGCTATTATAAACAGTGCTGCAGTGAACATTCAATTCAGTTCAGTTTCAGTTGAGTCTGACTCTTTGCGACCCCATGGACTGCAGCACGCCAGGCTTCCCTGTCCATCACCAACTCCTGGAGCCTTCTCAAATTCATGTCAATTGAGTCAGTGATACCAGCCAACCATCTTAGCCTCTGTTATCCCCTTCTCCCGCCTTCAATCTTTCCCAGCATCAGGGTCTTTCCAAATGAGTCAGTTCTTTGAGTCAGGTGGCCAAAGTATTGGAGTTTCAGCTTCAGCATCAGTCCTTCCAATGAATACTCAGGACTGATTTCCTTTAGGATGGACTGGTTGGATCTCCTTGCTGTCCAAGGGACCCTCAAGAGTCTTCTCCAGCACCACAGTTCAAAAGCATCAATTCTTCAGCACTCAGCTTTCTTTAGAGTCCAACTCTCACAGTGAACACTGGGGTGCATTTATCTTTTAAGCCCATGTTTTTCTCTCGGGATATATGCCCAGGAGTGGGACTGCAGGGTCATACGGTAGCTCTGTTTTAGTTTTGTAAGGAACCTCCATAGTGGCTGTACCAATACAATATACGTTGTCACCAACAGTGAGAATTTACATTCTCACCAATTTAAATTCTCTCCACACCCTCACCAGCATTTCTTGTTTGTGGAGTTTTTGATGACAGCCACTCTGGCTGCTGTGAGGTGGTATCTCGTAGTTTTGGTTTGCATTTCTCTAATAACTAGCAATGTTGAACATCTTTTCATGTGCCTATTAGACATCTGTCCTCTTTGGATAAATGTCTGTTCAGGTCGTCTGCCTATTTTTTGAGTGGGTTGTTTGTTTTGATGCTATTAAGTGTCAAGCTGTCTCTTAAGTTTTGGAGACTTAACCCCATATCAGTTACATGATTTGCAAGTATTTTTTCTCCCAGTCTGTGGGTTGTCTTCGTTTTATTCCCTTTGCAAAAGTTTTTGAGTTTAAGTAGGTCTCATTTGTTTATTTTTGCTTTTATTTACATTATTCTGGGAGATGGATCAAAAACGATGTTGCTGTGATTTATGTCAGAGAGTGTTCTGCCTATGTTTTCCTCTTAAGAGTTTTATAGTGTCCAGTCTCACATTTGGGTCTTTAATCCATTTTGAGCTTATTTTTGTATATGGAGTTAAAGAAGGATCTAATTTCATTTTTTACATGTGGTTGTCCAGTTTTCCCAGCTCCATTTGTTGAAGACGCTGTCTTTTCGAACACTGTGTAGTCCTGCCTCCTTTGTCATAGATTAATTGACTAAAGTTGCTGGGCTTATTTCTGAGTTTTCTATCCTGTTCCATTGATTTATATTTCTATTTTTCTGCCAGTACCATACTGCTTTGATGACTAGCTTTGGAGTATAGTCTGACTTCAGGGAGCCTGATTCCACCAACTCTGTTTTCTTTTTCTCCCCCTCCAAGATTGCTTTGGCCATTCAGGATCTTTTGTATCTCCATACAAATTTTGAGATTTTCTGTTCTAGTTCTGTGAAAAATGCCATTGGTAATTTGACAGGGATTGCATTCAATCTGTAGATTGCCTTAAGTAATATAATTATTTTGACAATATTGATTCTTCTAATCCACAAACATGGTATATCTTTCCATCTGTTTATGTCTTCTTTGATTTCTTTCATTAGCATCTTATAGTTTTCAGACCAAAGGTCTTTTATCTCCTTAGGTAGGTTTATTCCTAGGTGTGTTATTCTTTTTGTTGCAATGGTAAATGGAATTGCTTCTTTAATTTCTCTTTCTGATCTTTCGTTGTTAGTGTGTAAAAATGGAACAGATTTCTGTGTGTTAATTTTGTAACCTGCAACTTTACCAAATTCATTGATGAGCTCTAGTAGTTTTCTGGTAGCATCTTTAGGCTCTTCTATGTACACACTCACACTACCTGCAAACAGTGACAGTTGAGCTCACTTTCCAATTTGGATTCCCATTACTTCTTTTTCTTCTCTGATTATTGTAGCTAGGATTTCCAAAACTATGTTGAATAAAACTGGTGAGAAAAAAAAAACCAAAAACCTGGTGAGAATGGACATCCTTGTCTTGTTCCTGATCTTAGAGGGAATGCTTTTCGCCACTGAGTATGATGCTAGCTATAGGTTTGTTATATGGCCTTTCTTTTTTTTTTTTTTCCATTTATTTTTATTAGTTGGAGGCTAATTACTTCACAACATTTCAGTGGGCTTTGTCATACATTGACATGAATCAGCCATGGAGTTACATGTATTCCCCATCCCTATCCCCCCTCCCACCTCCCTCTCCACCCGATTCCTCTGGGTCTTCCCAGTGCACCAGGCCCGAGCACTTGTCTCATGCATCCCACCTGGGCTGGTGATCTGTTTCACTACAGATAATATACATGCTGTTCTTTTGAAACATCCCACCCTTGCCTTCTCCCACAGAGTCCAAAAGTCTGTTCTGTACATCTGTCTCTTTTTCTGTTTTGCATATAGGGTTCTCATTACCACCTTTCTAAATTCCTATATGGCCTTTCTTATGTTCAGGAATGTACCCTCTATATCCACTTTCTGGGGAGTTGTTATCATAAATGGGTGCTGAATTTCATCAAAAGCTTTTTCTGCATCTATTGAGATGATCATACAGTTTTTATTCTTCAATTTGTTGGTATGATGTATCACAGTGATTGATTTGCAGATACTGAAGAACCCTTGCATCCCTGGGACGAATTCCAGGGATTCACCACTTGATCATGGTGTATGATCTTTTTAATGTATTGTTGGATACAGACTGCAAGTATTTTGTTGACGATTTTTGCATCTATGTTCATCAGTGATACTGGCCTGTAATTTTCTTTTTTGTGTGATATCTTTTTCTTGTTTTGACATCAGGGTGATGGTGGCGTCATAAAATGGGTTGGGAAGTTTTCCTTCCTCTGTGACTTTTTGGAAACAGTTTCAGAAGGATAGGTGTTAACTCTTCTCTTCATAAAATTTGCCTGTGAAGCCATCAGGTCCTGGACTTTTGTCTGCTGGGAGGTTTTTAATCATGGTTTGAATTTCAGTGCTTGTGATTGGTCTGTTCATATTTTCTATTTCTTCCTGATTCAGTCTAGGGAGACTCTATCTTTCTAAGAGTTTGTCCAAAGAATAGACTGATTTTTTTTAAACAGGTCTTTAGCAATTCACATTATTAGACTAGAACACATCCAGTAATACATAATTGTTTTAATTTGTTTGCAAAATCATAACCAAACTAGATGTTTGATTGGAGGTTCAGAAGTTTTAATGCTGCTTTGAAAAATACTTCTGTACAATGTTATCTTTCTCATAATGGAAAAAAGAAATAACATCTGATAAGTCAATGGTTTGTTGAAAGCACAGGTATCTTTTGTTTCCTTGTCTTAGGTCTTCCAAACACTCTGCTTTGAGCTTGTTAAGTTCCTCTGCCAAAAGCTTCAAGTTGTAGGGAAACATCTGTTCATCTAAAATAAAGATACTCAAAATTATTTGGGTAGATTAAATTTAGCTGGACTGATGACACTAGGAAATTAATTTGATTACTTCAGACAAACCATTCAGATTCTTCTACAAATTATAATTGAGCTGATGTAATATACATGTAGACAAAGGTCACAATTCAATACAAGCAAATCATTTAAATAACTTGCTATGAAATATGTGAGCAGAAAAGGCTTTTTGTTGACAAAATAAGTTGGCTTACAATCTTATTGAATTAACAGATAGTAAGGCAAAAGAGCAGAGCTAGAAAATGACAGTTGGGTTTAAAGCTCATATACCTAGAATAGTTGTCCAATATAATTTCCTACAATGATGGAAGTGTTCTATGTCTGCCCTATTCAGTTCAGCAGCCACTAGCCATGTGGGTGATGTGACTGAGAACTTGATTTTTTTGTTGAACAGCTTTATGGAGGTAAAATTAACATTACAGCTTACCATTTAAACTACAATTCAGTAGTTTTAGTATATTCACAGATATAAGCAGCAATCATCACAGTCAATCTTGAAAAACATTTTTATCATCTGTGATAGTTAATATCACCCTCCTGCCCCATTCCCCCTCTCTCTGCCCTCAAAATCTAAGCAAGCAGTAATCTACCTCATGTTTCCAGATTTCCCCATTCTGGACATTTCACATGACTAGACTCATACTTTTGTGACTGGCTTCTAACACTTTTCATAATGTTTTCAAGGTTCATCCATGTTGTAGTATTTTCTTGCTTTTTATGGTTGAATAATCCATTTTTTGGATAGATGGACACATCCATATGTTTGTCAGCTGATGGTCATTTGGGTTACTTCTATCTTTTGGCTATTAGTAATAATGATGCTATAAGCACCTGTGTACAAATTTTTATATGAATATATGTTTTCATTTCTAGGTCCCATGGTAACTACATTTACTCTTCGGGAGCTGCTAGGCTGTTTTCCAAAACAGCTGCACCATTTTACATTCCCAGCAGTGGTGGCCATGGATTCTGAGTTCTCCACATCCTCACTAAAACTTGGACTTTTAGGTTCTAGCTGTCCTAGTGAGTGTGCAGCGGCATCTCACTGTGGTTTTGATCTGTATTTCCCTGATTACTAATAATGCCAGGTGTGTTTCCATGTGTTTACTAGCCATTTGTCTATCTTCCCTGAAGAAATTTCTACTCAGATTCTTTGCCTGTTTAAAAAATTGGGTTATTTGTCTTTATTATTGAGTTGTGAGAGTCCTGTATATACTTTGGGTATAAGTCCCTTATGAGGTGTGATTTGCAAATATTTTCTCCCATTCTGTGGATTGTCCTTTTACTTCTTAATGGAAAGAGAACCAAATTTTCTAATTTTATTTAAGCAGAGTTCTAGAAGCTAGTGCCATCTCCTTCACCAAAAGGGGGGAAAAAAAAATATTTTAATGGATAGGAAGAGAGTCAAGAGTAATTTGGGTATAACCCTATTCCCCCTTGATTTTATGTTGTTCAGTCACTAAGTCATGTCTGATTCTTTGCCACCCCGTGAATTGTAGCATGCCAAGCTTCTTTGTTCTCCACTGTCTCCCGGAGTTTGCTCAGATTCATGTCCATTGAGTCAGGGATGCCATCCAACCATCTCATCCTCTGTCACCCCCTCATCCTCCTGCCCTCAATCTTTCCCAGCATCAGGGTCTTTTCCAATGAACTGGCTCTTTGCATCAGGTGGCCAAAGTATTGGAGCTTCAGCTTCAGCTCCGTCTTTCCAATGATTTCCTTTAGTATTGACTAGTTTGATCTCCTTGCAGTCCAAGGGACTCTCAGGAGTCTTCTCCAGCACCACAATTCAAAAGCATCAACTCTTTGGCGCTCAGCCTTTGTTATGGTCCAACTTTCCCAACCATACATGACTACTGGAAAAACCATGAAAGTGAAAGTGAAGTCGCTCAGTCGTGTCTGACTCTGCGACCCCATGCCTACCAGGTTCCTCCTTTCATGGGATTTTCCAGGCAAGAATACTGGAGTGGGTTGCCATTTCCTTAGTTTTGACTATATGGACCTTGTCGGCAAAGTGATGTCTCTGCTTTTTAATACACTGTCTAGGTTTATCATAGCTTTCCTTCCAAGAAGCAAGTGTCTTTTAATTTCATGGTTGCAGTCACCATCTGCAGTGATTTTGGAGCCCAAGAAAATAAAATCTGTCACTGCTTCCACTTTTTCCCCTTCTATTTGCCATGAAGTGATGGGACCAATGTCATGGTCATAATTCATTTTATAGACAAAGGCAAATGGCTGAAAGAACTTCTACAACTATTCTTGTTTTCATTCTGACGTAAGACCATTTTTGTTCCAGCTCTTTTCCAAATTTTGTATTATAACCCATTCCTGGGTTGCACATTGCAACCAGTGTTTTTCTAAGATGCAATCAAATAGTCCCACAGTAGAGTTCATTAAACATGGGAGTGTTTTATGAAACCAGTTTCTATGCAGGAGTGTGTTTGTGTAAGGGGCTACACACACTAGGTCATTAAAATCTACTTATGGATCACAGTTTTCAAAAAAAGTTTGAAAAACATAATATGGTTAGTATACTGTTTCTTCTTCCAATGACCTAAGTTTTTCTAAAGGTATTAATAATAAATGTTGGTGATGTGCGGGAGCATAACAGAAAGCACTGACTAGAATCAGACTTAACTCTGAACCCCAAGTTGCCCAAGTATATATAGCCACTGTTCAGTGTAGCCTTGAGCAGGGATACTTATCCTCTCAGACCCTCCATTTCCCCATTTGTAAAACTACACTTCTCTGATAGGATTCTGAAGACTAGAAAAAATATATAATGCTCTTAGCATATAAAAGGAGTTTAAGAAATGTTAAGCTGCTGTTATTTTTAAAATCAAGGGTGATAGTAAAGAGTTCAATATTTAAAACCTAAAGGAATAATTTTCCAAAATTGTAATTACCACATATTTCATCTAACCTCAGACTGACAGTGCACTGAGCTTGTTCAGATGCCATGCTGATTTTCCAACTGGCCCTGACTACCTCTCTCCATCCCTTGCTTCACTCTGGACTCAATGGCTTCTTTTGTGTTCTAGAACATAACAGCTTTACCTGTGCACTGCTTGGAATGATCCTTCAGGCATCAGTATGGCTTGCTATTTCCCTTCATTCACATCTTTGCTTAAATGTCATTTCCTCCGAGAAGTCTTCATGGTTGCTCTTTTAAAAATAAATCCTCCCATCACTACACTGTCATGTGAAAGTGAAGTTATTCAGTCATGTCCGACTCTTTGCGACCCCATGGACTAATGTACTGTAGCCCACCAGGCTCCTCCATCCATGGGATTCTCCAGGCAAGAATACTGGAGTGGGTTGCCATTTCCTTCTCCAGGGGATCTTCCCAACCCAGGGACCGAACCCTGGTCTCCTGCATTGCAGGCAGACGCTTTAACCTCTGTGCCACCAGGGAAGCCCCTATACTGTCTTACCCTACTTTATTTTTCTTCAGAGCACTGGTATATATTCGTATATTCATTTTTTGTGTGTCTCCTCACTATGACATTCTGCTCCCTCCAAATGTTCCAATATCTAGAATAAAGCCTAGTACAGAGTAGCCACTCAATAAAAACCTACTGGATGGATGAAAGCCTGATTCCAGGGGTGGAAGTTTAACATAACCAAGTTGCACATTTAAACAGAAAACATGATGTAAACGTCACAAATGAAAGTACATAAAGTACTCGTGTCCAGGGAACAAGAGTAGCAGGAGAGAATAGTCTCAACTGAACAGAATCTTAACTACTAAGCATACCTTTGGCTTCCTTCATTGTCTGAGAGACAATTCTTCGGAGGGTCTGATCAGCTTGATGAAGAATGTTAGTTGAACAGATAAGTCTGTCTGTTTCCTAGGTAATAAGACATTGTTATTGGGACAGTTACCTAGTTGTATAAAAGAAATGACTAAAGTGTAGGTGATACATAGGTGAACAGACAGAAAGAAAAGTAAAAGGGGCTTTTCTGTTCCAGGTATTCTCTAGTGAAAGTGTTAGTCGCTCAGTCGTGTCCAACTCTTTGTGACCCCATGGACTGTAGCCCGCCTGGCTCCTCTGTCCATGGGATTTCCCAGCCAAGAATACTGGAGTGGGTAGCCATTCCCTTCTCCAGGGGATCTTCCAACCCAGGAATCGAATCCAGGTCTCCTGCATAGCAGGCAGATTCTTTACCATCTGAGCCACCAGGGAAGCCCCCTTCTTCTCTAGGAGAGGGTCTAAGTGAAATACATCAAGTTGTAAACTGGGTTACATGTGCCTACATGTATGCTGGTTAATGTCTAAGAATGAGCTCTCAAAGACAGAAACAAACCCATCTATAGTGTTTGTCTATTTAGAATGGGAAAGATTCTCTATTCAAGAAAATTAGAGATACTAAGGGAACATACCATGCAAAGATGGGCACAATAAAGGACAGGAAAGGTATGGGCCTAACAAAAGCAGAAGATATTAAGAAGAGGTGGCAAGAACAGACAGAAGAACTATACAAAAAAGATCTTAATGACCCAGATAACCACAATGGTGTCATCACTCACCTAAAGCCAGACATCTTGGAGTGAGGAGTCAAGTGGGCCCTAGGAAGCATCACTACAAGCAAAGCTAGTGGAGGTGATGGAATCCCAGCTAAGCTATTTCAAATCCTAAAAGATGATGCTGTTGAAGTGCTGCACTCAGTATGCCAGGAAATTGGGAAAACTCAGCAATGGTCACAGTACTGGAAAAGGTCAGTTTTCATTCGAATTCCCCAAAAGGGCAGTGCCAAAGAATGTTCAAACTACCGCACAATTGCACTCATTTCACATGGTGGCAAAGTAAAGCTAAAAATTCTCCAAGCTAGGCTTCAACCGCATGTAAACTAAGAACTCCCAGATGTTCAAGATGGATTTAGAAAAGGCAAAAGAACCAGAAATCAAACTGCCAACATTCACTGGATCATAGAAAAATCAAGAGAATTCCAGAAAAACATCTACTCCTGCTTTATTGACTATGATAAAGCCTTTGACTGTGTCGATCACAACAAACTGTGGAAAATTCTTCAAGAGGTGGGAATACCAGACCACCTGACCTGCCTCCTGAGAAATCTGTATGCAGGTCAAGAAGCAACAGTTAGAACTGGACATGGAACAATGGACTGGTTCCAAATTGGGAAAGGAGTACATCAAGGCTGTATATTGTCACCCTGCTTATTTAACTTATATGCAGAGTACATCAAGTGAAATGCTGGGCTAGATGAAGTACTAGCTGGAATCAAGATTGCTGGGAGAAATATCAATAACCTCAGATATGCAGATGACACTACTCTTATGGCAAAACATGAAGAGGAACTAAAGCGACTCTTGATGAAAGTGAGAGAGGAGAGTGAAAAAGCTGGCTTAGAACTCAATTCAAAACACTAAAATCATGCCATCTGGTCCCAATCACTTCATGGCAAATAGATGGGGAGACAATGGAAACAGTGACAGACTTTATTTTCTTGGACTCCAAAATGACTGCAGATGGTGAATGCAGCCATTAAATTAAAAGACACTTACTCCTTGGAAGAAAAGCAATGACAAACCTAGACAGCATATTAAAAAGCATAGACATTGCTTTTCCAAAAAAGGTTCGTCTAGTCAAAGCAATGGTTTTTCCAGTAGTCGTGTGCGGATATGAGAGTTGGACTATAAAGAAGGCTAAGCACCGAAAAATTGATGGTTTTGAACTCTGGTGCTGGAGAAGACTCTTGAGAGTCCTTTGGACTGCAAGGAGATCAAACGAATCAATCCTAAAGGAAATCAGTCCTGAATATTCATTGGAAGGACTGATGCGAAGCTGAAGCTCCAATACTTTGGTCACCTGATTCGAGGAGCTGACTCATTGGAAAAGACCCTGATGCCAAAAGATTGAAGGCAGGAGGAGAAGGGGATGACAGAGGATGAGATGGTTGGATGGCATCACTGACTCAAAGGACATGAGTTTGAGCAAGCTCTGGGAGATGATGAAGGACAGGGAAGCCTGGCGTGCTTCAGTCCCTGGGGTCGCAAAGAGTCAGACGCGACTGAGTGATTCAACGACAACAACAATGGTGTAAATATTCCCATCCATGCCCACTTCAAGCTACCAGTGTAACATCAGCAGGCTCCAACGTTTCTGAAAATTTAACAGCTGCCTTTGACCAAACAGCGCAGGCTGCCTCCAGAGCACCGCTGCACCCAGGTATCAGGGGCTGGATGCTGGTGAGATGCTGGGGCAGGGACAGAGATCATCTTCCACACGTTATTCATACTTCACACTCAGCTCCAAATGCTCTTCCTACAGAAGATCCTTCTTCCGAGAGAAAGTTCCTTCTCATTTATGCTAAATCTCAACTGAAAGACTTACTTTTTGTTCCAAATTCTCCTCCACGTATTTTATTGGATTTTCCAAAGCAGTAATCAATAAATCAGTCAGCTTCAGCCTGTAAGAGGAGGTAGGATTAAATAAATTCTTACATCAAACACCTGTTTTTTAAAAGAACTTGTGTTTTTGAGCACTAAGCTGAATTCTAGAGGAATACAAGTGGTATATTCAAAATCCTAAACAGAAGTGGGAAAGCAAAGTGATTTGGAAGCTACCTTCTACTTGCAAAATTCAAATGTAGAACTTCAAAACAAAGAAGCCCCCCAAAATCCCTCTTGTAAAAAATTAATAATTTCCCAAGACCCCTATTAATAAGCTTTGAAAAGACATTCTCTCTTTTCTCTCATTAAGTGCTGAACTTTAGGTACCTACAACTTTATATTCCCCAGAGAAGCCTGCTTAGTCTTTATTTCCTGGCTTCTACTCATTTGTGTGTGTGTGTCTGTGTATGTGAGTTCAGATGTCATGTCCAACTCTTTGTGACGCTATGGACTGTAACGCACCAGGATCCTCTGTCCATGGGATTCTCCAGGCAAGAATACTGGAGTCGGTTGCCAATTCCGACTCCAGGGGATCTTCTTGACCCAGGGATCAAACCTGCAGCTCCTGCATTGCAGGCGGATTCTTTACTGCTGAACCACCAGTTAAGTAGTTGTAGTATTTCACAGAAGCCTGGGAAAGGTTTATTTGTCATATCATCTTTCAACTTCCAATAGAAGGTCACCAGATTTTAGACAACCCCTTCACAGCTATGCTGGGACTATTTTAGACCACAGGTTGGTTTTCTTTCCTCCCTGGTTTAGGTTTTGTCTTTTTTAAATTATATATTTATTTATTCGGCTGCACAGGGTCTTAGCTGTGGAACGTGGAATCCTTTTAGCTGTGGCATGTGGGATCTAGTTCCCTGACCAGGAATTGAATCTGGGTCCCCTGCTTTGGCAGCACAGAGTCTTAGCCACTGGACCATCAGGGAAGTCCCTGGACCAAGTTCTTAAGACTCAAGACAAACCTGCAGATTCTGCTCAGGGTTATCCCTGGCACTGGCAAAGCTCACACTCCTTCCTACCCCTAGTAAGAACTAGCCCCCAAAGCAGTGATGGTAACCTTGGGCTGCTCTCATGGGATATCTCAATATCTCAACCAGCCATTCATTTCCGAAGGAAAACATTTTCAGTATTCCAGAAACACAAGCCATCAATCAGCTATGTGTTCACCTGCTCAAAGTTTCAAGATATTATGGAAAGTTAAAATTAGAAATCTCAGCCATAGCTTATTTCATTAACCCTATGAACAGTACTTACTTAAATCCAATTTTGAATGTTTTTAGAATGTTAGAGTATTACAAAATGCATGGAAACTATTTTGAAGAATGAGTGTAAGAAAAACATTTATATGATTGGAAGAGAATACAGAGTTTAAAACATTAGCCTTTTAAAAACTGTTGATCTCAAAAAAAAAAAAAAAACTGTTGATCTCATATGGACAGACAACAGTGAGGCAGGAACTAAGGAACTAGGGGGACATACCTCTAGAACTGTGTTGTTCCTGCAGCACCCACAGGCCACATGCAACCAGTTAAGTTTAAAGTGATCAAAATAACATTTAAAATTCAGGTCATGGGATTTCCCTGGTGGTCCAGTGTTTAAGAATCTACCTGCCAATACAGGGCATATGGGTTGGATCCCTGGTCTGGGAAGATCCCACATGACTCAGAACAACTAAGCCCATGGGCCACAACTACTTAGGCTGTGCTCTGGAGCGTGTGGTCCACGACAAGAGAACCCACCGAAAGGAGACTCCCATGCACAGTGACTAGAGAGCATCCCTGGCTCTCTGCAACTAGAGAGAGAGCCCACATGCAGCAAAGACGACCCAGGGCAGCCAAATAAATACATAATAAATAAAATTCAGGTCATGAGTTGCACTGGTTATATGTCTAGTGCTTGATGGCCAGTTGCATGTGGCTAGCAGCTACCATCCCGGGCAGAACAAAGACAGAACAGTTCCATCATTGGTGAAATTTCTATCAGAAATGTTGTAAACTAGAACTCTAGAGACCTATTTCAGTAATCAAATGCATTAGACAGCATAGCCACAAGCCTCACACCTACACAAGCAATGTAATGGAGTGAGATTTAAGGCATAGCCAGGATTCAGTTCCATTACTTTTCTCTGTATAAGAAACTACTGGGGGGACCTCCCTGGTGGTCCAGTGGTTAAGACTTTGCGCTCCCAATGACGAGGACATGGGTTTGATCCCTGCTTATGGAACTAAGATCACACAAGCCTCGTGGTGCAGCCAAAAAAATAAATAAAAAGTTTTTTTAAAAAACTGACAAAGGAAAGAAAACTGCTGGGCAATCTAGACTACACTACTTCAGCAAGAGTATCAGAGAGGTACCCTACTCTGAACTCCCTGCCCTGATCCCTGGGAAACCGTATAATTTTAACAAGAGGACATATTTGCAAAGAAACCTGGATTCACCTCTCAGCTGTAACTGACAATCTCAGTGACTCTGGGCAAACTAAACTTCCTCACTGGGTTTTCTCTTCTACACAAAGGGGAAGAAATAATCTCTCTCCAGGCTTGTGTGAAGAGCAACCAAGTGGATACAGGACAAGCATGCAGCCCAGGGCTTGGCCCAGCAAGGCGCCTGGTGAAAAGACACCTTTGAGTGGGCTACCTGGCCTCTGAAGCACATGCTGGACTCTGAATTGCGAGGCTGTGGTGTTCCCAAGCATTTTTCTCAGGGTTGGGCTTTTCTATCTTGTTTCCCATCTGGTGGATGGTCTCAGCAGGCAGTGGTCGTGGTCTCTGGGCATTCCTCTGTAGACAGGTCTCGAGAGCACAGTCTAAAAAGAGCTGGCAAAAGCCTAATGAATCTGAAAACAATTCAAAAACCACAAAATTACTCAGGCAGTACTCTTCCAAAATGGGAACTAAATGTATTTACATAAGTTACCCCATCTGCAGAAGGAAAGATCATTTGCAGTACTGAACGTGTAGCTTTGAAAATGAAGTAAATCCATATAAACCTCCTAATCCACTTAAGTTCCCACTAAAAACAGTGATGTTGGTTTTGTTTTGGTTTTTTTTGATGCGACCATTTTTAAAGTCTTTACTGAGTTTGTGACAGTGTTGTTTCTGTTTTATGTTTTGATTTATTGGCCACAAGGCATGTGGGATATCAGCTCCCTGACCAGGGATCAAATCCTCACCCTTTGCATTGGAATGTGAAATCTTAATCACTGGATCACTAGGGAAGTTCCAGCACTAGTAAATTTGACACATGAATAAATATCTTTGTGTGTGAGAGGAGAAAAAATGTGTTAATTACATTTCCGAGCCAGCTGATAGACTTCATATCTCATACTTTGATAATAAAAGTTGTCATCTAAAATCAAAAGCAGAGGTCTAGACACAGCAGTCTTCGTTAAGGAGTAGAGAGACTGGGCCTCAACAGCTGCAGAAGATATCATATCTTGATCCTTCAAGCAGGTTATAAAATCCTCCCACATGGTTTCAGTCCTGCTGGGTGGGGTAGACATCTGACACCCATTAATGACAGCCAGCAAGAAGTGTTCAAGGTACTTCAACAGTTCCTGGCGAAGCAATTTCCACTGGGATGGCTGCAAAATACCAGAGAACTGCAAATTATATTAGGCTTTGGCCAGTAGTGTGGTCATGCCTCAACACCCGCCCTGCTCCATATGATAATTTCTGAACCATTTGGAGGTCTCTAGACACAACTGGCTTTCTCATACTCATGTCTTCATATATGCTATTCCCTCTGCTGAAAAACTACTCAGTGATATTAGCTCTCTGTGAACTCTTTTCAGACTCAACCATGCAGAAGGCATGCAGACCCTTCCTTGCCTACCGTGACACCTGTATACATTGAGTCTCCACTCTAAGAGGGTTTACACTGTTTAAGCAACTCCATGTCCCTGCTAGATCAATAGAGTGCTGTATACTCAGCCTCCAGCAGAGGGTTTGACACCTAAAAATGCTCCAGAAATGTATATGAGATGACTGAAAAAGTGAATAAATGAAAGAATGAAAAGCTGTTACCAGGAGAAAGAAGGAACTAAAATAAATATCCTGCCAAGATAAAACAGTCCGGCTAAGATATAGCAATGCCCACATGCCCTTGAAATAAGCAAATTTGCAGACAGAAAGAGGATCAGCTGAAAATTCTCTGGGTCCAGATGAAAGGATATCAGGCTAACAATAGGAATGGAATGGGATAATGAAAGATAGAGCAAGCAGATTGAGGGGAAGAGAATAGTGTGAAAACACAAGTAACCTCGCTGCTGCTCACGGGCTCTGGAGAACACCGACTCAGTTATGAGGTCAAGGCTGGAGGGAAAACACAAGGATGGGAGATGAGGATCCCTCTCCTGTCTGTCCACGCCTCATCACAACACTGAGATTACAGCACACAAAACAAATATTGGATTGCCCAAAAAGTTGGCTCAGATTTTTCTGTACCATCTTATGGAAAAACTCAAATGAATTTTTTGGCCAACCCAATATATCAGTGAAATCCACTGAAAAGAAAAGAGCAACACAGATCACTTCCTAAAATGTGAGATATCCTAATCATGGTAACAAAATGAGCCCCTGGGCCTTTGTAGGGGGAGAGTGGAAAAAATACAGTAAGAAAACTGAGGGAAAACCACAGCAAATACAATCTCTATTGTCAAGTTCCAGCTTCCTGCAGAGTGGTGAAAATACTATTACCTAAGTAAATCCAGTGCTACCATAGGACTGATACCATATTTACCTCACAATTAGCCAAGAATGGGGAAATATATAACTTTGCTGGTGAAGTCCAAAATTTTTCACACGCCAAATGTATTGTATTTTTGCAAATATACTCAGACTGAAATCATACATTTGCATTTTATTTATGCGAACTCATCTACATTCAGCACTAAACAACGAAACTACTTAAAATTTTCAGAATATGTCACTGAGTATTTTCTCTAGAGTTAGCATGAGATGAGTGCCATCAACCTACTGTTCCCCAAAAAGTCTCTGTTTTCACATGCTTCTCAAAGGGATGCATCCCATCGCGCTGAGGGTGATCTGAGGGTTTAAAGCGGAGTATGCACTTGGTACCCAAAGACAAGCCTATTACTTCATTTGGTGGTCAACTAAGAAACCAACATCTTTTCCTATTCTGGCAGTGGCAGGTTTACTCTGATTACAAATGAAGATGCTGCTTCAGAGGACGAATTTTTCATTTGTACAAACTGGACTTTCACAGGAGGCACCCTAAAAGTACCTTGTTACTTGTAATTTTGAATTCTTCTTCTTTAAAAGGGTTTCCCTCAAACTGCATAACTTATAGCCCCATAAAACCTGGATTTTCCTGGCTGATTGTTAAATTGGCTGTGTTGGAATTTTTGAAAGCGTCTGTCCCTCTTTTCAGAACAACCTTCCCAAAGGATTTTCAGGAGGGTATCTGACAATGGGAGATTTCCACCTTGCACGCTGACTTCAGAATCTAACCCTATACTGGTGGCTGTTTGTACCTGTCATATTCATAGTCAACTTATTCTGTGTAAACCAGCTCACTTTCCTCGAACCCCCGTCTCTCCTCCATCAGGGATCCTTCCCCCACACCATGCATTATCCAGTACACCTATGGTGCCATCCAACCATCTCATCCTCTGTCGTCCCCTTCTTCTCCTGCCCCCAATCTTTCCCAGCATCAGGGTCTCCTCCAATAATACATATTTCCCTTGGCTATTGAAGACGGGAGGAGAAGGGGACGACAGAGGATGAGATGGTTGGATGGCATCACCGACTTAATGGACGTGAGCCTGAGTAAACTCCGGGAGTTGGTGATGGACAGGGAGGCCTGGCGGGCTGTACTCCTAGGTGTCACAAAGAGTCGGACAAGACTGAGCAACTGAGCGGAACTGAGCTGAACTGAACTCCGGCCTAGGCCCCGCCCCCTCCGTACTGACCAATGGGCGCGCGCTTGCCTCAAGGCTCGCTTCCGGCATGACGTCATCATAGGCGACGACGCCCACCGCCCATCCCAGCTCCTGCCGTAGCCGGTGTCTGAGGGCGAGCGCGAAAGTTGACTTTCCTGCCGCGGGCAGGCCGCAGAGAACGCAGAGGACTAGCTTCTGTGGCCCTTCGCTGTGCGCTCCTCTGACGTCCTCCCCCATCTTCATGCTGTAGCGGGAGACCCGAAGCGACCGGAAGCGTTGACGGCGCAATGGCCGTCAAACCGCGCATGCGCAGTCCCCCAGCGCCTGGTTGCACCTCCTGGGGGCGCAAGGGAGGACTTGGCGAGTCTTCGGATCAAAAAGGTCTGCCTGGTCTCGGTCGTTTCCGAGATTGTCCCCTTGGACCCTTGAAGCGCTGGTGCTGAACTGACTGTGAGTCGAGTCCCTTACGCTGGCAAGTTCACGGGGATGCGTTTCCTAAAAGGTCAGAAAAGTTGGACTTAGGAATTCCCTGGGATCCAGTCCAGCTAGGACTCAACGCTGTCACCGCGGAGGGCAAGATTCAACCCCTGGTCGGGGAACTATTGAAATCCCTGAAGCTGCGGCGCTAGGCAGTTAAAAAAAAAAGAAGAAGAACCATCGAGCTGAAGCTGAGTCCGACAACTGTGCCCCGCTGTTCCTTCCAGGTGACAGGTGGAAAGGCAAAAAATATTAGTTATTGCGCGGTAACGCCACCAGCCGGCAGCAAGTGTCCGGAAATGAAGGCAAGAAAGGCACATTCCTCCTTACACTTCCAAGTCCTGTGCATTCATGCAGAGCACACTTTTTTTAATGTTAAAAAAAGAAATGCTAAGATGTGGGGAAATATAAAACGGATTCCCTCTGTGGAGAATGTGATGTAGTATAATTGCATTCAGATTCTAGCTTTTAGCTTAACTTATGAGGTTACTTCTTCGTCATAAGGAGGTATGTTCAAAATGTGGTGAACAAGTGATTGAGAATGAGGGACAAAATATAATCAATAACCCGGTGTTGTATCTGATATATTTGTGATTACAGAGCAGGTGCACATACTCAATCTCATTTTCTTTCTCTTGGGTTTAAGGTGACCATTGAGTTAAACATTGATTTCATGACAGTTCATTGTCATATGCCCAGTGCAAGATCCCTCTCCTTTATTATTGTTTTTTTTAATTCCTCATCCACGCTCACACTCATTTCCTCTCCCTTTCTTAAGCAACCTTTTTTTTTTTCTTGCTTAAACATGGTTAGTTTTGCTTGCTTACTTTTTAAAGAGAGACTTTTTAAAGAGCAGTTTTAGGTTCACAGCAAAATTGAAAAGAAAGTGGAGAGTGCATATACACCTCTGCCCACCCCGACCCAAGTCTCTTCGACTATCAGCATCCAGGACGGTACATTTGTTACGAATTGATGAACCTACACATCATTATCAGGCTTCCCTGGTAGCTCAGCTGGTAAAGAATCAGCCTGCAATGCAGGAGACTCCGGTTGGGTTCCTGGGTCAGGAAGATCCCCTGGAGAAGGGATAGGCTACCCACTCCAGTATTCTTGGGCTTCCCTGGTGGATCAGACAGTAAAGAATCCTCCTGCAATTCAGGAGGTCTGAGTTTGATCCCTGGGTTGGGAAGATCCCCTGAAGGACAGCATGGCAACCCACAGGAGTATTCTTGCCTGGGGAATTGCCATGGACAGCGGAGCTGGACCAGCTGCAGTCCATGGAGTTGTAAAGAGTTGGACATGACTGAGCAACTAAGCACAGCACAGCACACATTATCACCCATAGTTTACATTGGGTTTATTCTTGGTCTTATGCATTCCATGAGTTTTGGCAAATGTGTAATGACATGTATCTACCATTATAGTGTTAAACAGAATCGTTTCACTGCCCTAAAATTCTTCTGTACTCTACCTATTTGTCTCTCCCTGAAATGAAGCGGAACCTCACAGTCTTTGCCCACCATGTCCTCAGTCAGCTTTTTGTTTGTGGAAAAACTTTAGCCAAAGAGTAAGTTTCTTTCTTTACTTTCTTTCTAATTCCTAGAGCTAAACCTTATGGAACCCCTTTCTATTCACAAACAGATTTTCACTTAAAAAGACCTTGAACTACTTTACCTTAACTCAAACACAACCTGGACAGCACGGCATTGTTCATAACCTCTCCAAAATCTCACCTGTAGTTGCTGAGATTAACTAAGACGTTTATTCTGTACTCTATAGAGCTGACTGTGGCTCAGTTCATGAACACCTTATTGCCAAATTCAGACTTAAGTTGAAGAAAGTAGGGGAACCCAAAAGACCATTCAGGTATGACCTAAATCAAATCCCTTATGATTATACAGTGGAAGTGACAAATAGATTCAAGGGATTAGATCTGATGGAGTACCTGAAGAATTCTGGACAGAGGTTCATGACATTGTACAGAAAGCAGTGATCAAGACCATCCCTAAGAAAAACAAAGGCAAAAAGGCAAAATGGTTGTCTGAGGAGGCCTTACAAATAGCTGTGAAAAGAAGAGAAGCCAAAGGCAGAAGAGAAAAGGAAAGATCTACCCGTATGAATGCAGAGTTCCAAAGATAGCAAGGAGAGATAAGAAAGCCTTCCTTAATAACCAATGCAAAGAAATAGATAAAAAACTAGAACGGGAAAGACTGCAGATCTTTTTAAGAAAATTAGGTATATTTCATGCAGAGATGGGCACAATAAAGGACAAAAGCCATATGGACCTAACAGAAGCAGAAGATATTAAGAAGAGGTGGCAAGAATACACAGAAGAACTATACAAAAAAGATCTTCATGACCCAGATGATCACGATGGTGTGATCACTCACCTAGAGCCAGACATCCTGGAATGCAAAGTCAAGTGGGACTGAGGAAGCATAACTATGAACAAAGCTAGTGGAGGTGATGGAATTCCAGCTGAGCTACTTCAAATCTTAAAAGATGATGCTGTGAAAGTGCTGCACTCAATATGCTAGCAAATTTGGAAAACCCAGCGGTGGCCACAGGACTGGAAAAGGACAGTTTTCATTCCAATCTCCAAGAAAGGCAATGCCAAAGAATGCTCAAACTACCACACAATTGCAGTCATCTTTGCACTAGCAAAGTGATGCCCAAAATTCTCCAAGCCAGGCTTCAACAGTACATGAACCAAAAACTTCCAGGCATTCAAGCTGGATTTAGAAAAGGCAGGGGAACCAGAGATCAAATTGCCAAAATCTGCTGGATCGTGGAGAAAGCAAGAGAGTTCCAGAAAAACATCTACTTTTGCTTTACTGACCACACCAAAGCCTTTGACTGTGGGGATCACAACAAACTTTGGAAAGTTCTTAAAGAGATAGGAATACCAGACCACCTGATCTGCCTCCTGAGAAATCTGTATGCAGGTCAAGAAGCAACAGTTAGAACTGAAGATGGAACAACAGACTGGTTCCAAGTTGGGAAAGGAGTACATCAAGGCTGTATATTGTCACCTGGCTTATTTAACTTATATGCAGAGTACATCATGAGAAATGCTGGACTGGATGAAGCACAAGCTGGAATCAAGATTGCCAGGAGAAATATAAATAGCCTCAGATATGCAGATGAGACCATACTTCTGGCAGAAAATGAAGAGGAACTAAAGAGCCTCTTGATGAAAGTGAAAGAGGAGAGTGAGTAAGTTGGCTTAAAACTCAACAGTCAGAAAACTAAGATCATGGAATCCAGTCCCATCACTTCCTGGTAAATAGATGGGGAAACAATGGAAACAGTGACAGACTTTATTTTCTTGGGCTCCAAAATCACTGCAGGTGGTGATTGTACCAATAAAATTAAAAGACGCTTGCTCCTTGGAAGAAAAGTTATGACCAACCTAGACAGCATATTAAAAAGCAGAGACATCACTTTGCCAACAAAGATCTGTCTAGTCGAGGCTATGGTTTTTCCAGTAGTCATGTATGGATGTGAGAGTTGGACTATAAAGAAAGCTGAGCACCGAAGAATTGATGCTTTTGAACTGTGGTGTTGGGGAAGACTCTTAAGAGTCCCTTGGAGAGCAAGGAGATCCAGCCAGTCCATCCTAAAGGAAGTCAGTCCTGAATACTCATTGGAAGGATTGATGCTGAAGCTGAAAAACTCCAATACTTTGGCCACCTAATGCAAAGAACTGAGTCATCTGAAAAGACCCTGATGCTGGGAACAATTGATGGCAGGAGGAAAAGGGGATGACAGAGGATGAGATGGATGGCATCACCGACTCAATGGACATGAGTTTGAGTAAATTCTGGGAGTTGGTGATGGACAGGGAAGCCTGGCATGCTGCAGTCTATGGGGTCACAAAAAGTTAGACATGACTGAGCAACTGAACTGAACTGGACTAGACATTTAGTAAATGCTTGTCTCTTTGGCTGCTACCCACTTACAGACCCATAAAAATGAACTTCCTTACTTTAGTCTCAAAGAGGTATTGTTCATACCCATTTCAGCAACTCCTCCTTTAAAGTTTAGGCCAATGTAAAACTTACAAGCATATTGGCTCCTTTTCTATACCTTACCATCAGTGTCATTTTCAGCTGAATCATTATGTTACCTCCTTCTTATCTTACCTTCCTTCTTATCTTCCTTATTAAAAAAAAAAAAAAAAAAACTAACAAAGATAGCCTAAAATGTGAGCCAGATATTCAAATGTTACCAAATCTTGAACTAATTTTACAGTATCAAGTGTTTTTCTGATTTCCCAAAGACCACTCTGCTCCTGGTATTGTGAGGCTGAAAGCAAAGTAAATGAACTAATGTGAAAGTGGGTACTTAGATCCAGAATAATCATCAGTCTCACTAATCCTAAGAATTACCTAAGTGTCTGAGGAAAGATCAAAAGTACAAGCAGTTTCTCCTAAGGGAGAATCTGAATGTTACCAACCTCTTATAGCAACAATGAATAGATATTAATTCCTTGTTTTTTTAAGCTTCCAAAACTATCTTCTCAGAAGAAAGAAATTCCTAGAGATTTCCAACAGAGATTTTTCACTGTTTGCTTACTTCCATCATTGTGTTTAAAATAATTATTAAGATATTTAAAACAACCAAATCCTTCAACAACAATAGATGAGCCTTGTATTTTAACACTGTGAAAGTTATCCATTCAATGTATTTGTGTATCAAATACTGTTAAATGCTGAGGATTCACACATAAATAAAGATACATTCTGCTGGTAAAAAAAAACAAAAAACAATTTATTTCAGGAGGAACGTGAGAAAAACTGTCCACAGCACAGAGATAAGTGTAACTAAATCATATAAAATTTACATTGGCTGTTCACATTAAATTGTATATAAAAGCAAAACTATCAAAGGTAAAGCTCGTAGGAAGGATTCTATACCTTCCCCTTAACCTGCAATGTGCAAAGGTGGGTTTGATAAAGGACAGAAATGGTATGGACCTAACAGAAGCAGAAGATATTAAGAAGAGGTGGCAAAAATACACAGAACTGTACAAAAAAAGATCTTCATGACCCAGATAATCACGATGGTGTGATCACTCACCTAGAGCCAGACATCCTGGAATGTGAAGTCAAGTGGGCCTTAGGAAGCATCATTACAAACAAAGCTAGTGGAGGTGATGGAATTCCAGTTGAGCTATTTCAAATCTGAAAACTGATGCTGTGAAAGTGCTGCACTTAATATGCCAGCAAATTTGGAAAACTCAGCAGTGGCCACAGGACTGGAAAAGGTCAGTTTTCATTCCAATCCCCAAGAAAGGCAATGCCAAAGAATGCTTGAACTACCGCACAACTGCAGTCATCTCATGCACTAGCAAAGTAATGCTCAAAATTCTCCAAGCCAGGCTTCAGCAATACGTGAACCATGAATTTCCAGATGTTCAAGCTGGATTTAGAAAAGGCAGAGGAATCAGAGATCAAATTGCCAACATCCGCTGGATCACTGAAAAAGCAAGAGAGTTCCAGAAAAACATCTATTTATGCTTTATTGAATATGTGAAAGCCTTTGACTGTGTGGATCACAACAAACTTTGGAAAGTTCTTAAAGAGATGGGAATACCAGACCACCTGACCTGCCTCTTGAGAAACCTGTATGCAGGTCAGGAAGCAACAGTTAGAACTGGACATGGAACAACAGACTGGTTCCAAATAGGAAAAGGAGTATGTCAAGACTGTATACTGTCACCCTGATTATTTAACTTATATGCAGAGTACATCATGAGAAACGCTGGGCTGGAGGAAGCACAAGCTGGAATCCAGATTGCTGGGAGAAATATCAATAACCTCAGATATGCAGGTGACACCACCCTTATGGCAGAAAGTGAAGAGGAACTAAAGAGCCTCTTGATGAAAGTGAAAGAGGAGAGTGATAAACTTGGCTTAAAGCTCAACATTCAGAAAACTAAGATCATGGCATCTGGTCCCATCACTTCATGGTAAATAGGTGGGGAAACAGTGGAAACAGTGTCAGACTTTTATTTTTTGGAGGGCTCCAAAATCACTGTGGATGGTGATTGCAGCCGTGAAATTAAAAGATGCTTACTCCTTGGAAGGAAAGTTATGACAAACCTAGATAGCATATTAAAAAGCAGAGACATTACTTTGCCAACAAAAGTCCATCTGGTCAAGACTATGGTTTTTCCAGTGGTCATGTATGGATGTGAGAGTTGGACTGTAAAGAAAGCTGAGTGCTGAAGAATTTATGCTTTTGAACTGTGGTGTTGGAGAAGACTCTTGAGAGTCCCTTGGACTACAAGGAGATCCAACCAGTCCATCCTAAAGGAGATCAGTCCTGGGTGTTCTTTGGAAGGACTGATGTTGAAGCTGAAACTCCAATACTTTGGCCACCTCATGAGAAGAGTTGACTCATTGGAAAAGACCCTGGTGCTAGGAGGGATTGGGGGCAGGAGGAGAAGGGGACAACAGAGGATGAGATGGTTGGATGGCATCACTGATACGACGGACATGAGTTTGAGTAAAATCCGGAAGTTGGTGATGGACAGGGAGGCCTGGCGTGCTGTGATTCATGGGGTTGCAAAGAGTCAGACACGACTGAGCAACTGAACTGAACTGAACTGAACCGTCAACATAATGGAACAAAATATCCCTGGGAGGACTTTTAATAAACATAACCTCCAGTTTTGGATTTTCTTTGGGATACCTAAAAAGCGTAAGAGTCGTATGGAGGAATTAGTTTAATTCTGTCGTAGGGTGGAGATCTGCTTGGTTTTGAATGATGGATGAACAGGATTTTCTCTGCTCCAAAATAACAGGCTTTCCAGGAAGAGGGAACCGCTTTTGCAAAGGTTGAGGTAGGAGGGAGGGCAGGGAGGCAGGCAGGAATCAGAGTACAAGAGGCTGTACTCAGTCAAGAGCAACAAGCACCAGAAGCAGCAGCAAAGGGCAGAGCAGAGGGTGGAACGGAAGTGACTGGGAATGAAAGCTAAGGACAGGAAAGAAGCTCCTGAAATTGTTCAAATGAAAGTTAGTGCTTCAAAAAAGAAGCAGAGATGAAGAAAGATATAATAGGTTTTCTTTCAGAAAACCCAGATCTGGTGACTTCACTGACTGTGCAAGAGAAAGGAGAGACCATAGAAGTCTAGTTTCCTGACTCCTGGTCATTCAGCCTTGTTCAGGAACTCTGAAGTCCAGTGATAGTGTTGACCCTGCTCTTTCAAGTGCAGACTGATGTTTCTGAAGAAGAGTTTATTTGGATTGTTCAAACATGTTACTGTCAATGAAAGTTAATGTATTAGAACAAGAAGCAAGACCTTTCAAACTCTGACATTCCACTTTTTTATTCTGATTCCCTTTTTCCTTTCAGAACATGGAAAACTCATCTCTATGGGCTTCATGAAGAGGATGGGTGGTGGTCGTGGGGAAGGACCATATACCTTCCTACCCCGAGAGTATCTAGAAAATTCCATCCACTCCCACTTTTCTGGGCAAAGCTTAAAGGCCCATCAGGTTCAGCTCAGATTTTACTCCACCACAGACTCAACGCTTCCTGATCGCTCCTCCAGGGGCCTCGAGTGCAGACGGGGGGCGGGGGGTGGGGCAGCCAACCCCTTCGGGCCCTGCTGTTTCTCCACCTTCCATCTGACCTGGTGGCCCCATGGACAATAGGCCCACGTCCCAGAGCCCCTAACCTTCCTCAGACACCACCTGCCCCAGTCCCACAGCTGCCATGAACACCATTCAAATCTCTGCAACTAAAGTCCAATTGCTGGCATCCACCTGACACCCTCGAAGGAAAGAGTGCGTGTGGAAAAGGGAGTGAGGAGAGAAAATCCGACTCCATGCCCTCCCCGTCCCCATCCCCCCGCAACCACCACCCTCAGGCTCAGGGTCTGTTCCAGAGAGTGAGGGTCGGGAAGAGGTGCTTCAGGTCTGTAGAAAGAGGACACCACACTTACCTTGCGAGGGACTCTCCTCTTTGGACCAGGTTCAAAGAGGCACTGGCATCCCCACTACCTGCTATTTCTCTAAGGCCAAAGTCACTGGCTGTCTGAGGAGGCCTTACAAATAGCTGAGAAAAGAAGAGAAGCTAAAGGCAAAGGAGAAAAGGAAAGATATTCACCTGAAGGCAGAGTTTCAAAGAATAGCAAGGAGAGACAAGAAAGCCTTCGTAAGTGATCAATACAAAGAAATAGAAGAAAACAATAGAATGGGAAAAACTAGAGATCTCTTCAACAAAATTAGATATACCAAGGGAAAAGTTCATACAAAGATGGGCACAATAAAGGACAAAACAGTATGGACCTAACAGAAGCAGAAGGTATTAAGAAGAGGTGGCAGGAATACACAGAAGACCTATACAAGAAATATCTTCATGACCCAGATAACCACGATGGTGTGATCATTCACTTAGGGCCAGATATTCTGGACTGAAGTCAATTGGGCTTTAGGAAGCATCACTAGAAACAAAGCTAGTGGAGGTGATGGAATTCAGGTGAACTACTTCAAATCCTAAAAGACAATGCTGTGGATGTGCTGCACTCAATATGACAGGAAATTTGGAAAACTCAGCAGTGGCCACAGAACTGGAAAAGGTCAATTTTCATTACAATCCCAAAGAAAGGCAAAACCAAAGAATGTTCAAACTACTGCACAGTTATAATCATCTCACAAGCTAGCAAAGTAATGCTCAAAATTCTCCAAGCCAGGTGTGAACTTCCAGGTGTTCAAGATGGATTTGGAAAAGGCAGAGGAACCAGAGATCAAATTGCCAACATCTGTTGGATCATAGAAAAAGCAAAAGAATTCCAGAAAAACACCTACTACTGCTTCACTGACTATGCTAAAGCCTTTGACTGTGTGGCTCACAACAAACTGTGGAAAATTCTTAAAAGATGGGAATACCAGACCATCTGACCTGCCTCCTGAGAAATCTGTATGCAGGTCAAGAAGCAAGAGTTAGAACTGGACATGGAACAATGGACTGGTTCCAAAGTGGGAAAGGAGTACCTCAGGGCTGTACATTGCCACCCTGCTTATTTAACTTAAATGCAGAGAACATCATGCGAAATGCCCGACTGGATGAAGCACTAGCTGGAATCAAGATTGCCAGGAGAAATATCAATAACCTAGATATGCACCACCCTTATGGCAGAAAGCAAAGAGGAAATAAAAAGCCTCTTGAGGAAAGTGAGAGGAGAGTGAAAAAGTTGGCTTAAAACTCAACATTCAAAAAACTAAGATCATGGCACATGGTCCCAATCACTTCATGGCTAATAGATAGGGAAACAATGGAAACAGTGACAGGCTATTTCTTGAGCTCCAAAATGACTGCTGATGGTGACTGCAGTTATGAAATTAAAACGTGCTTACTCCTTGGAAGAAAAGCTATGACCAACCTAGACAGCATATTAAAAACAGAGACATTACTTTGCTGACAAAGGTTCATCTAGTCAAAGCTATGGTTTTTCCAGTACTAGTGTATGGATGTGAGAGGTGGACTCTAAAGAAAGCTGAGCACTGAAGAATTGGTGCTTTTGAGCTGTGGTGTTGGAGAAGACTCTTGAGAGTCCCTTGGACTGCAAGGAGATCAAACGAGTCAATCCTAAAGGAAATCAGTACTGAATATTCATTGAAAGGACTGAAGCTGAAGTTCCAATACTTTGGTCACCTGATGTGAGGAACTGACTCATTGGTAAAGACCCTGATGCTGGGAAAGCCTGAAGGCAGAGAGGGAGAAGGGGACGACAGAGGATGAGATGGTTGGACGGTATCACTGATTGGATGGACACCGGAGTTTGAGCAAGCTCTGGGAGTTGGTGATGGACAGAGAAGCTTGGCATGCTGAAGTCCCTGGGGTCGCAAAGAATGGACCACGACTGAGGGAAGGAACCTAAAGTCAAGTAAACGCTGGGGGGCGGGGTGGGGATGCGTGACCACCGCACTGCGCCTGCGCCTAGCCTAGAGTGTGGCCAACGTGCTGTCAGCGCGCATGCTCTAACCGGAGCTTCCCCTGCGCGCCACCCCACCGCGGCCCAGAGCTTTTGAACCTCGCTGCCAAATCCTGCCGGCGCGCGCATGCGTGTCTGCGGTAGCTGGTCTCCAGACAACCGGGACAAGCGGCCGCTCTCAGGTTTGCGGCGGGCCGAGCCGGAAGTTGCCCTGTTCTTTCACCTTCCCTCGGTCTGGCGCAAATTAAAGAGTTATAAAGAGAGGTTCCGGAGCCGGCTTGGTCCGTAGGTGGCCGAATGGAGACCGAGACCCTACACGGGCTGCTGAGCCGCTGCCCGACCCTAGCCTCTTCCTGGGATGCTGCGTGCGGAGCCTTGGCCCAGACTCTCCGTCTCACCCGGGATGGTCTTGGCGCCCGAGACGCCGACTGGAAGGAGCTGCTGGCGCCGCCCGCCGCGGGGTGCGCTGGGCCGGCGGGGACTGGGTTGTGCTCGGGGACACAGCCGCGCTCCTGGGGGAGCCGCGAGGGGAGGCGGGGACCCTGAGGGGAGAGGGTTTGCCCCCGAAATGCGGGAGCCGAGCGGGTGACGGGGCTGTGCGGGCGGCGAAGGCGAGACGGCCGGGCCCGGGTGTCGGGAGGACAGAGGGTCGTCCGCGGGAAAGCTGAGGGGACTCGGGTGTGAATGTTGGGAACGGGGGGGGGGGGGGCGGAGTGGGCAGGTGAGCGGGAGACAGCGTTTCACACACACCCGCCTTGAGTCCATCTCGTTGGCTTCTGAGGCCCCTTGTCGAGATCAGAACCGACCTCTTATCCTGCAAAAAAAAAAAACACCTGTCGACCAATGCATGCATGGTCGTCCCCACACTTACCTTGCGAGGGACTCTCCTCTTTGGACCAGGTTCAAAGAGGCACTGGCATCCCCACCACCTGCTATTTCTCTAAGGCCAAAGTCACTGGCTGTCTGAGGAGGCCTTACAAATAGCTGAGAAAAGAAGAGAAGCTAAAGGCAAAGGAGAAAAGGAAAGATATTCATCTGAAGGCAGAGTTTCAAAGAATAGCAAGGAGAGACAAGAAAGCCTTCGTAAGTGATCAATACAAAGAAATAGAAGAAAACAATAGAATGGGAAAAACTAGAGATCTCTTCAACAAAGTTAGATATACCAAGGGAAAAGTTCATACAAAGATGGACACAATAAAGGACAAAACAGTATGGACCTAACAGAAGCAGAAGATATTAAGAAGAGGTGGCAGGAATACACAGAAGACCTATACAAGAAAGATCTTCATGACCCAGATAACCACGATGGTGTGATCATTCACTTAGAGCCAGATACTCTGGAGTGAAGTCAATTGGGCTTTAGGAAGCATCACTAGAAACAAAGCTAGTGGAGGTGATGGAATTCCTTCTTCAGCCGTGTCTTGACTCTTGGCGACCCGCGACCTATGGACTGTAGCCCGCCAGGCTCCTCTGTCCGAGGGATTGCCCAGTTTAGAATACTGGAGTGGGTTGCCGGCTCCTCCTTCAGGGGATTTTTCCCCACCGAGGGATGGAACCCGCGTCTCCTGTTGTTTCCTGCATTTGCAAAGGATGCTTTATCGCTGAGCCAGCTGGGAAGCCCGTGGACTAAAATAGGCCTTTAAAAAAATCCAAATGTTGACAAATCTTCATCAGTTTAATTTTGAAAATGGCACACTTTTCCCCTTTATTCTGCATCTGCCCCCAACCCCCAACTTGTGAACGGTTTTTAATTCGCAGTAGCCGACCAGTAAATACATTTCATTAACTGGTCAGGCAGTTTCCAGGAAGTCGCCTACAGTGTAGATAGAAGTCCAGGGGAAAATAAGAGTGGAGAACCCTGAGTCTAAAGCATCATTTCCTCATGATTTCTGTATTGAGCATTTATTTGATCAGTGCTTTGCAGGGTGCTTGGACTCCAAATGCAAATGTCAATTAATTGGATAACATGTCAACCCCTGTGGCCCATTAAGGGGGTTAATGGCAGTGTTCTGTTATTGACAGGGAACTGTAATACTGCATGTTGTTCAGCCACTCAGTTGTGTCCGACTCTTTGCAACATCATGGACAGCAGCAGGCCAGGCTTCCCTGTTCATCACCATCTTCTGGAGCTTGCTCAAACTCATGTCCATTGAGTCAGTGATGCCACCCAACCATCTCAGCTTTTGTCATCCCCTTCTCCTGCCTTCAGTCTTTCCATCATCAGGGTCTTTTCTAATGAATCAGCTCTTCGCATGAGGTGCCCAAAGTATTGGAGCTTCAACTTCAGCATCAGTCCTTCCAATGAATATTCAGAGGTGTGTGTGTGTGTTAGTCAATCATGTCTGACTCTTTGTCACTCCATGGACTGTAGCCCACCGGGCTCCCCTGTCCATGGGATTTTCCAGGCAAAGATACTGGAGTGGGTTGCCATCCCTTCTCCAGGGGATCTTCTCAACCCAAGGATCAAATCTAGGTTGCCTGCATTGCAGGCAGATTTTTTACCATCTGAGCCACCAGGGAAGCACTATAACACTACATAATATTCTTCATTTTCTTTTCAGCCATGATCTGGTGATTTTGAAAAGGAACCTGAACAGCCAAGATGAAAACCCCTGCTTCCTTCACCTGAGATGTGACCCTCATGGAGGTGAAGAAATCGTTTCTATTGGCATTTTAAGTTCAGCAAGAAATATGGAAGTATACTTAGGAGAGGAGTACTGTGGAACCAGTAGGGGCAAGAATGTTTGTAATGTTCTGGATAACAGGTTTGTGACTTCTGCATGTGGAAGTGTTCTTCTGAAGTAGTGTTTTCTTGAGCTTTTGCAGTATCTGTTGATTCTCTGACATTGGTGCTAAACACTAGGAGAGAGAAGATAAAAACATACCAGCAGAGGTAGAAGTTTAGACCTTTAAGGATCTTAAAGACAGTGTAGATCAGCCTAGTTGGAAGTGTGAATGTGGAAATGGAGAGCAAATGGAAGGTAGAGAAGTCAGTAAAAGATCATAGCTAGTTTGGGAAATGCTTGATGAAGTTCTGATAAGTTTCCTATTTGTTTTTAACTCATAAGGAATCTGTTTTCCAAAAATCACTTTGTCAGTCAGCCTGGAACTTTGAACATTTTCTTGTAGGATGCCGTTACCAAATAGAGCATGAGCTCAAGACTGTGCCATCCTGGCAAGCTTAACCCATTATTAGATTTTTTAACTTTTTTCCCCCCAATTTCTTATGAAGATTCTGTTCTAATCATTCTTTAATATGAATCAAAGTATGAGCTGCTTTATGTACTATATATGTTGTGTATGACAGATACGTTGTTGAGCTTTAAAATATGCCAGTGCTGCAGAGTATACTTTGGATATATAATTTAATTTTCTCCTATAATTAGTAAGTGGCAGATATTGTCTTCATATCTAGTGCTATTCAGTAGGAAGGCTCTACTGTTCATGCCTCACCAGGAAAACTGAATCTCAGGATTAAAATATTGTCCTGGTAACCTTTATCTTTAAATATAACTCTTCTTAGTGATAATGTGTGAAATTTTTAATAAATCAGTTCTTTTCTAATTTTAGTGAACATGAAAAGATTACTTTATACAAAAAATATCTAAAATTGGAGTCTTCCACACATGCTGGTAAAATAAAGGTAAGTCATTCCTAAATTTTCACTAATTTAAAACTACAGTTGCTTTCCTAATATATAGATATATTTATTTCCATAAATTGGTAATGCAGTTAGTCCAACGTGTCCCTCGTTTTATTTCAAAAATACTTAGTAAACATGTAAAAAGAAATTCTTTTCTAAAATAATTATCAACCTTCTTTTAAAATTTGATCATTTATTTCCTATGGTCATGTCAGTGTACTTTTGTTAGTAGAGCAGTGTTGGACACAATTAGAGAAGTTTCAGACAAGAGCATCCCAAAGTTAAAGGTGTTTAGACTGGTGGTGTCAGCATGAAAAATTTTATTAAGGTAAACTTTACTGATGTCATCAGATCTGGAGGAAGAGTACTGAGCTGGAAATCATAAGCCCTGACTATTAAGTGAGGTCTCTTGCTGACTAAAAAAGTAACCTTGGGCAAGTTCCTTCATCTTTTGGGACCTACTTTGTGGGTAATAATAGGGAACTAAAGAAAATTCTTGGATTATTTTTGTCTCTAAAATTCTGTGCTGATTATTACTTACAGAGGAGCACAGAACTATCTCAAGATGTTGTTTAGGTGTATACAGTAATGGCTTCTAAAGTCATTTTAGTAAAGTGATGCATTCATCCAGCACATATTAGAGTGCATATAGATAGCGGCTGCTGTACTCGGCATTTAGGAAGTGGCAGTTATAAAATAAACTGGAATGTTGCTCATATTATAGTGGCAAGACAGGTAGATTAAGTGTGCAAAATAGGCACAACATTCACTGGTGAGAAAGGCTTGGGGGTTGAAAGGCATACTATGCATGTTGAAGTGTGGGTGTATACATTTCATGAGGTACTTACTTGTTGATGACAGTCACATCTTTGGTGCCACACTGAGTTTTTAGATCATGGACCTCTATTCACCTGTGTCTTTGTGTGATGTATGGGTTTGTTGTCTCTGAAGATGAATGGGGTTTGTAATTGTGCTGTGGAAGTACCAGGGAGTGCAGAGAGTTTCATTTAGGAAAATCTTTGGGTTTGTATGAAGGCCTCTTCTGGGCCAATACTACCTTCAATAGTTTATGAAAGTTAAATGGTAGTTACTGATGCATATCTTTGAGCACTCACTCAGTGATATATACTGGACATTTTAACGCACAATCCTTATAACAACCATGTAAACTGATTTTACTCCTAACTCAAGCTTGGCATCTGCCCAGGGTCACCCAGGCACAGCCCTCACTGAACTCAGGTCTGTCTGATTCTAAATCCTGTTTGCTTTCCACTTTGCTACTTTGCAGTCCTACAGCACACAGGAAACATCTTGGTTTAGAAGCATATACAAGATGAGGCAGGACACAGCCCTGAAAAGCTCCTGGGACAGAATCCAGAAGAACTAGGCTCAAAGATTGACCTTTATTTACTCTCTTGACAAATTAAAAAAATCACCATGAACTCGTTTTTCATGTGTAAACTATTGAGATCTCTTAGGTTTTCTTAATATTCCCTATGGTTTTAATTCTAAAATACTGAGTTATATTTAGCACTTCACAAACATTTTGCATGGGATCCTGGACAGTCTTCTTTTGTATTAAATGATATAGCTTGTTTCAGGATGGTAAGATCTCAGATTGATACAGTTTATCTTTAGTTCCTTAAACAAGAAAACATTATTAAATAAAACATTATTTGTATGTAAACTTTTACTTAAAAAGGACTTTTTACATTTTCCTTGTTCTTTTGAATATTTTCTTGGCTTTGACTGTTCTAGAGACAACTTAAAAATGTACTTGAATTTAATTTTTAGATTCTTGAATGCTTCTTTCTTACTTCAGTATTAATAAGAAATGACCTTAAATAATGGTTGTTTTTATTACTATTAATTTTCCTGGTCTTCTGTGTTATAATAGCTTCTCTCCTTTGGTGAAAAGAACTGTGTGTTCATCAGTAAAGTTGTGGTACACGTGAGGCCAGTCTCGGCACATTCTTCAGCAGGCTGTCCTGCTCTAGGATCAAGGATAGACCTGGAGAGGGTCCAAACCATCATGGAGTCCATGGGGTCAAAGTTATCACCTGGAGCTCAGCAGTTGATGAATATGGTGAGATTCCAGCAGCAGGTGAGTAGGAATGGATTTCTTTCCAGATACCATTACAATTCTTTAAATAATAGCTTTTTATTAGGACATGTGGTGACATAAATCTTTTCTATTTAACTATTGTTATTGATGTGACTGTTATCTTTACTAACTTTTCTAAAAGTAACATTCTGTAGCCTTATGCTCTTACAAATAAAATATTTCTATTACAGACTTCATAATTTTCTACGAATTCACTCATTTATTCATTCAGCAAGTATTTACTTAGCCCCTTCTTCGTGAATGCTCTGTTCTAGTTACTACAGAAGGTTCCCGGGTGAATTAGTTTATGGCCTGTCCCTAAGGGTCTCTGTGGTCTTACTAGGGGACTACATAGGTGGAATTAGGCATGTGAATTTGGAGGGCTGCAGCTTGAGAGAGAGAGAGCAGTATGGATTAAATCTTCAGTGCTGGAAGGAGTATAATGTAGCTAGGAAACGGATAGAAGTTCATTTCTCTGGAGTGAAGAAGCGATAGGGGAAGCTTCAGGTAGACTAGGGCTGGATCATAGAGGATTTTGAATGCTCTTATGAAGCTTGTGGGCATGTTTTACCTGTTTTAATTAACTCTAATCCACTATTACATGTAAGATGAGGAGTCAGTAGAAAGTGAGACTGCAGGAAGAAAAGGATCTCTGTGTTATTTCTCGTCCAGATGAGGGTTAAGGAGAGTCTAAACTTGAAGGAGGAACCTAGTGCTGGGTGTGAGATGCTACAACAGTGGAACCACTGGGACTTGACAATAACTTAGTATGGCGTTTTGGGGAGAAAAATAGAATCAAACGTGAAACCAAACTTTTGAAGATGGTGATGCCAATAATACACAAGGAACGCAAGGGAGGGAGTGACTTGGAGGGGAAAAAAGTAGTTTAATTTGGGAGTATTGAGTTTTCTATGTGAATACCACATTCCCTGGGGTGACGTTGTGAGCCTTCGGAAACACAGAGGGGCGGGAGCATCCCTAGTAGATGACAGGGAAGGTGATGAAGGGAGAGACCGGAGCCAGGAAGGAAGACCCTGGGCAAGCACCTGCATTTGCTCAGAGCACAGGGAGAGGGGCGAGGAGCCGGAGTACAGGAGCCACTGTTTAGAGCAGCAGAGATGTGATGTCAGGAGACCTGAATTCAACCGTGTTAGTTCTGTCTTATTTAGCATTGCGTCCTCTATTTAAGGATACATTTCTTCATGTTTACAATCTAAATGGTAATTGTTTACAATCTAGCAATGCTGAGATCATAGGATGAATGTGAAAGTTTAAATCAAATAATACAAATAAAAAAGTCATATAACTTCTGTGAGATTTGCCATCATTAATGTAGTAGGAGTATCATTGGAGAGACAGGCAGACACAGGAGAACAGGAGAGCTGGTGATGATCTTGGAAACCTCGGAAAGGAGAGCTTCCAAAAGCACAGAGTCCGTCCTCTTCGTACTCTGCTACAGTGATCTTGCCCACATAGCTCAGGCAGTTCCTAACGGGTGCTCCTGGTCCAGCGCTCCCTCTCCACAGAGCAACCAGAATGATTTCAGAGGGTCCATCAGACTCGACTTCCCCGTGTAATGTCCCGAACTGCTTCCCCTCACACCAGAGTCAATCCAGATTCCTCACCCTGTCATCTCAGATCTGGGCCGTCATTCCCTCTTCAACACCATCTCCTGTCACGTCTACTCAGATGCTTGTCTCTAGACATTCTGAGGTGTGTGTTCCCCAAATATCCACCTGTGCTCCCACCTCAGGACCTCTGCACTCTTAACTGTTCTCTTTGGCCATAATCCCCTCTTCCTGATCTTAGCAAGTCTGCCCTTTTCTTGTTCTTTCAGCCTCATCTTAAATGTTCCATCTTGAGCGAGACCTTTGCTAGCCACGCTGTTAGATTGTGCCTGCACAATCTGTATCATATTTTCATCATGGCCTTCTTCATTATTTTTGTTGTTTTATATATACACGCACATGTATACATGTATATATATTGCTCTATTTATCTAATTGAAATATAAGCTTTGTGCAAACAGGAATCTGATCTGTCTTATTTATGACTCTAATGTATATGTTCCTTGATTATCAACTAAGCTTCTTTTGCAGATCCTTAATGGGTCTGCTTGAATAGTGAGGAGATGAAAACCAGATTCTGAAGGATTGGATAGTAAATGAGTAGTTGGAATGTGGAGGTAGCCAGGTTAAAGTGGATTGTTTCAAGAATGCTAGAGATAAGGAACCTGCCTGTATCAGAATCCCTTGGAATGCTTATAAAGACAGAACACTGGCCCTCAGTTGTGACCTAAAACCCTGAAGGTATGATCCAGGACTCAACTATTTCTAACCAGCAACACCAGATGAGCCCTATGCATAGTGTATTTTAAGAACAAATGTTTAAGGGGAAAGATCCAGTGGACATATAGATTAAAAATTTAAAAACAGAAGAAACTGTGTGTGTGTGAAAGATTTTGGAAACATTCAAGAGGGTTAATGAATTTTAAAAAAATCAGTTCATGACTGATATTTATGTTTTAAAAACTTGTCTTTGGAAAATAAATGATGCCAAAGTTTCAGGTGTTTTTTCGGCTATGTCTTTAAGGGTTTTTTTTTTTTTTTTTTTTTTTTTTTTTTTTTGCTTTTTTATTTAATTCCCAAAACAATATGCTTTCTTCATCATGAATTTATGTCAGTTCAGAAGTGCGTTAGGTAAATCCTGAGTCCTTGCCCAGCTCTTATCTTACTCTCAACCTTGCTGTGTGTCTTTGTAGCTTTGTCTCTCAGCCAGAAATGCAAGTCCTCCAACCAGCAGCACATGTATTGTATCCTGTTTCCCTTCATATGCATGTGCTAAATCCTTACCTGTGGGGGCATTTGGGAAACACCCTCGGGAAGAAAGGAGATGATCCTGTGAACTCTTCTTTTAAACATGCTAATAAATATCCTATTTCTATGGGAAAACTATATTTATGGAATGATTCTCACGGGATATACCTGGTTCTCTGGGGTGGCTTTTGTTTGCAAACAAGTAACCCATGGACTGTCTTTCTGAGAAGTGTCACATAAGCTCTGTAAGTATCTGTTGAGTATAGAGTAGGGGTGTTTCACGATCAGGACCCCTCCTTCTGTGGAAGGGGGGTAACCACGCACACTGTCGAGGCCTTCGCGTGTTCTCTGGGGCAGGGCCTGTCCCGAGGGAAAGGAGGGACTTGGGAGCAGCTTCCTGGCCTCCCCTTGCTTCACCTGCACCTTATGGTTCCTTGTTGCCTGAAAAGCTTATTCAAGTGGTTTCTTATTTCCTTCTATTTGGAGTTCACATGTGCTGACTTTGATTTGTTTTTGCTTCAGCAGTTTAGAATAACTGAGTAAGAATTCTGTCTCATAGGTGTCTGGCATATGTTTGTCATTTAAAGTTATCTGAGTGGAAACTCTGGGCCATTTTCTCAAAGAAAATATATTCAGTTATTCCAAGATTTTTCACTATTTACCTTGTTTATCTTAAAAAATAAAAAGATTCTCTTTGTTGTTGTTTTTTCAAGGTGAGTAAAAGGTTAAAGCAAATCCTTTAAGAGGGTCAGAGATAAATATTTAATTTTTCACAATTCTGGGAGTATATATACAAATTTGTGTTTGCTTTTCACTGTCTTATTTTCAGGGCCTGAATCAGTACCTAACTCAGAGTAGATTTCTGGTAAATATTTGTTGAATGAATGAGTTCTGGGCTAATTTTATCCAAGCATCATTTTTTAGTATATCCAGAAAATATATGGATCGAGTGTCTTCACCTGATCTTGAATAATGCTTTTCTTAGTCTCTCTCACAAGGTGTTGAACAGCATTAACTATGAGATGATATCCCTTGATAAGAATCTCTAGGACTTCCCTGGTGGTCCAGTGGTTAAGACTCCAAGCTTCCACCTACAGGGGGCCCGGGTTCAAACCCTGGTTGTGGAATTAAGATCCCTTATGTGGTAGAGTGCAACAAAATAAATAAACAAACAGATAAGTTAATAGAAAAGAATTTCTAGTAGAGTTCTGGGTTTAGAATTTAGGGTAGAGCCATGTAATATAACAGTTAGCTAGGCTGGAGGTAGTTTTGCTTTTCTCTTGTGGAAAAATTGAAGAACTGTAACCTAACAAATGTGAGGCAGTCTTTTCAGGAAGAAATATAGCCTAGCTGGTCGAGTTGAGGCCACAAAACATAATCATTACCCTATAAATTATTACAGCAAACATGGCCCAAAAGTAGCTCATTTTAATCATTGAAAATGTCACAAAAGTATTCAAACTTTAAGTATACAAGTAGAACACCAAACTTTAAGCAAGTAACTATCTAGTCTATCTTCCAGTGAAAATGAATTGCATATCCTTAGGGTGGCCTACATATGTGATAGTGGACAGATGATTTTTAATTCTAGGAAAATTATCAATTATTGTGACTCATTCGAAAATACCATAAATTAAGGAGGCCTTTGTAGTGGAAACACTAAAATATGCCTGTGCAGTTTTACTAAGTATGCTTGTATTTATTTGCAGATTTTCCTTAGCAGAACTACACTGGAATTTGGAATGACTAGAAGTCCTGACTGGAGTTGGGTGTCCGGGGCTCCAGTCCTAGTTCTGCCACAGACAGCTGTGTTACCTTGGCCGGGTTAGCTTTAGTCTTTTCTCCTCAACTCAGTACTGGGACCGTGGCTGTAGTCTACTCCATGTGAATGTTCCCAGGCTCAGAGGGAAGAAGGCACCTTGCCTCCAGAGTTAGCTGTCATTATCATTAATGTTCCTGCTGTTTCCTTGCCTGCCTCCCTTAGAATCGTGTTGCCCTCGGAGAGCAGCTCCAGTCGATCCTGGGAAACGCAGGACACAGGCACGTGCAGGGACTGCAGTCCTCGTCTGCTCCGGGAGCCTTCGACAAGTCATCCTCCACACCTTTTCCTTTCAGAACTGGGCTGACATCTGGAAACGTGACTGAAGACTCAGAAGCTAACACTGAGAAAAGTCTGCAGCCAGCTGGTGGAGGAAGCCTGGGCAGCCTCCACGAGTGTAAAATTGTGCCACAAAGCCGTTCTCTTCTTGAGAATGACCTGAAGAATGCAGTATCTTCTTTCTTATCAAAGAAAGCAAGTGACAGCTCACACATACCTAACTCGGAGTTGCTGCCTCTTCTCCAGAATTTGTGTGGTCAGGTGAGCCATCTCCGGGTGGGACCCGGCATCAAGTGGCAGGACAGCATCCCGAAGCCCAGCGGAGGCACTGGGGGTGTCACGTAAGTGTTTAGACCCGTGTGGTCGGGTGGGGTGGATGAGGAGGCAGGTGGAAGAGAGGCGTTTGTTTCAGTAACTTCTGCCTGAAATTGTTTCCGGAGAGAACCGTAGGAGCTTTGACATTTCACCACTGACACATGTAGAGGAAAGAAATAGTCTATGGAGTAGAACGTGTTGCTTTGAAAGAAGTGTGTAAACTGGAGGTGCCGAGCACTTCTCAGGCGTTTGGTGGGAGGAGCATAAGCATCAGACAAGGGTCGGAGTGGAGAGATACCTGTATGAAAGGAGAGGAGCTGTGGTAGCCATGATGTGTACACTGTTTGCCCGATTGTATGAAGTGAGCCGTTGCAATGGATTTTCCTTGTAGATCCTGTGTGACCTGGGCTAATTTTGGAGTCATCCAAACAGTTTTCAGCTCTTAATTATTTATAGTATACAGCCTCTTATCCTCTGATTTCATAATTCCAATTATTTCCAGTCCTGCTTTGATCGAGGGATAGTTAAGTGTTTAGTATGTGCAGGAGACAGAAGAGACACAGGTTCGATCCCTGGGTTGGGAAGATCCCCTGGACTAGGAAATGGCAACCCATTCCAGTATTCTTGCCTCAAAATTCCATGGACAGAGGAGCCTGGTGGGCTATAGTCCATGAGGCTGCAAAGAGTTGGGCGCGACTGAGCACACACACACCATCCTTTAGATAGACGGAATGTTTCCAAATATTGAACTAGATGGGAATTCAGGACTTTAGCCATGGTTCTGACTTAACTATTTTGCCTTACTATTTCAGTCTTTTGAGTTAGACTTTTTTTACATCTCAAATGAGGTCGTTGTATTGGTTGAAATTTTCTTAATGTATTTAATAGCATTGAAATTTGAGGAGTTTAGTAAGTTATTGAAACAAATAGTGGTCCTTCTTTGGGAAGAACAAGGAAAGGTGACAGTGTTTTAGTTGTTGACAGTCTTCATCAGTGTTAACCTGTGACATGGCAAAATGAACCAATACTAAAACGCAGAGAAAACAAAACCTAAACCTTAAAAACTGCGCTTCCCTGACAGCTCAGTTGGTGAAGAATCTGTCTGCAATGCAGGAGACCCTGGTTCAATTCCTGGGTCGGGAAGATCTGCTGGAGAAGAGACAGACTTCTCACTCCAGTATTCTGGTCTGGAGAATTCCATGGACTGTATAGTCCATAGGGTTGCAAAGAGTCGGACACGACTGAGCAACTTCCATTTCCACTTTTCTGATTCCAGCTGAGCTGGAATGTCTCCAGTACTCTCAGATCCTCCCTGTTAACAATAAAAATCCCTGGATATAATACAACAAACACGAAAGACTATAAAAGGTGGAGAGAAGTCAGATTGCTTAGGGCTGCTGAAGCTTAGTGTTTCTTAGTTCCTGGTTATCAGAGTTTCTTTCATCGTAGAGGGATACAGGATTTTGTCAAGTATTTTTCCTATGGCCATTTATTTGATCATGAATTTTCTTCGGTAATCTCTTCATATGGTGAATTACATTAGTTTCAAAAACTGAACCTGCCTAGCATACCTAGAATAGATCCCACTTGATTGTGGGGTCTAATTCTTTTTATACAATGGTGGAACTGATTTGCTAATATTCTGTCAAGTATTCTTACATAGAATTCATTGGAGATACTACTCTGTATTTATCTTTTACTGTCTTTGTCTGGTTTTATATTATGAGGGTGATACTGGTCTCATAAAATGAGTTCTACCTTTTTTTGAGTTCTATATTTTAGAAGAGATTGTGTAAAATTGATGTGATTTTTTTCGTATGATGTTTGGTATTGATAGAAGTCTCCAATGAAAACCAGTTGGGCCTGGATGATTTCTTTCCTAGTAACTGTTAAATTACAAATTGAATTTCTTTTTTTTTTTTTTAAATTACAAATTGAATTTCTAACACAGTAAAGTTGTCAGTTCTCCCCGTTGATATGAAGGTTTAATGCAATACATACTAAAATTTCACCACAATATTTTGTAGACATAGACAGGATTATTTTAAAAATTATATGAAAAGCAAAAGAGGAAGAATAGCTAAGACAGCCTTGAGAAAGAAGAATGAGGTGGGAGGAGTCCCTCTTCCAATGTCGAGTCTTCTACAGTGAGAGTGTCAAGACCAGGCAGTGATGGCGGAGGGGCAGACCAGGGCTCAGTGGAGGCCGGTAGAGGGTTCAGAGGTAGACCCACACAGGTGTGCTCCACTGAGTTTTGACAGAGGCGCAACAGCAGTGCAATAAAGGAAGAAGAGTCTTTCTAACTCGGGGTGCTGGAGCAGATGGATAGCCAAGGAGCAAGAAGTGAACTATGACCCAAACCTTGTACCTTGTATAAAACTTCACTCAAAATGGATCAGAGACTTAAGTGTAAAACATAAAGCTATGGAAGTTTTCTAATAATCCATAGGAGACATTCTTTGGGAACCTAGACAAGACACCAAAAATGTTTGACCTCCATGAAAATGTTAGAACTTATGCTCTGTGAAAGACTCTTTTAGGAGGAATAAAATACAAGTTCCAAAGTGGGAAAAAAATATTTTCAGATTACAAATCCAACAAATGACTTACATCTAAAATATAGAGAGTACTGAAAACTCAACATTAAAAAAAAAAAAAAATCCAATTAGAACATGGGTAAAAGACCACAGAGAGACATTTTTACCAGATAAGATGTACAAAGCAAATAACCACATGAAAAGATGAGCTGTTCTTGACCTCATGGCTATTAAGGAAGGGCACATTAAAACCATAAGACACAAGATACCACTAATTATTCAGATGGTTAAAATAAAAAGTTTAAAAATGGTGACAAAACCAGATACCAATGAGAAATGGGATCTCTCATACATTGCTCATGGGGATTTAAAGTAGTACAGCCACTTTAAAAAAGGTTTGGCAGTTTCTCATAGCTAAACATGTCACCATGTGACTCAGAAATCAGACTCCTGAGAAATGAAAACTTCTTTTTTTCATTAATTAATTTAGTTTTGGTTGTGCTGGGACTCCACTGCTGCTCGTGGGCTTTCTCGAGCTGTGGCGAGCAAGGGCTGCTCTTCGTTGCTTGGCGCTGGCTTCTCATTCGTTGCTCTGTGGCATGTGGAATCGTCCCCAACTAGGGATTGAACCCGTGTCCCCTAAGTTGGAAGGTGGATTCCTATCTGTTGTACCACCAGGGAACTCCCCCAAGAATATTTTTCCACATAAAAATCAATACACAATTGTTCATAGCTTTATTTGTAAAAGCCCAAAACTATAAGGAGCCAATATGTCTTAAAGTTGATGAATGGTTAAATTAACCCTGGTACATCCATATCATGGGATGCTATCAGCAGTAAAAAGGAATGACCAAAAAAAAAAAAAAAAAAGGAATGACCTATTGACACATGCAACAATTTGGTTGTCTGGCAAAGGCATTATGCTGATCTACAAAAGAGAATCTCAAGAGGTCACGTTACATGGTTCCATTTCTGTAGCATTCTCATAATACAGATGAACACTGTAAGTGATTACGAGGTGTTCGGGATGGAGGAGATTAGGGAAGTGATGTGACAATGAAAGGGTAGCAGGAGGGAGATCATTGTAGTTAAGGGATAGTTCTGTCTCTTGATTGTGGTGATATTTACATGAATGTGTGTACGTATGATAAAATGGCATACACACACTGTATTGACATCAAATTCCTGCTCTTGATATTATACCATAGTTACATAAGAAGTAAAGACCAGGACCATTTGGTGAAGGGTACCGGGCAAATATAGTATCTTTACAACTTCCTATGAATCTATAGTTATTTGAAAAGAAAGAGAACAATAAAAAGCTTCTTGTATATTCTAGAGTGTTGTTGTTCAGTCATTGTTGTTTGACCCTCTGCAACCCCATGGACTGCAGCACGCCAGTCTTCCCTGTCCTTCACCATCTCCCGGAGCTTGCTCAGACTCATGTCCATTGAGTTGGTGATGCCATCCAACCATCTCATCCTCTGTCATCCCCTTCTCCTGCCTTCATTCTTTCCCAGCATCAGAATCTTTTTCAGTGACTCGGCCCTTCGCATCAGGTGGCCAAAGTATTGGAGCTTCAGCTTCAGCATCAGTCCTTCCAACAAATATTCAGGGTTGATTTCCTTTAGGATGGATTGGTTTGATCTCCTTGCTGTCCAAAGGACTCTCAAGAGTCTTCTCCAGCCCCGCAGTTCGAAAGCATCAATTCTTTGGTGCTCAGCCTTCTTTATGGTCCAACTCTCTCATCCATGCATGAGTACTAGAAACCACTACATTCTAGATTAGCAGTTCTCAAAGTTTTTGGTCTTTACCCTCTTAAAAATAATTGAGCACTCCAAAGAACTTTTATTTATGTAGGCTATATAAAAATATTTATTAGTTTAGAAATAACAGTAAACCCATTACATAGTAACATAAATATCTTTTTGAAAAAATACCATGTTTTCTTTTTAAAAAGTTTAGTGAGAATGGTATTGTTTCAAATGTATGTAAAACTGTATTGACTTTGGGTTGTAGTTTCATATATGTTGCCTGACAGAGCTAGTAAGACCACAGTAGAAATACTGAGAACAAACAAGTTACCTCTGAGAAAAACATTTATCTATACCCTAAACCTACTACCTTAAAGAATTCTAGGAAACAGAATATACAACCATATAGCTATTAGTCATCACAGTAATAACATTACATGGTGTGGCCTCTGGATAATTCATTGTACATTTATTGTACAATTCATGTTCATATAACTTAGTGTTATTATAAAAAATACTTTTGACCTCATGGAATACCTGGAAAAATATGAGGAGATCCTAGAGTTTTGTGGACCACTCTGAAATTCACTGTCCTTGTCCTTCCAATGCTTTAGAAGGTTGTTTGGATGAAGAAAAGAGAAAACTGAGAAAACTGTTAAAATGGTAGGGTTGCTTGGGGAAGGACTTGGAAGACATACAAAGACCTTAAAGAAAAAGCAAGATTGCTTTTGATTTGGAGCTCAAAACCAAAAAGAAAGACCCTTTGTATCTAAAGACTTGTTTTTGAGGGTAGAAATTCTGTCATCTTCATTTTTATATTCTTATTTCAATTTATGCTTAAATATTTAAAGAACTGAAGCAATAATAATGCTTTGAGCATTCAAGATTGTATGTGTCTAGAACCTGGAAATATGTTGGAAGGAGACAGAATGTAGTTGTGGAAACAAATTTCAGCAATGTGTATTGGCTACTTTATTGTAGTGTATTTTGGCTGTTTTGTTATAATACTAGGGAAAATTGTCATAATATTTTTTTAAATTTATTTTTAGAGTAGAAGAGCAACCTCTTTGTTCCTATTTGGAAAAGATTCTTTCTAAAAATATGGAACTGATGGAAAAGAAACTTACAGACTACATTGATCAGCGAATATATAAGCTCCAGGAGCACATAGATAATAAGATTGCTTTGTTAATGGGCTTGCTGCAACGTCCGAACTCCCCACCCTCTGGGATGCCTCTGAGACATTATGACTCTGGAGAAGGACTTTCAAATGGAGAAAGATAAACGCTCAACATGTACAAAGTACTACAGATATTTATTACATATTTATTAGAAAGCCAAACCCTACCCCAGAAAGTTTATGAAAAGCAAGTATTTAATGTCCTTTGAAATATTACCACTTACGTGAAGTGACCTCAGTGTTCATTTTCCTGCACACATTGTAAATCCAGTACTGTACACTATGTTAACATGGTGTGATCTTCAGTTATTTTTGTTTGTAATATTTTTCACTCTTACTGAAATTTATGTATACTTCTGGATTAAATGTTTAAGATTTTAAGGATTTCTAAAGCAGTTCGTTAGTTTGTATTGTGTATGTGTTTTGTTGAAGTACTTTTTTTTTTATACAAAGACTTTTTACAGTCTTAGGAGTCTGAAAAATAATGCTTAGGGTATTTGATAATTTTTCTTTTTCTAATTGTTTTTGAAAAATTGGGAAGACTTGGAAACTTTCATTAAAATCTCTAATTGACATTTTGTATTGTTTATCTCAGGTAATGAGGAAAATGCAGTGTTTGGCATGTGTTAAAGTAGTTTACACTGATGTTAGTATCATTGGTTTCAGTGCAGTGTCGTAGTAGAGAGGGAAGTACAAAGCAGAGCTAGCCTATTCCTTGTTAGGAATGTTATCTTAGATCTAGTGTTTGATGTAAAATGAGAGAAGTCATTTTATTTTATCTCAGTCAATCCAAAAGATACAAGGAACTGTTTTCCTTTCTGGACTGGTACAGGTTCCTCTTTCCAGAACCCTTTTCTGTATATTTAAAGCATGAAATTCTGAGGATCTGCATTGAGGGGTTGAGGCATATGAATCAAGGAGATTACAGTTCTCTCAGGCAGACTTAATTTTTAGAAATTATAACTTATCATATGTGTGTTGAAGGGTGATGATTCACATTTAAAAAATAAATGTATCCACTCTGGAAACTACTTGTCTAAGTAAACAAATTTATTTTCAACTCTCTTTTCTAATTGGAGGATAACTGCTTTTACATTGTTGTGTTGGTTTCTGCCTTACAACACCGTGAATGTATATATATCCCTTTCCTCTTGAGCCTACCTCCCTCAACTATCTTTTCTTAAAATGCTTTATGAAAGGGGGTGTTTTGCAATCGACTTTGTGGTCAGTTCTTTCAAATGAGGGCAATTTACATACTCTCGTTCATTTGTATCACACTACAAAGGTGACACAGTATATGGGACATACTCTCACTATAGCCACTTGATAATTTGCATATTTTTCTATTCTTTTCTAATTGATGGGACAACATACATAGCTGTAAGATAGTATTTCCATTGTTGTTCAGGAGAAATGCCTCTCCCTCCAAGCTGAGCCCTTTAGTTCAGTTTTACAGCTTCTGGTAGTTGTAGTCTGTTGATTTACAAAATGTTTCCTTCCAGAGCTTCCCTGGTGGCTCAGTGGTAACGAATCTGCCCGCCCAAGCAGGCGACACAGGTTCGGTCCCTGATCTGGGATGATCCCACATGCCTCGGAGCACCTAAGTCCCTGTGTCACAACCCCTGAGCCTGTGCTTTAGAGCCTGGGAGCCGCAGCTGCTGGAGCCTGCATGACCTAAGCCTGTGCTCTGCAGTAAGAGAAGCCACCACATTGAGGAGCCCACTCGCTGCAACTAGAGAAAAGCCCATGCAGCAGCAAAGACCCAGCAAAGCCAAAAACAATTAAAATTATTTTTAAAAAGGCCTCTTTCCAGATACATGACTCATATTACAAGTCTCACCTTGATTACATCTGAAACAGAAATATGGTCATATCAAAGATACACAAAAAGATATATAAAAGTTCAAGACTGAAAAGAGCTGATATCAAACATTCTTCAACTGAATTTTCCACCTTATAGACACCAAAATCTCTCTCTCAAAAAAGTGTGGGGAAGATGGGCCTGGAATGCAGGACTCCTTTCCTTCTCCTTGTTTCCTGGTGCCCATGTAGATTTTGGTGTAGAACCTTATTTTGAATTGATCTCCTTTGACATTTGAAATCCACGGCTATTGAAAGGTGAAGTGACTCATCTCTCAAGGGAAAGCAAATACAGCATCTTCCTCGTTGTCCCTTCCTGCCCTCACATCACTACTTCCTCCTTCTTAAAGGCAGCCCAGGGTTTCAGTTTTCTACCATTCTGACATTTCTTCTCTAAGTGTTCTTGGAGAACATATGTCCATGATGATGTAGAGGAAAAAACACAAGGATAGATAAATCTGAGCTCTTCCTTGTTGGTCACTTAACTGCTGTCTAACTTTGCATGAGAGATTCAATATTTTTAATAACTTCAGTTTTCCCTTCTGTAAAATGGGAATATCACAGCTTCTATCTTGTGTGAGTTTATAATACTCTGAACATGAAGCAACTAGTACAGGTCTGGCACACAGGAGGAAACAATAAATGTTAATCTCCCTCTTCCCCATTTTTTGGCTACGCTGAATCTTCCCTGCTGCGTGTGGGCTGTTCTCTAGTTGTGATGTGCAGGCTTCTCACTGCAGTGGTTTGTCTTGTCGCAGAGCACAGGCTCTGGGGCTCCCAGGCTCAGTCGTTGTGGCGTGTGGGCTTGGCTGCTCCACAAGTGGAATCTCCCCAGACCAGGGATTGAACCCTTGTACCCTATGCATGGGTTCCTATCCACTGTACCACTAGGGAAGTCGTATGATTCTTAATAACCCTAGAATTCCAGGCAATTTGAAAGCCCCACTTCTCTTTTATTTCTTTGAAGGATAAAGAGAAGTCAGTTCTATGTCAGTGGTGTAGGGCTGTGATTCTCAATGTGTGGCAGCATCAGGATGACCTGGGAAGTTGTTACCTGTGCAGATTCTCAGGCCCCACCCACCCTGTTTGAGTCCGAATTGGGGGTGTGGTGGGGCCCAGCAATTATGCTTTTAAGTAACTCTGCACGTGCTTCTGATACTCCGTCCAGTTTCAGAACCACTGGGATAGGGTAAGGAACAGTACGGGCTCTGGAGCCAGGTGGCTTGGATTCAGTTCCTCTCCGCCTTCCATTAGTATGTGCCTTTGGTCACATTAAGTGACTTCTCTGGACTTTCTTTGGCTTCTCCAGTGACTCAGCTGGTACAGAACCTGCCTGCCAATGCAGGAGGTCCTGGAGATGTGAGTTCTATGCCTGGGTCAGGAAGATCCCCTAGAGTAGGAAATGGCAACCCGCTCCAGTATGGGAGCCTGGAGAATTCCATGGATAGAGGAGCCTGGGGATTACAGTCCATGGGGTTGCAAAGGATCGGACACAGCTCAGCAATGGAGCACAGCACACTGGACTTTCTTAGCCATTGACTGGGAATTAGATCACATCTACCCCTGTAGATGTGAAGATGAGAAGGCTGTTGAGAAGATTAACTGAGGCAGTTCTCATGAAACCTTGAGACAGTCTTGTAGTTTAGTGCCCTGTTCTCAGCTTGGCCTCACACTGAGATCACCTGGGCACTTAAAAAAAAAAAAGAAAAAAAAACGGAAAAACCAAAACCACCCGTGGGTGTATATTTATTTCAAAATAAAAAGTTAAAAATAATCAATTGGTTCTTGGGTCCCACCCCTGGAGATTGTGATCTGAGTCCAGGGTGTTCAGCCCATAGATCTGGGTTTTGGGAAGCTCCCCCACTGATTATAACACACAGAAAAGCCCGGAACTAGAAGTTCAGTATCCTGGGGACAAGAATCTGGAACTAGACTAGCTGGCTACTAACTCTAGTCATCCCGTTTACAAACAGTATGATCTGAGACAAGTTCTCAACCTCCCTGTGAGCTTGAGCTGGGGGCACAATCATCAGTCAGTGACTTATCAGCCGTGCCCATCATCATCATCTATAAGCAGCTGTCTGTCTAACAGGTTTTTCAGTATGGGCAGAGACTTCAGCCTTTCTTGCTCAGAGATCAAAGTCTCCACTTGCTGAAAGTGGGGAAAGACGATTCTGATGTGTGGTTTTCTGCTTATTGTCCAGGTGCCGTCCTCACTGGGGCTGAGTTTCAGGATCAGGGCTTTGTGGGTGTCCGCTCCCCACTGGGAGATCCCCACTCAGCCACGTTGCTGGAAGTGAACCATGGTTCCCTCAGCACAGGCTTGGCTACCAGGACTTTATGTACACAGTGTGAAGCTCTGGGGAGAACACATGTATGACGTCTTGACACAGGGTTCACAAAGAGGAAAAATTTCTTAGAGCCTGAAGGAGGACAGTTTTAAAAAGAAACTAACTGGGGAGGAGCTAAGATGGCAGAGGAATAGGATGGGGAGGCCACTTTCTCCCCTACAAATTCATCGAAAGAACATTTGAATGCTGAGCAAACTTCACAAAACAACTTCTGACTGCTAGCAGAAGACATCAGACACCCAGAAAAGCAGCCCATCATCTTCGAAAGGAGGTAGGACAAAATATAAAAGATAAAAAGACAAAAGAGCTAGGGACGTAGACCCGTCCCGGGAAGTGAGTCATAATAGAGGAAGTTTCCAAACACCAGGAAACCCTCGCACTGGTGGGTCTGGGGGAAGTTTTTGAATCTCGGAGGGCAACCTAACTGGGAGGAAAAATAAATAAAACCCACAGATTACATGCCTAAAAGCAACTCCCAGCAAAAAAGTACCCCAGACACCCACATCCGCCACCAGCAAGTGGGGGTGGAACGGAGAGGAGTGGGCAGCATTGCTTAGGGTAAGGACCAGGCCCAAATGCCCTGAGGGCAATCGGAGGGAGCTAACGTGAGATAGCAACTTAAACTGTGGGATCGCGCGCGTGCGGGCGAGAGAAAATTAACCTGCCCGAACACACTGCCAGCGGTTTGCAGAACAAAGGGACTGAGCAATTCCATAGAAGAGCTAGCCAGCGGCGGACTGGCCCATCCCCACCGGAGGCAGGAGGCAGGGGGGAGGGGAAAGGGGCAAACTCAGCCCCAGAGATGGCACCCCCTACCAAATGGCAAACAGGCTTCCAGTTTCTAACCAAAGACTTCCTGAGATTCTGGATGGTTGGCATCCACTGGGAGGGTCGCGGCTAGAGGCCAGCTCCTGAGAACAGACACAAGGCACACCGGAAACAGGCTGGGACCGCGGAGGGGAGAAGGCGCACTGCACCCGGGAAGAGAGCGCCCGTCAAGCGCCTGGCCGCCTGAGCTGCTCCGCCGGGGAAGGTACAAAACGCAGGCCCAACTGAGTCCGTGCTTTTGTGGAATACCCGAAAACTGGAACCGCATGCAACTCAGGGCCCGCTCCATATAGAGCAGCCTGGAGCCTGAGCAGTGTAGACGGGGAAAGCACATACCCGTGAGCGGGGGCAAACCCAGTGCGGCCGGAACACGGTGAGTGCTCCCCACACACAGCGATATCTGTCTGCAGCACCCCTCCCTCCCCGCTGAACAAGCGAACCTGAATAAGAGACCACCTGCGCGCACCTGTGTCAGGGTGGAAATTAGACTCTGAAGAGACCGGCAAACAGAAGCCAAATAAACAAAGGGAACTGCTTCACAAGTGACTGGTGCAACAGATTAAAATCCCTGTACATAACACCAACTACACTGGAAGGGGCCTATAGATATCGAGAAGTGTAAGCTGGAACGAGGAGCTATCTGAAACTGAACGAAACCCACACTGACCACAACAGCTCCAGAGAAATTCCTAGATATATTTTTACTTTTTTTTAATTAAAAATTTTTCTTTTCTTTTTAAAATTTTTTTCTCTTTTATTTTCTTTTAAAATTCCCTATTCCTCCTCCATTACTCCTTAACTTTCATTTTCATTTTCATATATTTTTACTATTTTTTTAATTAGAAAAAAAATTTTTTTCTTTTTTATGTTTTTTCTCTTATTTTCTTTTAAAGTCCTCTATTGCTCCTCTATTACTCCTTAATTTGCATTTTCATTTCGCTATAACCTTGCAAAAAAAAAAGGAGGCCCTATTTTTAAACTGAACTTCATATATATTTCTAAAATTTTTTGTGTTTTTGTTTTTAATATTGTATTTTTAAGAGTCTAACCTCTACTCTAGATTTTTAATCTTTGTTTTTCAGTATTTGATATCAATTTTGGACATTTAAGAATCCAATATTCAGTACCCATTTTTATTCAGGAGTGTGTTGATTACTCTCTCCCACTTTTGACTCTCAGTTTTCTCCCTCAGATCACCTCTATTTCCTCCCTCCCCCTTCTCTTAATCCAATTCTGTGCATCTCTGTGGGTGTCTGGGCTATGGAGAACACTTAGGGAACAGAGTACTGCGTAGATCTGTCTCTCTCCTCTCGAGTCCCCCTTTTTCTCCTCCTGCTCATCTCTATCTCCCTCCTCCCTCTCCTCTTCTTCATGTAACTCTGTGAACCTCTCTGGGTGTCCCTCGCAGTGGAGAATCTTTTCACCATTAACCTAGAAGTTTTATTGTCAGTGCTGAATAGTTGGAGAGGTCTTGAGACTACTGGAAGAATAAGACTGAAATCCAGAGGCAGGAGACTTAAGCCCAAAACCTGAGAACACCAGAAAACTCCTGACTACATGGAACATTAAGTAATAAGAGACTGTCCAAAAGCCTCCATACCTACACTGAAACCAACCACCACCCAAGAGCCAATAAGTTCCAGAGCAAGACATACCACGCAAATTCTCCAGCAACGCAGGAACATAGCCCTGAGTGTCAACATACAGGCTGCCCAAAGTCACACATAACACATAGACCCATCTCAAAACTCACTACTGGACAATCCATTGCACTCTAGAGAGAAGAAATCCAGTTCCATGCACCAGAACACCAACACAAGCTTCCCTAACCAGGAAACCTTGACAAGCCAATCGTCCAACCCCACCCACTGGGTGAAACCTCCACAATAAAAAGGAACCACAGACCACCAGAATACAAAAAGCCCACTCCAGACACAGCAATCTAAACAAGGTGAAAAGGCAGAGAAATACCCAACAGGAAAAGGAACATGAAAAATGCCCACCAAGTCAAACAAAAGAGGAGGAGATAGGGAATCTACCTGAAAAAGAATTTAGAATAATGATAAAAAAATTATCCAAAATCTTGAAAACAAAATGGAGTTACAGATAAATAGCCTGGAGACAAAGATTGAGAAGATGCAAGAAATGTTTAATAAGGACCTAGAAGAAATAAAAAAGAGTCAATTAAAAATGAATAATGCAATAAATGAGATCAAAAACACTCTGGAGGGAACCAAGAGTAGAATAACAGAGACAGAAGATAGGATAAGTGAGGTAGAAGATAAAATGGTGGAAATAAATGAAGCAGAGAGGAAAAAAGAAAAAAAGAATCAAAAGAAATGAGGACAACCTCAGGGACATCTGGGACAATGTGAAACGCCCCAACATTCGAATCATAGGAGTCCCAGAAGAAGAAGACAAAAAGGCCATGAGAAAATACTCGAGGAGATAATAGCTGAAAACTTCCCTAAAATGGGGAAGGAAATAGTTACACAGGTCCAAGAAACCCAGATAGTCCTAAACAGGATAAACCCAAGGCAAAACACCCCAAGACACATATTAATCAAATTAACAAAGATCAAACACAAAGAATAAATATTAAAAGCAGCAAGGGAGAAACAACAAATAACACACAAAGGGATTCCCATAAGGATAACAGCTGATCTATCAACAGAAACCCTTCAGGCCAGAAGGGAATGGCAGGACATACTTCAAGTAATGAAAGAGAATAACCTACAACCTAGATTACTGTACCCAGCAAGGATCTCATTCAGATATGAAGGAGAATTCAAAAGCTTAACAGACAAGCAAAAGCTGAGAGAATTCAGCACCACCAAACCAGCTCTTCAACAAATGCTAAAGGATCTACTCTAGACGGGAAACACAGAAAGGTTGTATAAATGTGAACCCAAAACAACAAAGTAAATGGCAAAGGGACCACACCTATCAATAATTACCTTAAATGTAAACAGGTTAAATGCCCCAACCAAAAGACAAAGACTGGCTAAATGGATATGAAAGCAAGACCCCTATATATGCTGTCTACAAGAGACCCACCTCAAAACAAGGGACACATACAGACTAAAAGTGAAGGGCTCGAAAAAAAATATTTCATGCAAGCGGAGAACAAAAGAAAGCAGGAGTCACAATACTCATATCAGATAAAATAGACTTTCAAATAAAAGATGTGAAAAGACACAAAGAAGGACACTACATAATGATCAAAGGATCAATCCAAGAAGGAGCTATAACAATTATAAATATATATGCACCCAACATAGGAGCACCACAATATGTAAGGCAAATGCTAACGAGTATGAAAGAGGAAATTAATAGTAACACAATAATAGTGGGAGACTTTAATACCCCACTCACAACTATGGATAGATCAACTAAGCAGAAAATTAACAAGGAAACACAAACTTTAAATGACACAATGGACCAGCTAGACCTAGTTGATATCTATAGGACATTTCACCCCAAAATAATCAACTTCACCTTTTTCTCAAGCACACACGGAACCTTCTCCAGAATAGATCACATCCTGGGCCATAAATCTAGCCTTGGGAAATTCAAAAAAATTGAAATCATTCCAGTCATCTTTTCTGACCACAGTGCAGTAAGATTAGATCTCAATTACAGGGAAAAAATTGTTAAAAATTCAAACATATGGAAGCTAAATAACACGCTTCTGAATAACCAACAAATCATAGAATAAATAAAAAAAGAAATCAAAATATGCATAGAAATGAATGAAAATGAAAACACAACAACCCAAAACTTATGGGACACTGTAAAAGCAGTGCTAAGGGGAAGGTTCATAGCATTACAGGCTTACCTCAAGAAACAAGAAAAAAGTCAAATAAATAACCTAACTCTACACCTAAAGCAATTAGAGAAGGAAGAAATGAAGAACCCCAGGGTTAGTAGAAGAAAAGAAATCTTAAAAATTAGGGCAGAAATAAATGCAAAAGAAACTCAAGAGACCATAGCAAAAATCAACAAAGCTAAAAGCTGGTTTTTTGAAAAAATAAACAAAATTGACAAACCATTAGCAAGACTCATTAAGAAATGAAGGGAGAAGAACCAAATTAACAAAATTAAAAAAGAAAATGGAGAGATCACAACAGACAACACTGAAATACAAAGGATCATAAGAGACTACTACCAGCAGCTCTATGCCAATAAAATGGACAACTTGGATGAAATGGACCAATTCCTAGAAAAGTATAACTTTCCAAAACTGAACCAGAAAGAAATAGAAGATCTTAACAGACCCATCACAAGCAAGGAAATTGAAACTGTAATCAAAAATCTTCCAGCAAACAAAAGCCCAGGACCAGATGGCTTCACTGCTGAATTCTACCAAAAATTTAGAGAAGAGCTAACACCTATCTTACTCAAACTCTTCCAGAAAATTGCAGAAGAAGGTAAACTTCCAAACTCATTCTATGAGGCCACCATCACCCTAATTCCAAAACCAGACAAAGATGCCACAAAAAAAGAAAACTACAGGCCAATATCACTGATGAACATAGATGCAAAAATCCTTAACAAAATTCTAGCAAACAGAATCCAACAACATATTAAAAAAATCATACACCATGACCAAGTGGGTTATCCCAGGAATGCAGGGATTCTTTAATATCTGCAAATCAATCAATGTAATACACCACATTAACAAATTGAAAGATAAAAACCATATGATTATCTCAATAGATGCAGAAAAAGCCTTTGACAAAATTCAACATCCATTTATGATTAAAACTCTCCAGAAAGCAGGAATAGAAGGAACATACCTCAACATAATAAAAGCTATATATGACAAACTCACAGCAAGCATTACCCTCAATGGTGAAAAATTGAAAGCAATTCCCCTAAAATCAGGAACAAGACAAGGGTGCCCACTCTCACCACTACTATTCAACATAGTTTTGGAAGTTCTGGCCACAGCAATCAGAGCAGAAAAGACGTAAAAGGAATCCATATAGGAAAAGAAGAAGTGAAACTCTCTCTGTTTGCAGATGACATGATCCTCTACATAGAAAACCCTCAAGACTCTTCCAGAAAATCACTAGAGCTAATCAGCAAATATAGTAAAGTTGCAGGATATAAAATTAACACACAGAAATCCCTTGCATTCCTATACACTAACAATGAAAAAACAGAAAGAGAAATTAAGGAAACAATACCACTCACCATTGCAACAAAAAGAATAAAATACTTAGGAGAACATCTACCTAAAGAAACAAAAGACCTACCTATACATAGAAAACTATAAAACACTGATGAAAGAAATCAAAGAGGACACAAGCAGATGGAGAAACATACCGTGTTCATAGATTGGAAGAATCAATATTGTCAAAATGACTATACTACCCAAAGCAATCTATAGATTCAATGCAATCCCCATCAAGCTACCAACAGTATTTTTCACAGAACTAGAACAAATAATTTCACAATTTTTATGGAAATACAAAAAACCTCGAATAGCCAAAGTAATCTTGAGAAAGAAGAATGGAACTGGAGGAATAGACCTGCCTGACTTCAGACTCTACTACAAAGCCACAGTCATCAAGACAGTATGATACTGGCACAAAGACAGAAATATAGATCGATGGAACAGAATAGAAAGCCCAGAGATAAATCCACGAACCTATGGACACCTTATCTTTGACAAAGGAGGCAAGGATATACAATGGAAAAAAGACAACCTCTTTTACAAGTGGTGCTGGGAAAACTGGTCAACCACTTGTAAAAGAATGAAACTAGAACACTTTCTAACACCATACACAAAAATAAACTCAAAATGGATTAAAGATCTAAATGTAAGACCAGAAACTATAAAACTACTAGAGGAGAACATAGGCAAAACACTCTCTGACATAAATCACAGCAGGATCCTCTATGACCCACCTCCCAGAATATTGGCAACAAAAGCAAAAATAAACAAATGGGACCTAATGAAACTTAAAAGCTTTTGCACAACAAAGGAAACTATAAGTAAGGTGAAAAGACAGCCCTCAGATTGGGAGAAAATAATAGCAAACAAAGCAACAGACAAAGGATTAATCTCAAAAATATACAAGCAACTCCTGCAGCTCAATTCCAGAAAAATAAATGACCCAATCAAAAAATGGGCCAAAGAACTAAACAGACATTTCTTCAAAGAAGACATACAGATGGCTAGCAAACACATGAAAAGACGCTCAACATCACTCAGTATCAGAGAAATGCAAATCAAAACCACATTGAGGTACCATTACACGCCAGTCAGGATGGCTGCTATCCAAAAGTCTACAAGCAATAAATGCTGGAGAGGGTGTGGAGAAAAGGGAACCCTCTTACACTGTTGGTGGGAATGCAAACTAGTACAGCCGCTATGGAGAACAGTGTGGAGATTTCTTTTAAAAACTGGAAATAGAACTGCCATATGACCCAGCAATCCCATTTCTGGGCATACACACTGAGGAAATCAGATCTGAAAGAGACACATGCACCCCAATGTTCATCGCAGCACTGTTTATAATAGCCAGGACATGGAAGCAACCTAGATGCCCATCAGCAGAAGAATGGATAAGGAAGCTGTGGTACATATACACCATGGAATATTACTCAGCCAATAAAAAGAATTCATTTGAATCAGTTCTAATGAGATGGATGAAACTGAGGCCCATTATACAGAGTGAAGTAAGCCAAAAAGATAAGACCAATACAGTATACTAACGCATATATATAGAATTTAGAAAGATGGTAACGATAACCCTATATGCAAAACAGAAAAAAAGACACAGATGTACAGAACAGACTTTTTTTTTGGACTCTGTGGGAGAAGGCGAGGGTGGGATGTTTAGAGAGAACAGCATTGAAACATGTATATTTCAAGGGTGAAGCAGATTACCAGCCCAGGTTGGATGCAGGAGACAAGTGCTCGGGGCTGGTGCACTGGGAAGACCCAGAGGGATCTGGTGGAGAGGGAGGTGGGAGGGGGGATCAGGATGGGGAATACATGTAAATCCATGGCTGATTTATGTCAATGTATGGCAAAAACCACTAGATTCATCATGGAATCTAATGGTTAACTTTTACCTTGCTTTCTTTTTAAAGTCTTTATTGAATTTGTTACAATTTTGTTTCTGTTTTTTATGTTTTGGTTTTTTGGTTTAGAGGTATGTGGGATCTTAGTTCCTCGACCAGGGATTGAACCCACACCCCCTGCATTGCATGGCGAAGCCTTAACTGCTGGAATACCACAGAAGTCTCTTTCTTTCTTCTCTCTGGCTGATGGGTGATATACTTATAAAAATAGTATTTAGTAAAAATAACACTTTTTACCTGCCTCTTGAGAAATTTGTATGAATATCAGGAAGCAACAGTTAGAACTGGACATGGAACAACAGATTGGTTCCAAATAGGAAAAGGAGTACGTCAAGGCTGTATATTGTCACCCTGTTTATTTAACTTGTATGCAGAGTACATCATGAGAAACCCTGGGCTGGATGAAGCACAAGCTGGAATCAAGATTGCCAGGAGAAATATCAGTAACCTCAGATATGTAGATGACACCACCCTTATGGCAGAAAGTGAAGAAGAACTAAAGAGCCTCTTGATGAAAGTGAAAGAGGAGAGTGAAAAAGTTGGCATAAAGCTCAACATTCAGAAAACTAAAATCATGGCACTTAGTCCCATTACTTCATGGCAAATAGATGGGGAAACAGTGGCTGACTTTATTTTTGGGGGATCCAAAATCACTGCAGATGGTTATTGCAGCCATGAAATTAAAAGACACTTGCTCCTTGGAAGAAAGTTATGACCAACCTAGACAGCATATTGAAAAGCAGAGACATTACTTTGCCAACAAAGTTCTGTCTGGTCAAGGCTATGGTTTTTCCAGTAGTCATGTATGGATGTGAGTTGGACTATAAAGAAAGCTGAGCACAGAAGAATTGATGCTTTTGAACTGTGGTGTTGGAGAAGACTCTTGAGTGTCCCTTGGACTGCAAGGAGATTCAGCCAGTCCATCCTAAAGGAAATCAGTCCTGAATATTCATCGGAAGGACTGATGTTGAGGCTGAAACTCCAATACTTTGGCCATCTGATGTGAAGAGCTGACTCATTTGAAAAGACCCTGATGCTAGGAAAGACTGAAGGCAGGAGCAGAAGGGAACGACAGAGGATGAGATGGTTGGATGGCATCACCGACACAATGGACATGAGTTTGGGTAAACTCCGGGAGTTGGTGATAGACAGGGAGGCCTGGCATGCTGCCATCCATGGGGTCGCAAAGACTCAGACACGACTGAGCGACTAAACTGAACACTTTTTAAAGTTTTTTATTTTCTTTTGTTTTGATGTGGACTCTTTTTTAAGTCTTTATTGTATGTGCTACAATATTACTTCCCTTCTATGCTTTGGTTCCTTGGTTATGAGGCATGTGGAATCTTAGCTCCCTGACCAAGGATTGAACCTGCACTCCGTGCACTGGAAGGCAAAGTCTCAACCAGTGGACCACCAAGGAAATCCCAGTAAGTATTCTTTATTGAGGCAGAATTGACAAATAAAAATTATATATATGTAAGGTATACAACATGATGTTTTAGTATATGTGTACATTGTGAAATGATTACCAAAATCAAGCTGATTAACATACCTACCACTCACACGGCTACCATTTGTATGTGTGTGTGGTGAGAACACTTGATATCTACTGATTTAGCAAAATTCAAGTACCGATTCACAGCTGGAATAAAAACAACATTTCTGAGCTTCCCTTGTGGCTAGTTGAGACCATATCATTCAGTTCTATCTATCATAGGGGATTTAAAGAGAAATGGAATGCACAGCTTTTCTCAACCTCCTTCCTCTTCTCTAGAATTTAGACATGAAGGTTAGAGAACCGGCAGTCACCTTGGACCATGCTGTGACTTTGGGGAAAGAACCCACATAGAGTAACGTGGCCCCTAACATGGCAAAGACAGCCAGGCCTGACCTCTTGCTGCTGGGCATTTTGAAGAGGAGAGAAATCAAATTCTTACTTGTTCAAGCCACTGTTATTTGAAATTTTGTTATAGCCACACCTAATCTTAAATGATAAAATAGTCAAGTGATTTACTCAGCTTAACATGGAAAAGAAAAAAATGAGCTTTTACAAGGTTTGAAGATGTCTTAAGCTTTAGACACTCCTGAATCTAATTAAATTTGCCTGTTCCAGTCTTAGTTGCATGTGGGATATACTTCCCAGACCAGGGATCGAACTCAGGCCCCTGCATCAGGAGCTCAGTCTTAGCCACTGGACCGCCAGGGAGGTCCCGCCCCTCTCCTTTTGACCTTTCCTAAATTCTTCCAGTTGGTAGTAGCTTGTTATTTCCCTGTTCCTTACCAGGGTCTCCTGTTTGTAAGGTAACTCAGTGGTTCCCCTAATAGATCCACCCTCAGCTCAGTGGGGGAGCCCCAAGGTAGGATGAAGCCACCCCCCTTAGCATGGCCTCTGACACCATCCCTGTCTCAGCCCAGCTCACTCTTCCAGCCAGCCAGGTTCACTCCTCAGCTTGGGCCTTCTCTGCATCTCCTCTTCCACTTGTTCAAATGCTAACGTCTTCTCTCCTGAAAGCCTTCGAGGCTCTCACCTGCCCCCCACCCCACCCCCGTCCCCTATTAATTATTCCTCTGCTGCCTCCAGGCCCTTTGGTGTGCCTCTAACAGATTCTGAATCTTGTTGGACCTACAGGCTTCCAGTTTCCCATGCATGATTTTGCACCCTGAACAGATACTTGAATTCAGGAACCAAAGCTTCTGTATCTGTACTTTGTCTTGCTGAATCCACTATTTTAAATCCAGAAGGTGCTCAAGAAAATAAATATACACTAAGATGAAGGAAACTGTTAGTCGTTCTGTCATGCCCGACTCTTTGCGATCCCAGGGCTTCTCTGTCCATGGGATTCTCCAGTCAAGAATACTGAAGTGGGTAACCACTCCCTTCTCCAGCGAATCTTCCTGACGCAGGGACCAAACCTGGGTCTCCTGAATTGCAGGCAGATTCTTTATTGTCTGACCCACTAGGGAAGCCCTGAGATGAAGGAAGGGGATTTATTTGTTCACTTTTCATGTTACTAAAAATGCTTTAGTTTGCAAGTGCTTTTCATGTCCTATCCAACTCTATTAGGATTCTCCAGAGAAACAGAATAGGGTATTTGTTGTTGTTTAGTTGCTAAGCTGTGTCCCACTCTGTAACCCCATGGACTGTAGCTCGCCATGCTCTTTTGTCCATGGGATTTCCCAGGCAAGAATACTGGAGTGTGTTGCCGTCTCCTTCTCTGGAGGATCTTCCCGACCCAGGAATCGAACCTGAGTCTCCTGCTAGGCAAATGGATTCTTTACCACTGGACCACCTGGTAAGACTATAACATAAATACTATGATGTAAAATTAACTACTAAATACTGACATAAAGTCAGTACATCTTACATTACATGATATGGAAATAAGAAAGAAAACATTTGCTTAACATATGTAAATACAACATATTCATAACAAATAAGGAGGAAATATTCACGACAGAGTCCTTGTTTCTGTAACTAGTCAGATGGTGGCAGTTGGTGTTTATAACCACCTTCTATTACTCATTCTGTATTGAGTCCCTTGTTTATGTCACAGAAGCACGATGTCAGGGGATCAAAGTTGGCAGGCAAGTTACATTCTTCATAGCACCGGAAGCTGGGGTAAGACTCGGGGGTGGAGGTTGCAGCCTCGGTGACCTTATCTTGATCACTGCAGGTAATGGTCGTAGCAATGGGTGTCTTTGCAACACTTAAGAAAAGACATACACAGAGCATAGGATTAGAATTTTTCTTCTAGTCCACCAGTTCCAATTGTCACGGGGATCTGGAGAATTTGGGGCTGGAACCAATCAAACCCATGGCACCAACTAAAGATGAAAACAACTCTGCCCTCGTCTCAAGTTCCTGTCCAATCCCTTCCTTTCCTAAGAGTGCCAGAAATGTAAAATCAGGTTCCAGCAAATGAGGGAGAGTGAGTTGCAAGCGCGGGTCACCCAGGTGATCACTGCAAGTCTGCCAAGTGCAGAGCACAAGCTGGGAGGGTGCCAAGTCAGCCACCCCTGGACCCTCAGGTGCTCGGAGTTACCTTCCTGCTCACAGACTGAACTTCCCTAGAATGGGAACACGACTGCTGCTGTTTTTTGGCTTTTTTTTTTTTTTGGTATTCTCCCCACTTATCACATAAAGAATCTGAGACATGGAGAAGCACACTGCCTTGATCAAACACATACAAGTAGAGGAGGAGCTGGAAATAAAAACCAGGTCATTCAAAGCTTGATGCAGGACTCTGTTCGACAAACATGCTGTCTCCTTGGAACGTTAATGCGTGGGAACACCACTGCTTCTGACAACCAGTCTCGCCCATATCTGAGGCCTCCTTTCCCCCAAATTTAACACTCCCTTTTCTGATTTACACTCCCTGGTGAGGCAAAGCCCAGGATCTTCACACAACTCAGCTTCCCCAGGGTCCTACAGGCCCATCCCACTGTGCCTGGAGCCAAGGACCCGCTGAGAGCGCCCCAACTCAGGCGGGGGAACATCCGCTCAGCCCATCCTCCGAGCGAGCACAGGCAGACTCAGTCACGCTGTCTTCAGTCTGCAGTCCTGGGGGATCAACCCGCTGAGGGTAAACCTGGCGAGGCCAAGGGCCGGAGAAGCAGTGCAGGCAGACCCAGCGGCTGAGAACATTCTCCTTGTGAGCTCACAGCCCCAGACCAGAAGGGGCAGAAAGCCAGATCCTACCCTCCCCGCCTCCATCCTCTCAAACCGTCCCGCTGTTCCTGACCTCACCCAGGGTGCGGCCACAGGGCCGGGGATGACCCCGCTCAAGCACAGAGCCCCACGATCCCATGCGAGGGGGTGTTAGCCCCTCTTACCCACATCACTCACTTTAACGTGTTGGCTACTTTGTAGTAAAGACAGATGACGACGCCTATGAGCACGAAAGCTGTAATCAGTAAGGCGCTCCCAATGGCGATCATGATCTCGAGGTCAAACATCTCTCACACACCTGGGCAGAGAAGTGTGAGCCGTGAGTGTGAGTGTGAACTCCCGCCCCCTCCCCCACCCCCCAGTCACTTAGCAACCACAGTATGCTTCCTTCAGAGAGGGGACAGGGAACCCAAACCACAGAGCCTTCCTTAAGCATGGAAGCATGAATCTTCCCAGAAGCCCAGCATTCCAGAGTGATCCAGGTTGGGTAAAGGGTTTAGTCACGGATGAAAAAGGACTGAAAGAAAGTTCACAGGGAATGCAATCAACAGAAAACTTGAGAAGAATCTTTTCCCTTTCACAGGCAGTAACATGCAGCTGTCCGTCAAAAACAAGGCTGCACTTGAGCAAAGGGTTTTATTCCCAAACACCTGGGTCTCAAGAAATACGTTTACTGATTAGAGTCAGGATTGAACCCTGGCTGTCCAGCAAATTTAAATACTATTTTATGGGAATGACTCAGGGTAGTCTTTTTTTCAAAACATTATGCTGTGTAATAAAACACACAAACCCATTTTCTAAGTGATTATGTCTTAAGGAAAAGGTTTTCAATTCTCCCACTGACAGCTGTCATGCCATCTCATGGTTTTAGGTGATTCATGGAGCCTTTTTTTCCTCATTCTGTCTTTACAGGAGACAAGAGGCCTTTCTGCCCTTTCTCCCCCTATATTCTCCCAGGAAATCCAGTTTGCCTGGAATAAGACATTTGCTTAATCTAACACAATGAAATTTGGGAACAGTGAGTCAGGAAAGAAGCATAAACAACTCTACCGCTAAACATACTTACTACAGTTAAATCCTCTAGATCTGGATGAAAGCAAACTGGAAAAAAAATTTTTTTAATAACAACAAAAAAACCCTGCAGGGAACAGGATATTTTATCAAACCTATAATTTGAGAAAGAGGGATCGAATCATCCCTGTTAGAGGAATTAAGACGCAAGGTTGAAGAGCTCACTTTAGAAGCCCAGTCTCTCTCCAGCTCCAGTGCTATGAACCCTATTGGGCCACGGCCTGTGTGACATCAACTCTAGACACCAGCTCTTCCATGGAGTTCTGAATTCTGTTCCACCTGTAGGTATATTTTAGCCCCCATGAAACAGAAAGATCATTTTGAATCACTTAATTCTGTCTTTACCTTTTCAGGTCTTATTTCCCTTACAATAATTTTCAGGATTTGACTGGTAATCAAAAGCAGGTTTAAAATTTCAGTGAAAAAAATAAACAGAAACATGGGGGGAGGGTGAAAAACACTCTTAAGAGTTTTGATTATAGAAGACTTTGTTACAATAAAATAAAGTTTTATTGTTACCACACAATAAAATGATAGGGAGGCATTTATTAGGATTCAAGCCTATGTTCATTGACATTGGAAGATTTTCATACTTTATAAGTTAAAAGCATTACAAATGAAAGCTGAATCAGATACCTGTTCTAAGTCAAGTGTATAAATGTACTCGTACCCGGCCAGTTTAATAACGTTAAAAGAGGAGACTACAGGTGCCATTTTGGTTTTTTTCACTTGTTTTTAGGCATGAGGGATCTTAGCTCCTCCGACCAGGCCTCGAACCCACGCCCTCTGCAGTGTAGCGCTTTAGCCAGCAGACCATCACGGAAATCCCTCCAGGTGCTATTTTGATCCATTTTTCTGGTGATACTGGGGCTCCTAAGCCCCCAGCAGTGCCACTTGAATGAACCAGAGATTCCCCAGCTAGTCATGGGTGCATCTAGATGGGAGAAGGAATCTCTGGCCCGTGGGGGCAAAGATGACTGTTATGGTGGGATCCCCTCTGGGTTGCCAACTGGCACACTCATCAGTGGAGGGGAGGAGTCTCATGACCAGGGAGTGAGCAGAGCATGTCTCCTAGCTACAACTGTCGGGGGGCTCCTGCACTGTCCACCTTGCCGCTGGTGCTGGGCTAGCCTGGGCTTGTCAGCAGGACTCGCATTAAATCAAGGGGGGGAATCAACCCATGGGTTTTGTACCTTTGGAGTCTTGGGGAGTCTGACCTCCATGGGCACAGGGAACAGAGGATGGAAACAGAAGAAGGAAAGGAGTCCTGGAATCAAGGCCCTTTCCCTCCATTTACTTGATAGAATGGTTGGCAAAGTAGTTCAGCTCTCTGAGCCTGTTGTTTCTTCTCAAACGTGAAAAGATAATGAACGCTGTGTGGTCTGATGGTGGTGGCGGCTGTTTGCAGACAGACATGTCAGTACTTTGTAAAGTGTGATGCCAGCGTGAGCAGCTGACCCCTTTGATGGTGGCTCTGATCCAGCCACAGATGTGTTCTGTTCCTGAGCTTGATCTAGATGGAAAGTGTGGAAGTGAAAACATTGAGTGATGCAACCTTCACCAAGGGTTCTCTGCTGGACCCCACCACGGAGATTCTGATTCATTGGTTTGGGGGTCAGTTCAGTTCAGTTGCTCAGTCATGTACGACTCCTTGCGACCCCATGAACCGCAGCACGCCAGGCCTCCCCGTCCATCACCAACTCCCGGAGTCCACCCAAACCCATGTCCATTGAGTCAGTGACACCATCCAACCATCTCATCCTGTCGTCCCCTTCTCCTCCTGCCCTCAGTCTTTCCCAGCATCAGGGTCTTTTCAGATGAGTCAGCTCTTCACATCAGGTGGCCAAAGTATTGAAGTTTCAGCTTCAACATCAGTCCTTCCAATGAACACCCAGGACTGATCTCCTTTAGGATGGGCTGGTTGGATCTCCTTGTAGTCCAAGGAACTCTCGCGTCTTCTCCAACACCACAGTTCAAATGCATCAATTCTTCTGCACTTAGCTTTCTTTATAGTCCAACTCTCACATCCATACATGACCACTGGAAAAACCATAGCCTTGACTAGACGGACCTTTGTTAGCAAAGTAATGTCTCTGCTTTTTAATATGCTGTCTAGGTTAGTCATAACTTTCCTTCCAAGGAGTAAGCGTCTTTTAATTTCATGGCTGCAATCACCATCTGTTAGCAAAGTAATGTCTCTGCTTTTTAATAAGCTGTCTAGGTTAGTCATAACTTTCCTTCCAAGGAGTAAGCGTCTTTTAATTTCATGGCTGCAATCACCATCTGCAGTGGTTTGGGGGTAAAGCTGATGAATTTGCCTTTCAATCAGTTCCCAGGTGAGGCTGATGGGGTGGCTCTGGGTTGAGGTGTACCAGCTCAGCCCGTCAACTAATAAGAACCCTGAGATCTTTTGAAAGGCCCCTGTTCAGGGACCGCTTCTCCCTCTGGTGTGATTCCTTAGAATGAGTTGGGCTGTAGAATCTGCACGTTTAACAAGTTCCCCAGGTGATTCTGGCAAAGCCTGCAGAGCAAGTGAGGAGCAACTAACTTAACTCATCAATCAGTTAGATGTTACATGGTTCTACTGATCCATTCCAGCACCCAAAGCAGGATGCCAGGAAATCCTGCAAGCGAGGCCAGGAGCAAAGCTCTACTCTGGTCTTCTTCCCAAGGCCCAGGGTAATCAGGTCACCCTTCTGCATGAGCTGCTGATAACTTGGTGGTAAAGATCCGCAGTTAAGCAGTGATGGTTTTCCTGAGCCAGACCCAGGCTACTACCTTTTCAAGTCTTTCCTCTATCTGACATGCATCCTATGCTTGAGTCAATCTAAACTGCTTTCAGTTCAGTTCAGTCCCTCAGTCGTGTCCGACTCTTTGCGACCCCATGGACTGCCGCATGCCAAGAATCCCTGTCCATCACCAACTCCCGGAGTTTACCCAAACTCATGCCCATTGAGTCAGTGAGGCTATCCAACCATCTCATCCTGTCATCCCCTTCTCCTCTCGCCTTCAATCTTTCCCAGTATCAGGGTCTTTTCCAATGAATCAGCTCTTCGCATCAGGTGGCCAAAGTATTGAAGTTTCAGCTTCAACATCAGTCCTTCCAATGAACACCCAGGACTGATCTCCTTTAGGATGGACCAGTTGGATCTCCTTGCAGCCCAAGGGACTCTCAAGAGTCTTCTCCAACACCATAGTTCAAAGGCATCAATTCTTCTGCGCTCAGCTTTCTTTATAGTCCAACTCTCACATCCATACACGACCACTGGAAAAACCATAGCCTTGACTAGATGGACCTTTGTTGGCAAAGTAATGTCTCTGCTTTTTAATATGCTGTCTAGGTTAGTCATAGCTTTTCTTCCAAGGAGCGAGTGTCTTTTCATTTCATGGCTGCAGTCACCATCTGGAGAAGGAAATGGCAACCCACTCCAGCGGTTGCCTGGAGAATCCCAGGGACAGGGGAGCCTGGTGGGCTGCCATCTATGGGGTCGCACAGAGTCAGACACAACCAAAGCGCCTTAGCAGCAGCAGTCACCATCTGTAGTCATTTTGGAGCCCAAAAATAGAAACTCTGCTACTGTTTCCACTGTTTCCCCATCTATTTGCCATGAAGTGATGGGACCATGATTTTAGCCAACTTTTTCACTTATGTCCCCGTAAGAAGAGCCTTCAGTGTTGTCTCTTTAGGTTTCACTTGTTCAGCCACTTGCTGAGGAATGGAGAGAGCAAGGGCAGCTTCATGAAGGCTGCACCTGAGCTGAGCTTTGGACAGTAGTGTGACGACTGTGATGAGGGCAGGGCGAGGTGGGGGGTCGTATGCAGGAGGACTGGGGCCAACAGCCTGAGGGGGCTTGGGAAGAAGCAACAAGCTGGAACAGCAGGTCACATGGTGGTGGTGGCCGGTGCACCTGGAAAGCTACGCTGGGGCTAAGGAAGCGCCTCCAGTGAGCTGCTCGACTCTTCATGATGAGTCATGAGGCAGCAGCATGCGAGTATACTCTCTGTCCTGCCCCTAAACAGCTGAAAACCCAGTGATGTCAGAAGCATGGAAACCTTCATATGTCACCATGGGAAAGACAGAAGAGATGAAACAATCCTCAAGGGGGAGGCAGTGTGGAAATTAAAATACATAACCTGTCTCCTGATCTCATTTTTGATCACCCATACATCCCGTGCAGCCACCTCTAACTGCTGTGGCTACCCTGACACGGGTGCATCTGCCAACCCTCATTGCCCAGACTGGACTTACCAGCTGTGCCACCTACAAGTGGAGAAAAGTTACAAGAAAAAAAAGACTTTAATAGAGATTTTGTGCATAATGTGGGTCTGCTCCTCCCGTTTGAGCAAATTCAAGCAGTATTTCCTTAGGCAATAATGATTTTAACAAAGCAATTACATATACACATGTATAGAAATTTATAAATGTAAGAAAATCAATACCTATGATCCCTGGTTTGGGAAGAATCCCCTGGAGTAGGAAATGGCACCCCACTCCAGTATTCTTGCCTGGAAAATTCCATGAGCTGAGGAGCCTGGTGGGCTACAATCCATGGGGCCACAAAGAGTCAGACACAACTGAGCGACTGAGCACACACATGAATCTCTAATACATTTAAAATGTAATTTAGGTCTTTATTAACATGAAAACAATTTTAAAATGGAAGATCAGGAATTAAAGCTCATCTGAATTATTTACAATACTATAATCATAAATATTGCATTTAATTATTTTATAAAACACAGCATATGTGTTCTAATTATATTAAGCAATTTGTGACTCAAAATATAGACCACAATTATCAGAAGCTGTGTAAACTATTAATGAAAGGGTTCGACTTTAAGTGAGACACATTTCTCCTACGTGCTAAAAGAAATGCCATCTAATGGTGACATATGTAGTTAATAAATTAGGAAAAGATTGATAAAAGTTATATATGGTACAAGTCCTACTCCGGGAGACGGTGAAGGACAGGGAAGCCTGGCATGCTACAATTCATGGAGTTGCAAAGAGTCAGACACAATAGCGACTGAACACCAACCTCATGTCCCTAACTTCAGAGTGATTTATAAATGAATGAACTTTATATTAGTTCTCACTTCAAAGAACTAAATTCATCAAAATACTAAATGAGTGTAAACCATCCTTTTTCATCTAAAATATTACGTGAAAACATTTAATTTCCAGAGTGAATTCATTTTTTAGAGGCAAATATATCACTTTACAACACATATATGATAGGTATAGTTTCTGAAAATTAAGTCTGCCAGAGAGAACTGTAATCTCTTTGACTTATGTGCCTTAAATGCTTCAATGCAAAATCTCGGAATTTCACACATTAAACAGAAAGGGCTCTGGAAAGAAGAACCTGTATCAGTTTGTAAAAGGAGAGAGCTCCTTCTGCTTCCTGGGTTGACTGAGATAAAATAAGATGACTTCTCTCATTTTACACCAAACACTGATTCTGAAAGTAATAAGCCTAACAGAGAATAGGTCAGTTCTAATTATTACTTTTCTATTCACAGCTACAATGTGACAGAACACAAAATTAACAGCCCCAATGTAAACCAGTTTTACACATGCCAAACATCACATTTAATTTTTTATCGGAAATAAACAATAAAAAAGGTAACATGGTGATTTGAAATTAAAGGTTGCAAGTCTTAAGTACCCAGTTTTATAAGAACAATTAATTAGAAAAAGAAAAAATATCACTTACATATTCTAAGCACTTTGTATACCCCTAAACGTAAGAGTACTCCAATCAAACACATATATAGTACAAACTAATGAAATGCTTTAGAAATCCTTAAAAAAATCTGAACATTTAAGCAACCCAGAAGTGTATGTTAATTTCTTACAAGAGTGAAAAATATGGGAAACAAGAATAATTTATGACCCTACCACATTGAATCTTAGTGTACAGTACCAGATTTACAGTAACAGTACAGTAAAATGAACACTGAGGTCACTTTATGCAAGTAAACAGCGGTCCTCAAACGACATTAAATAGTTGCTATAACTCTTGGCGGTTTGGTTTTATAATAAATATGTAATAAATATCTGTAGTACTTTGTACATATTGAGTGCTTATCTTTCTCCATTTGAAAGTCCTTCTCCAGAGTCATAATGTCTCAGAGGCATCCCAGAGGGTGGGGAGTTGGGACGTTGCAGCAAGTCCATTAACAAAGCAATCTTATTATCTATGTGCTCCTGGAGCTTATATATTCGCTGATCAATGTAGTCTGTAAGTTTCTTTTCCATCAGTTCCATATTTTTAGAAAGAATCTTTTCCAAGTAGGAACAAATGGATTGCTCTTCCAGTCTAGAAGTAAATTTAAATAATGATGTAACAATTTTCCTTAATATTATAACAAAAACAACTAAACTGTAGTACAATAAAGTAGCCACAACTTTGTAATTTGTCTCCACAACTATATTCTGTCTCCTTGCAACATATTTCTAACACATATCCAACAGGCGACCACAACCCTGAATGCCCAAAGCCACCTTATTTCTTTAATTCATTAAACATTTAAGCACAAAGTGAAGTGAGAGTATAAAAATGAAGATGATGGAACTTCTACCCTCAAAGAATAGACCATTAGATAGAAAGGGTCTTTTTTTATTTTGAGCTCCAAATCTAAAGTCATCTTGTGAATTTTTTTAAGGTCTTCTTCCAAGTACTTCCCTAAGCAATGGTACAATTGAAATAGTTGTGGTGTTTTTGTTTTTTTTTTTAAATCCACACAACCTTACTAAATTACTAGAAGCTTCTATGAACAACTGTGTACAGGCTTTTATGTGGACAGATGTTTTCTTTTCTCTGGGATGAATGCCCAGGAGCATGACTGCTGAGGCACATGGTACCTATACACGCTTAGTTATTAGAAACTGCTGGAGTATTTTTTAGAGTGGCTGTAGCACTTTACATCTCCATGAGTAATGTATGAGAGATCCTGTTTCTCCACACCCTCATCAGAATTTGGTATTGTCACCATTTTACACTTTTTATTTCAGCCATTTGAATAACTGTGGAGTGGTATCATGTGGTTTTAATGCACTTTTCCTTAATAGCCACGAGGTCAATAGCACATCTTTCCATGTGCTTATTTGCTTTTGTATATCCTCTCTGGTAAAATGTCTATGTCTTTTGCCCATGTGCTAGCTGGATTTTTTATTGTTGAGTTTTAAGAGTCCTTTCTATATTTTAGATGTAAGTCATTTATTGGACTTGTGATTTGCAACTTTTTTTTCCCAGTTAGGAATTTGTATTTTATTCCACTTCAGAGTCTTTTTTTTTTTAATTTTTTTAAAAAAGAATTTTATTTATTTTTGGTTGTGCTAGGTCTCTGTTGCTGCATGGGCTCTTCTCTCCAGTTGTGCCGAGTGGGAGCTACTCTCCAGTTGTGGTGCACAGGCCTCTCAGTGGGCCGCAGGGCACACGGGCTTCAGGAGTCGTGGCTCCCGAGCTCCAGGGCACAGACTCGATAGCTGTGGAGCACAGGCTCCGCTGCCCCACAGCCCGTGGGATCTTATCAGATCAGGGGCCAAAGCCTGTCTCCTGTACTGGCAGGTGGAGTTTTTACTACTGAGCCACTGGGAAGCCCCCAGAGTCTTTCACAGACACAATTTTGCATTTTCTTGTGGTCCAATATATTTTCAATTATCCTGCTTTTTGTGTCATATCTAAGAAATCTTGTCTAGGTTCCCAAAGACAGTCTCCTATGGATTATTAGAAAACTTCCATGGCTTCATGTTTTACACTTACATCCCTGATCCATTTTGAGTGAAGTTTTATACAAGGTACAAGGTTTGGGTCATAGTTCACTTCTTGCTCCTTGGCTATCTATCTGCTCCAGCACCCCGAGTTAGAAAGACTCTTCTTCCTTTATTGCACTGCTGTTGCGCCTCTGTCAAAACTCAGTGGAGCACACCTGTGTGGGTCTACCTCTGAACCCTCTACCAGCCTCCACTGAGCCCCGGTCTGCCCCTCCACCATCACTGCCCGGTCTTGACGCTCTCGATGTAGAAGACTCGACACTGGAAGAGGGACTCCTCCCAGCTCATTCTTCTTTCTCAAGCTTGTCTTAGCTATTCTGCCTCTTGCTTTTCATATAATTTTTAAAATAATCCTGTCTATGTCTACAAAATATTGTGATGAAATTTTAATACATATTGCATTAAACCTTCATATCAACGGGGAGAATTGACAACTTTACTATGTTAAAAACTGAATTTGTAATTTAACAGTCTCTGAGAAAGAAATATCCAGGCCTAGCTGGTTGCACTGAGGACTCCTATCAATACCAAACATCTTAAGAAGAGATAATGCCAGTTGTACACAATCTCTTTTAAGATGTGGAACTCATTTTATGAGGCCAGTATTATCTTCATAGGAAAAACCAAAGACAGGACAAAAAAAATACAGACCAGTACCTCTAATAAATTAGATGCAAGAATACTCAACAAAATATTAGCAAATCAGATCCAACATTGTATAAAAATTACAGCCCACACTAAGTGGGATTTACTCTAGGTATGCAAGGTGGGTTCAGGTTTTGAAATTAATGTAATTAACGATCAGAACAGACTACAGAAGAAAATTCATGATCATATAAATGGCCATAGGAAGAATATTTGAAAGACAACTATGCATGATGAAAGAAATTCTCTGATAATTAGGAAGTAAGGAAGTCAAAGTATTAAAGTAATTTAATACTTTTAAAGTATTAGGTTGGTGCACAAGTAATTGCAGTTTTGCGTTGTTGAAACCTGCTGTTTGATAATGGAATACATTCTTAAATGTGGTTATGTTATACATCATTTTATGTGCATTCTTGCTTTATGATTTTTTTGCTAATGACTTATTACTTGTTGTGTATTTTATATTTATATTAGGTTAGGGAAATGATGTTAGACAAAAAGCAAATTCAAGCCATTTTCTTTACCATCTGAGCCACCAAGGAAGTCCTTTGAGTGATTTTTTTATTCGAGTTCAAAATGGGAAATAAAGCAGTAGAGACAACTCCCAACATCAACAACACAGTTGGTCCAGGAACTCCTAAGGAATATATGGTGCACTGGGGATTCAAGAAGTTTTGCAAGGGAAACAAGAGCCTTGAAGATGAAGAGCACAGTGGCCGGCCACGGAAGCTGACAATGACCAACTGAGAGCAATCATTGAAGCTGATCCTCATACAACTACACAAGAGAGTTGCCTAAGAACTCAACGTTGACCATTCTATGGTCATTTGAAGCAAACTGGAAAGGTGAGAAAGCTGGATAAGTGCTTGCCTTGTGAGCTGACCAAAAACAAAAAAAAATATCATTTTGAAGTATCATCTTCTCTTATTGTATGCAATGATAACACACCATTTCTCGATTGGATTGTGACGCGTGATGAAAAGTGGATTTGATAAGACAACCAGTGATGATCAGCTCAGTGGCTGGATTGAGAAGAAGCACCAAATCACTTCCCAATGCCAAACTTGCACCAAAAAAAGGTCATGGTCATTCTTTGATGGTCTGCTGCCCATCTGATCCACTACAGCTTTCTGAATCCTAGCAAAACCATTACATCTGAGAAGTATGCTCAGCAAATCAATGAGATGCTCCGAAAACTGCAATGCCTGCAGCCAGTATGGGTCAACAGAAAGGGCCCAATTCTCCTCAACAATACCTGACTGCACGTCACACAACCAATGCTTCAAAAGCTGAATGAATTGGGCTACAAAGTTTTGCCTCATCTGCCATATTCACTTGACCTCTCGCCAACCAACTACCACTTCAAGCATCTCAATGGCTTTTTGCAGGGAAAATGTTTCCACAACCAGCAAGAGGCAGAAAATGCTTTCCAAGAGTTTGTCGGATCCAGAGGCACAGATTTTTACACTACAGGAATAAACAAACTTATTTCTCATTGGTAAAAATGTGTTGATTGTAAAGGTTCCTACTCTGACTAATAAAGATGTGCTTGAGCTTAGTTATAATTTAAAATTCACGGTCCAAAAACCACAACTAAGTTTGCACCAACCTAATATTAAAGTAATTTAAAGTATTAAAGACTAATGTTATCTTTCCTTGTCCTTCTCAAGTAAGAACCACTTTTTTGTTTCAATAACTTATTAAACTCCTCAAACTGAATGCTATTGGAACATTAAAAAAATTTCAACCAACAGAACTACCTCATTTTATAATATGTAATAAAAGTATAAATCCAAAGATTGAAATAGTTAAGTCAAATAGTTAAGCCAGGACTATGATTACAGTCCTGAATTCCAGTGCAATATTTGGACACATTCCATTTATATAAAGGATGGGGAACATACTAAAAATAAATAGCTACCACTTAATCAAAGCAGGACTGGAAAAAATTAGAATTATGAAATCAGAGGATAAGAGGCTGTATACTATAAATAATTAAGAGCTGAAAACTGTTTGGATGACTCCAAAATTAGCCCGGGTCACACAGGATCTACAAGGAAAATCCATTGCAACGGCTCACTTCATACAATCGGGCAAACAGTGTACACATCATGGCTACCACAGCTCCTCCCCTTTCATACAGGTATCTTTCCACTCCGACCCTTGTCTGACGCTTATGCTCCTCCCACCAAACGCCTGAGAAGTGCTCGGCACCTCCAGTTTACACACTTCTTTCAAAGCAACACGTTCTACTCCGTAGACTATTTCTTTCCTCTACATGTGTCAGTGGTGAAATGTCAAAGCTCCTACGGTTCTCTCCGGAAACAATTTCAGGCAGAAGTTACTGAAACAAACGCCTCTCTTCCACCTGCCTCCTCGCCCTCCCCCACACCCCACCCGACCACACGGGTCTAAACACTTACGTGACACCCCCAGTGCCTCCGCTGGGCTTCGGGATGCTGTCCTGCCACTTGATGCCGGGTCCCACCCGGAGATGGCTCACCTGACCACACAAATTCTGGAGAAGAGGCAGCAACTCCGAGTTAGGTATGTGTGAGCTGTCACTTGCTTTCTTTGATAAGAAAGAAGATACTGCATTCTTCAGGTCATTCTCAAGAAGAGAACGGCTTTGTGGCACAATTTTACACTCGTGGAGGCTGCTCAGGCTTCCTCCACCAGCTGGCTGCAGACTTTTCTCAGTGTTAGCTTCCGAGTCTTCAGTCACGTTTCCAGATGTCAGCCCAGTTCTGAAAGGAAAAGGTGTGGAGGATGACTTGTCGAAGGCTCCCGGAGCAGACGAGGACTGCAGTCCCTGCACGTGCCTGTGTCCTGCGTTTCCCAGGATCGACTGGAGCTGCTCTCCGAGGGCAACACGATTCTAAGGGAGGCAGGCAAGGAAACAGCAGGAACATTAATGATAATGACAGCTAACTCTGGAGGCAAGGTGCCTTCTTCCCTCTGAGCCTGGGAACATTCACATGGAGTAGACTACAGCCACGGTCCCAGTACTGAGTTGAGGAGAAAAAACTAAATCTAACCCGGCCAAGGTAACACAGCTGTCTGTGGCAGAACTAGGACTGGAGCCCCGGACACCCAACTCCAGTCAGGACTTCTAGTCATTCCAAATTCCAGTGTAGTTCTGCTAAGGAAAATCTGCAAATAAATATAAGCATACTTAGTAAAACTGCACAGGCATATTTTAGTGTTTCCACTACAAAGGCCTCCTTAAATTTATGGTATTTTTGAGTGAGTCACAGTAATTGATAAATTTTCCTAGAATTAAAAATCATCTGCCCACTGTCAGAAATGTAGGCCACCCTAAAGAAATACAATTTGTTTTTACTGGAAGATAGACTAGATAGTTACTTGCTTAAAGTTTGATGCTCTACTTATATGCTTAAAGTTTGAATATTTTTGTGATATTTTCAATGATTAAAATTAGCTAGCTACCTTTGGGCCTTGTCTGCCGTAATAATTTATAGGGTAATGTTTATGTTTTGTGGCCTCAACTCGACCAGCTAGGCTATATTCCTTCCTGAGAAGACTGGCTCACATCTGATAGGCGGTTACTCTGTCATCTATAGAGAGGTATGCTCTTGCTATGTTCTTCAATTTTTCCACAAGGGAAAAGCCAAACTACCTCCAGCCTAGCTAACTGTTACATTATATGGTGCCATCTTAAATTCTAAACCCAGATTTCTACTAGAGATACATAGGGAATATCATCTCCCAATGATATTATTGTTCAATACCTTGTAAGAGAGACTGAGAAAAGTATTATCCAAGTTCAGGTGAAGGCAGTCCAGAATGATTCTTGGATTAAGTGAGCCCCAAACTTATTCATTCAACAAATATTTTCCAGAAATCTACTCTGTGTCAGGTCCTGTTTCAGGCCCCATAAATAAGCCAGTGAACAAGAAACTGTGGACATTACAATCTAGGGAGCAGGGAGAGATACACAACAAAGAAATCCTGTGGATGGAGACGGTGATAAATACTTTAGGGAAAATACAACAGGACATACGAATCTGAGAGCCAGGGAAGTTGGTGAGTGGGAGCAACAGAGCCCCCATGGGACTTCTACTGAACTGCCCACTGGAGAAACTCCCTTTATAACGAAATCTTATCTTCTTCTTTTGAATGCAAGTTTTAAGTAAATATTAAATTATTCCTAAAAAATGATGATTGTATACAATTATATTTTTAAAATTTAAAAATTAGACCACTCTCCTTTGGTGAAAAGCAGCTTTACTCAAGGCAAAACTTGAGTAAAGGCAAAACTCAATTATTTTTGGTGGTTACATAATTTTGATACTGCAAGAAAACTTTATGACAGAAAATTGAAAATTCTACAAAATCACAATTACATAAACGGTGGAATCAATATCAAAATTGTTCGTGACAATTAATTTGCCATAAGTTTTAATTAGAAAAATCTAAATGCAATTAAGGCATTTGCTATATGAGTTTTTCTTTTCTGATATGTCATAATTATAAGAAATTTACTCTTTACAAAAATTAGTCATATTCTTCTAGAGAAAAGCTCTTAAGATGATTATTTTTCACTTTGAAATGTTGAGAAATTTCACAGGTTAGTCTATATGACTACAGTAAACGAACCAACTTCAGATGCTGGTGGCTATTCTACTTCTTTAGTTTGCTTTTATTCAATCCTTCATTTTCTTGAGCTGTCATACGTTGCCTTGCAAGGGACATCAAACCTTTTTTAAAGGAGGCAGAAAAATATGTATAAAATGATTCTTTAGGGCACATTACATATGTTATTTGTGGGAAAAAAACAGAGCAGGCTAAAAAACATGAAAGCATTTATGTAGAATTGTGTTCATATACTTGTATATGTATATTTAATTTCATATGTGTATATATACTCCAAGATGTCTGAAAAACTGTTTATCTCTGAACATCTTGTGGTATTTCTGAAGATTGTCCTTAATTTTTTTAATTATAAAGAATGTGTACAAGTATCACCTTGAAAAAGCAAGAAAAAAGATCTTTTTTAGTTTTTTAAGATGAAAAAGGTAAACAATAAAATCCTGAATAATTGAATATATTTTCTTTGAGAAAATATATTTTCTTACAGCTTTCACTCAGATAACTTTAAATGACAACCATATACCAGGAATTTAGAGACAGAATTCCTACTCAATTATTCTAAACTGCTGAAGCAAAAGCAACGTCAGCACATTTGAACTTCAAACACAAGAAAATAAGAGATCACTTTAATAAAACTTTCGGCAAGGCACAGGTCAAACGGAGAGTCCAGTAAGCTGTTCCCAGGTCCTCCCTTTCCCCTCCAGCACAGGTCCTGCCCAATTCACACATGAAGGTTCTAAAGAGTGTGTGTCATTACACTCAATCCATCGGTTCTGATCATGAAACATTCCTACTTTATATTCAACAGATAGTTACAGAGCTCACGTGACCCTTTACATCTTATCTCCTAACCTGGTAGCTCACCCAGAAAAGAATCTGCACACAATGTGGGAGACCTGGGTTCGATCCCTAGGTGGGGAAGATCCCCAGAGAAGGGAATGGCAACCCACTCCAGTTTTCTTGCCTGGAGAATTCCATGGAGAGAGGAGCCTGGTGGGCTATAGTCCATGAGATCGCAAAGAGGTGGACGTGACTGAGCGACTAAACACTTTCAGCTTATCACTATTCAAACCAACTCCCTGAAGATCTCCAAGGAGTACCTGTTGATAATCTGAAGGGCATATATATTATGTACTTACCTGGAACCATAAACAAGACAGCCAGGTCCTATTTGCACAAAGTTTATGTATTAGTGAGATAAACAGAACAACACATGAACAAAAACAAAAATAGTCAAGAAAGCTCTGATGAAAATATGATAGAGATTAGGAGGAAGAGGCTAATTATTTTAAACAGGGTGGTTAGGGACGGTTTCACTCAAGATGGAACATTTAAGATAAGGCTGAAAGAACAAGAAAAGAGCAGACTTGCTAACATCAAGAAGAGGGGATTCTGGCCAAAGACAACAGTTAAGAGTGCAGAGGTCCTGAGGTGGGAGCACAGGTGGATATTTGGGGAACACACACCTCAGAATGTCTAGAGACGAGCAACTGAGGAAATGCGACAGGAGATGGTGTTGAGGTGGGAATGATGCCAGATCTGAGATGACAGGGTGAGGAATCTGGATTGACTCTGGTGTGACGGGAAGCAGTTTGGGACATTACATAGGGGAAGTCGAGTCTGATGGACCCTCTGAGATCATTCTGGTTGCTCTGTAGAGAGGGAGCACTTGGACCAGGAGCACCCATTAGGAACCGCCTGAGCTATGCGGGCGAGATCACTGTAGCAGAGTACGAAGAGGACGGACTCTGTGCTTTTGGGAAGCTCTCCTTTCTGAGGCTTCCAAGATCATCACCAGCTCTCCTGTTCTCCTATGTCTGCCCATCCCTCCAATGATACTCCTACTAAATTAATGATGGCAAATCTCACAGAAGTTATATGACTTTTTAATTTGTATTTCTTGTTTTAAAGTTTCACATCTAAAATTCAATACTTCCAAATTAAACTTCTTTTTCCCCAAGTCACTCCCTCTGTTGTGTTCCATGTGTATTATTAGTATAAGCATCTACAAATAGTTTCTCATTGGATTGTTTTTCTCCCACGAAACTCATACTAAGTTATGGTCAAGTGCCACTAGTACCACTGTTGTAGCATCTCACAGCCCAACACCAGGTTCCTCCTTCAAGTTTAGGTCCTCTTTAACCCTCATCTGGATGAGAAATAACATGTTTTCCATCTTGCAGCTTCACTTCCTGCTGACCCATCTTTACACATAATCAGTTCAGTTCAGTTCAGTCGTTCAGTCATGTCTGACTCTTTGTGACCCCATGGACCACAGCACGCCAGGCCTCCCTGTCCATCACCAACTCCTGGAGTTTACCCAAACTCATGTCCATCAAGTCGGTGATGCCATCCAACCATCTCCTCCTCTGTTGTCCCTTTCTCCTCCTGCCTTCAGTCTTTCAAATGAGTCAGCTCTTTGCATCAGGTGGCCAAATATTGGAGTTACAGCTTTAAAATCAGTCCTTTCAATGGACACTCAGGACTGATCTCCTTTAGGATGGACTGGTTGGATCTCCTTGCAGCCCAAGGGATTCTCAAAAGTCTTCTCCAACACTACAGTTCAAAAGCATCAATTCTTCAGTGCTAAGCTTTCTTTATAATCCAACTCTCCAACCATACATGACTACTGGAAAAACCATAGCCTTAACTAGATGGACCTTTGTTGACAAAGTAATGTCTCTGCTTTTAATATGCTGTCTAAGTTGGTCATAACTTAGGAGTAAGCGTCTTTTAATTTCATGGCTGCAATCACTATCTGCAGTGATTTTGGATCCCCCCAAAATAAAGTCAGCCACTGTTTCCCCATTTATTTGCCATGAAGTGATGGGACCGGATGCCATGATCTTAGTTTTCTGAATGCTGAGCTTTATGCCAACTTTTTCACTCTCCTCTTTCACTTTCATATAGGCTCTTTAGTTCTTCACTTTCTGCCATAATGGTGCAGATCTGCATATCTGAGGTTATTGATATTTCTCCCAGCAATCTGGATTCCAGCTTGTGCTTCCTCCAGCCCAGTGATTGTCATGATGTACTCTGCATAGAAGTTAAATAAGCAGGGTGACAATATACAGCCTTGATATACTCCTTGTCCTATTTGGAACCAGTCTGTTGTTCCATGTCCAGTTCTAACTGTTGCTTCCTGATATTCATACAGATTTCTCAAGAGGCAGATCAGGTGGTCTGGTATTCCCATCTCTTTCAGAATTTTCCCCAGTTTATTGTGATCCTCACAGACAAAGGCTTTGTGGCATAGTTAATAAAGCAGAAATAGATGTTTTTCTGGAACTATCTTGCTTTTCCGATGATTCAGCGGATGTTGGCAATCTGATCTCTGGTTCCTCTGCCTTTTCTAAAACTAGCTTGAACATCTGGAAGTTCATGGTTCATGTATTGCTGAAGTCTGGCTTGGAGAATTTTGAGCATTACTTTACTAGCGTGTGAGATAAGTGCAATTGTGTGGTAATTTGAGCATTCTTTGGCATTGCCTTTCTTTGGGATTGGAATGAAAACTGACCTTTTCCAGTCCTGTGGCCACTGCTGAGTTTTCCAAATTTGCTGGCATATTGAGTGCAGCACTTTCACGGTATCTTTTAGGATTTGAAATAGCTCAGGTGGAATTCCATCACCTCCACCAGCTTTGTTCATAGTGACGCTTCCTAATGCCCACCTGACTTCACATTCCAGGATGTCTGGCTCTAGGTGAGTGACCACCGCATTGTGATTATCTGGGTCATGAAGATCTTTTTTGTACAGTTCTTCTGTGTATTCTTGCTTCCTCTTCTTAATATCTTCTGCTTCTGTTAGGTCCATACCATTTCTGTCCTTTATTGAGCCCAACTTTGCATGAAATGTTCCCTTGGTATCACTAGTTTTCTTGAAGAGATCTCTAGTCTTTCCCATTCTATTGTTTACCTCTATTTCTTTGCACTGATCACTGAGGAAGGCTTTCTTACCTCTCCTTGCTATTCACTGGAACTCTGCATTCAAATGGGTATATCTTTCCTTTTCTCCTTTGCTTTTTGTTTCTCTTTCTTTCCACAGCTATTTGTAAGGCCTCCTCAGACAGCCATTTTGGTTTTTGCATTTCTTTTTCTTAGAGATGGTCTTGATCCCTGTCTCCTGTACAATGTCACGAACTTCCGTCCATAGTTCATCAGGCACTCTATCAGCTCTAGTCCCTTAAATCTATTTCCCACTTCCACTGTATAATCTTAAGGGATCTGATTTAGGTCATACCTGAATAGTCTAGTGGTTTTCCCTACTTCCTTCAATTTAAGTCTGAATTTGGCAATAAGGAGTTTATCTGAGCCATAGTCAACTCCTGGTCTTGTTTTTGCTGACTGTATAGAGCTTCTCCATCTTTGGCTGCAAAAAATATAATCAATCTGATTTCAGTGTTGGCCATCTGGTGATGTCCATGTGTACAGCCTTCCCTGGTGTTGTTGGAAGAGGGTGTTTGCTACGACCAGTGCGTTCTCTTGGCAAAACCTGATTAGCCTTTGCCCTGTTTCATCCTGTACTCCAAGGCCAAATGTGCCTGTTACTCCAGGTGTTTCTTGAGTTCCTACCTTTGCATTCCAGTCCCCTATAATGAAAAGGACATCTTTTTTGGGTGACAGTTCCAAAAGGACTTGTAGGTCTTCATAGAACTGTTCAACTTCAGCTTCTTCAGTGTTACTGGTCAGGGCAGACTTGGATTTCCATGATATTTAATGCTTTGCCTTGGAAATGAACAGAGATCATTCTGTTGTTTTTGAGATTGCATCCAAGTACTGCATTTTGGAATCTCTTGTTGACTATGAGGGCTACTCCATTCCTTCTAAGGGATTCTTGCCCACAGTAGTAGATATAATGGTCATCTGAGTTAAGTTCACCTGTTCAAGTCCATTTTAGTTTGCTGATTACTAAAATGTCGACATTCACTCTTGCCATCTCCTGTTTGACCACTTCCAGTTTGCCTTGATTCATGGACCTAACATTCCAGGTTCCTATGCAGTATTGCTCTTTACAGCATCAGACCTTGCTTCTATCACCAGTCACATCCACAAGTGGGTGTAGTTTTTGCTTTGGCTCCATCTCTTCATTCTTTCTGGAGTTATTTCTCCACTGATATCCAGTAGTATACTGGGCACCTACCGACATGGGGAGTTCATCTTTCAGTGTCCTATCTTTTTGCCTTTCTATACTGTTCATGGGGTTCTCAAGGCAAGAATACTGAAGTGGTTTGCCATTATCTTCTCCAATGGACCACATTTTGTCACATAAAGCTAAAAGACACCCACAAACTTTATAACAGCATTCAAAATCCTGTATGATCCAGCCCCAGTCCATCTGAAGTTTCTCCTATCACATCTTCACTCCACAGAAATGAACTTTTATTCCATTCTTAGCTACATCCTACTCCTTCCAACACTAAGATTTAATCTGAACTATTCTCTACCTCTTCAGTTCAGTTCAGTTACTCAGTCATGTCCGACTCTTTGCAACCCCATGAACCGCAGCACACCAGGCTTCCCTGTCCATCACCAACTGCAGGAGTCCACCCAAACCCATGTCCATCGAGTGGGTGATGCCATCCAACCATCTCATCCTCTGTCATACCCTTCTCCTGCCCTCAATCTTTCCCAGCATCAGGGTCTTTTCCAATGAGTCAGCTCTTTGCATCAGGTGGCCAAAGTATTGGAGTTTCAGCTTCAACATCAGACCTTCCAATGAACACCCAGGACTAATCTCCTTTAGGATGGACTGGTTGGATCTCCTTGTAGTCCAAGGGACTCTCAAGAGCCTTCTCTAACACCACAGTTCAAAAGCATCAACTCTTCTGCGCTCAGCTTTCTTTATAGTCCAACACTCACATCCATACACGACCACTGGAAAAACCATAGCCATGACTAGATGGACCTTTGCTGGCAAGTAATGTCTCTGCTTTTTAATATGCTGTCTAGGCTGGTCATGACTTTCCTTCCAAGGAGTAAGCGTCTTTTAATTTCATGGCTGCAATCACCATCCACAGTGATTTTGGAGCCCAGAAAAATAAAGTCTGACACTGTTTCCACTGTTTCCCCATCTATTTCCCATGAAGTAATGGGACCGGATGCCATGAACTGAGTTTTCTGAATGCTGAGCTTTATGCCAACTTTTTCATCTTTCACTTTCATCAAGAGACTCTTTAGTTCTTCTTCACTTTCTGCCATAAGGGTGCTGTCATCTGCATATCTGAGGTTATTGATATTTCTCCCAGCAATCTGGATTCCAGCTTGTGCTTCTTCCAGCCCACCGTTTCTCATGATGTACTCTGCATATAAGTTAAATAAGCAGGGTGACAATATACAGCCTTGATGTACTCCTTTTCTTATTTGGAACCAGTCTGTTGTATCATGTCCAGTTCTAACTGTTGCTTCCTGACCTGCATATAGGTTTCTCAAGAGGCAGGTCAGGTGGTCTGGTATTCCCATCTGTTTCAGAATTTTCCACAGTTTATTGTGATCCACACAGTCAAAGGCTTTTGCATAGTCAATAAAGCAGAAATAGATGTTTTTTCTGGAGCTCTCTTGCTTTTTCAATGATCCAGCGGATGTTGGCAATTTGATCTCTGGTTCCTCTGCCTTTTCTAAAACTAGCTTGAACATCTGGAAGTTCACGGTTCACATATTGCTGAAGTCTGGCTTGGAGAATTTTAAGCATTACTTTACTAGTGTGTGAGATGAGTGCAATTGTGCGGTAGTTTGAGCATTCTTTGGCATTGCCTTTCTTTGGGATTGGAATGAAAACTGACCTTTTCCAGTCCTGTGGCCACTGCTGAGTTTTCCAAATTTGCTGGCATATTGAGTGCAGCACTTTCACAGCGTCATTTCTTAAGTTGTGTCCCTCCAAATTCACTTCCTTAATCCCACCCTTTCTCTTTAAAGGCCCAGATAAAATGCCACTTCCTTTATTAAGCCTTTCCTAGTCTTTCTCAACATTCCCCACTTACATGCCCTGAGTTCCCTACTAAGTCTATAGAAATTCTTAAAGACAGGCTGTAGGCTAATTCACCTTAGAACTTTCTAAAGTTATCAAAACAATGCATTATTCATCAAAAAGGGTCTAAGTAAATGCTTGCTGAATGATTGAGCTAGAGAATTCACAGACAATTTTGAAGGCTGTAAAAACCATTTTTTTAACAAGATGCAATTTTTACATAAATCAGCAAAGATAACAGGGAAATCAGTAATAATAAAAGCTAAAAGGAAAAAATTTATGTTACCACATGTTGCAATAAAGTGCTATCATTTAAAGAACTGTAATGGTTTCTGGAAAGAAATCCATTCCTACTCACCTGCTGCTGGAATCTCACCATATTCATCAACTGCTGAGCTCCAGGTGATAACTTTGACCCCATGGACTCCATGATGGTTTGGACCCTCTCCAGGTCTATCCTTGATCCTAGAGCAGGAGAGCCTGCTGAAGAATGTGCCGAGACTGGCCTCATGTGTACCACAACTTTACTGATGAACACACAGTTCTTTTCACCAAAGGAGAGCAGCTATTATAACACAAAAGTCCAGCAAAATTAATAGTAACAAAAACAACCATTATTTAAGGTCATTTCTTGTCAATACTGAAGTAAGACTGAAGCATTCAAAAGTCTAAAAATTAACCTCAAGTACATTTTAAAGTTTCTCTAGTCACAGAAAAAAGCTAAAAAGAACTACATCAACTTTAAAAAGTCTTTTTGCAACTAAAAGAATTAAGTGTAAATAATGTTTTACTTAGTAGTTTAAGGAATTAAAGATAAACTATTCCAATCTGAGTACTTAACATACTGAAACTTGCCGTAATATTAGGTGATATTAAATAAGACTCACTAGAAGCCCATGCAAAGTGTTGGCTGATAGTTAATACAGTTCAGTATTTTAGAATTTAGAATAATTTCTAAAGGAATTCTAAGAGAATGTCCAGATGACTTAAGAGAGCTCAATGGTTTGCACATAGAAAAGATGAGTTCACAATGATTTTCTTATTTGTCAAGAGAGTAAATAAAGGTCAATCTTTGAGCCTAATTCTTCTGACTTCTCTCCCAGGAGCTTTTCCAATGCTTTATGCTGCCTCATTTTGTTCATGCTTCTAAATCAAGATGTTTCCTGTGTGCTGTAGGACTGCAAAGTAGCAAAGTGGAAAGCAAACAGGATTTAGAATCAGACAGACCTGATTTCAGTGAGGGCTGTGCCTAGGTGACCCTGGGTGGATGCCAAACTTGAGTTAGGGGTAAAATCAGTTCACATGGTTGTTATAAGGATTGTGCATTAAAATGTCCAGTATATATCACTGAGTGAGTGCTCAAAGATACGCATCAGTAACTACCACTTAACTTTCATAAACTATTGAAGGTATTACTGGCCCAGAAGAGGCCTTCATACAAACCCAAAGATGTTCCTAAATGAAACTCTCTGCACTCCCTGGTACTTCCAAAGCACAGTTACAAATCCCATTCATCTTCAGAGACAACAAACCCATACATCACATAAAGACACAGGTGAATAGAGGTCCATGATCTAAAAACAGTGTGTCACCAAAGATGTGACTGTTATCAGCGAGTAAATACCTCATGAAATGTATACACTCACATTTCAACTTCCATATTACTCCTGCTCTGCTTTTTAATCCCCAAACTTTTCTCAGGAGTGAATGTGGTGCCTATTTTCCACACTGAATCAACCTATTATCTGTCTTGCCCACTATAATATTAGCAATGTGATGGCTTCATTCTAATTTATTTCATAATTGCTAATTCCTAAATGTCAAGCACCATAGCTGTTATTAATAGGCATTCCAATATGTGTGGATGAATGAATCACCTTATTTAAACAACTTTAGAAGCTATTAGTATATACACCTAAACGTCTTTGCTCTTCTGTAATAATCAGCACAGAATTTTAGAGTTAAAAATAATCAATTCAATAATTCATTTTCTTCAGTTCTCTAATATTACCCATAAAGTAGGTCCAAACAAAATGAAGAAACTGGCTCAAGGTTACTCTGCTAGTCAGCAAAAGAGCCTACTTAATAGCCAGGGCTTATGGTTTCCAGCTCTATACCCTTTCCCTACACCCAATGACATCAGTAAACTTCACCTTAACAATATTGTTCATTCTGAAGACACCAGTCCAATTTTCTTTAACTTTGTGTTACCCTTGTCTGAAAGCTCTCTAATTGTATTTTATCTTTCTAAATATTTAGGGGCCCAAACTGCATGTGCTTTTTTTTGACACCTAAGTTTCATAAAAAGATAACAAACCTTTTAAACTTACATATTCAAGTAAATAAACTATAATTAGCTAAAGTTTTTCTTTTTTTAATCACAGTTTTTGGAGGCTTAAAAGTAAAATACCACTGTGTTATCAACAGTATATGTCATGACATTGCAATGTAATAAATGTTCAAATTTTAAAAGAAAAATGCATACTTTTTTAGAAAAGAATTTTTTTTTTACAGTTTACTAAGTATTTCTGAACTAGAACTAGAGACCAAGTTGGACTAATTATTTTACCAAATCAACAGAAAGTAAGTGTATATATAATAGAAAAACAACTATAGTTTTCAAATTAAATTTAGAAATGACTTACCTTTATTTTACAAGCATGTGTGGGAGACTCCAATTTTAGATATTTTTTGTACAAAGTAATCTTTTCATGTTCACTAAAAATTTAAAAAAATTACAAAAAGTTTCATACATTATCATTTATAATAGTTACATTTAAAAATAAAGGTTTCCAGGACAATATTTAAATCCTGAAATTCAGTATTCCTGGTGGGACATAAACAGTTGCAATTTCCTGTGGAGTTGCACTGGATATAAAAACACTATCTGCCACTTGCTAGCTACATGAGAAAATTAAAATTATACCAACTGTATAATTATGTAGCACAGAGCACACCATAAAACTCAAGAATATATCCATTATATACAACATGCACAGTTCACATTTTGATTCATATTAAGGAATGATTAGAACAGAATCTTCATAAGAAATTGAGGGGGAGAAAAGTATAATAAATGGGTTAAGTATGCTGGTATGGCAGTCTTAAGTTTATGCCCTATTTGTAAAGGGTTTCCTACAGAAAAATGTTCAAAGTTCCAGACTGATAAGACAAATTAATTTTTGGAAAACAGAGCCTTGTAAGTTAAAGAAAACAAATGTGAAACACTTAGCAGAGTTTCATTCTAATAAAACTCTTCCACTAACTAGCTATGATATTTTACCAACTTCTCTCTCTTCCATTCGCTCTCCATTTCCACATTTATAAAAACAACTAGGCTGCTCTAGACTGTCTTTAAGATCCCTAAAGGTCTAAACTTCTACCTCTGCTGGTATGTTTTTATCTTCTCTCTTCTAGTGTTTAGCATCAATGTCAGAGAATCAACAAATACTGCAAAAGCTCAAAAAAATAAAACACTTCAGAAGAACACTTCCACATGCAGAAGTCACACACCTGTTATCCAGACCATTACAAACATTCTTGCCCCTACTGGTTCCACAGTACTCCTCTCCTAAGTATACTTCCATATTTCTTGCTGAACTTAAAATGCCAATAGAAACGATTTCTTCACCTCCATGAGGGTCACATCTCAGGTAAAGGAAGCAGGGGTTTTCATCTTGGCCTTTCAGGTTCCTTTTCAAAATCACCAGATCCTGGCTGAAAAGAAAATGAAGAATATATACCTATAGTTCTCTGAACATTGTCATTAACCAGTTAATGGGCCACAGGGTTGACATATTATCCAGTTCACTTACGTCTGCATTTGGAGTCCAAGTGCACTCCAAAACACTGACCAAATAAATGCTCAATACAGAAATCATGAGGAAATGATGCTTTAGACGCGAGGGTCTCCAGTATTTTCCCTTGACTTCTATCAACATTGTATGCGACTTCCTGTAATTGCCTGCCCAGTTAATGAAATAGATTTACTGGGCGGCTAGCATGAAATTTAAAATAAGGGGGGGGGGGGGTGGCTAGAAGTGTGTGTGTGTGTGTGTGTGAGTGGGGGTGCAGAATGGAATAAAGGACCAAAGTGTGCCACTTTCAAAATCAAGTTTATGAAGATTTTCGACATTTGGATTTTTTTAAATGACTATTTTGGTAAGACAGGAGGTTTTTGTTTCAGAATAAGAGGCCGGTTCTGATCCCGACAAGGGGCCTCAGGAGCCAACGAGATGGACTCAAGGAGGGTGTGTGTGAAACGCTCTCTCCAGCTCACCTGCCCCACCCCCCCCAGTCCCAACATTCATAACCGAATCCCCTCAGCTTTCCCGCGGACGACCCTCTGTCCTCCCGACACCCGGGCCCGGCCGTCTCGCCTTCGCCGCCCGCACAGCCCCGTCACCCGCTCGGCTCCCGCATTTCGGGGGCAAACCCTCTCTCCTCAGGGTCCCCGCCTCCCCTCGCGGCTCCTCAAGGAGCGCGGCTGTGTCCCCGAGCACAACCCAGTCCCCGCCGGCCCAGCGCACCCCGCGGCGGACGGCGCCAGCAGCTCCTCCCAGTCGGCGTCTCCGGCGCCGAGACCAGCCCGGGTGAGGCGGAGAGTCTGGGCCAAGGCTCCGCACGCGGCATCCCAGGAAGAGGCCAGGGTCGGGGGCCGGGTCAATGGCGCGTGTACAGTCTCGGTCTCCATTCGGCCACCTAAGGACCAGGTCGGCTCCGGAACCTCTTTATAGCTCTTTAATTTTCGCCAGACCAAGGACGGTTAAGAGCAACTTCCGGCTCGGCCGGCTGCAAACCTGAGAGCCGTGGTTTCCCGGCGGCGTCGGGAAGAGACCAACTACCGTAAACACGCATGCGCGTGCCGGCCGGTTTAGTCGGCGGGGCTCCTAAAGCGCTGGGGAAAGAGCTGGAGAGCGGCGTATGCGCACTGGCAGCCTGTTACGACCCTGGGATTTGCGCAGGCGCGGTGCAGAGCGCGCGGGAACGCAACGGTTTTTCAACTTTACTCCTAGAGCTGAAGCAGGTGGTGATGCTCCCGTTTTGCTGGGCTGACCGTGTTTGGTTGGCCCAATGAGGAGAGTCCATCGCAAGTTCGGTGTGGTGTCCGTTGCTCTCGAGATCTGAAGGACCTCTTCGACCCTGTGTGTTTCTAGAGTGGACGCCGATAGTTTTTGCTGGTGGCGGTTGTGGTGCGGGGAGGGGGGCTGGGAACTGCGCGGGCGGGCCGTGGAGTCGCCTTCTCACTCCTCACCCAGCTCCCACACGCATTCTCCTCCGAGTGTATCAGGTGGGTGCCCGCAGTTCGGCTTTCGCCGAGGAGGTTTGGACGGCGTACCCCGCAGCTGTGGGGCCGGGCGGATTTCTAGGGAAGGTTTGGGGCCCTGGGACGTCATCCTTTCAGCTGATCCGGACCCCTCTCGTGTCCCCTGGGGCCCAGGACCGGGCCTCACGGGGTCGGATGGAAAGTGGAGAAAGACAAGGGCCCGAAGGGGCTTGCCCCACTGGTCTGCATTCCAGGCCCAGGAGGAGCGATTAGGAAGGCGGCCTTGGGTCTGTTGTGGAGCTGTAGAATCTGAGCTGGACCTGAAGGGCCTTTAAACTTTGGTCCGGAAAAATGGTATTGGATGGAACTTTCCAGATGCCCGGGGGATAGCTAAACCTATGATGCCTTTCTGCCTCTTTCTGTCAGCCCTGCCTTGTGAAAGAAGTGGACCGTAGAGGTGACTCAGTGGTAAAGAATCCACCTACCAAGCGAGAGACTCAGGTTCATTCCTCGGTTGGGAAGATCCCCTGGAGAAGGAAATGGCAACCCATTCCTATATTCTTACCTGGAGGATCCCATGGACAGAGGATCCGGGCAGGCTATAGTCCATGTGGTCACATAGACTCCGATGGGACTTAGGGTCTAAATAGAGTAGCAGCATGGTCTTAAAATAAACTCCACAAATCTAATTGTAAAAAATATATGGCAAGGGTGTTGAAGCAAAACACTGAAAGATATGACATTGACACAAGAAGCATGTAACAGAGTTTGGAAGAAGAAAGTCCTGAAAAATCTAGTATTTCCTACCTCTTTAGTTGTTAGATAATTTATGGAGCCTTAGAGAATAATATTGTGGCATTTCACCAATTGCAGGTGAGCTCTTTTTTGCCACCCCTGCCACAGTTCATTTGTGTGAAGAAATCTAACCTGGAAATGCTGGGAACAGATATCTTTATGGTTTTTATTTATTTCGCCTAGGAGGTTTTTTATTTTTTTTAGCATTTCAGTTGAAGTATATTTTTTTATTTCTTCACTTGCTTTAGAAAGTCATATTTACATTATTCTGATGTATTTTTCAGTAAATATGCAATTATGAAAAAAATTTCTTTGACTTGTATCCTTTTCTTGTGATGTACCTTTTATTTTTTTATTTTAAAAGTTTTTATATTATTCACCTTGAGACTTGGGACAGAAGTTAAGGGAGATGTAACAGTCTGATGAGAGGATACATCTGATGTTCCATCAGAGATTGACAAGCTTTCTGTAAAGAGCCACATGATAAATTTTTTTTGAACTGTGGTATAAGAGAAGAGTCTTGAGAGTCCCTTGAACTGCAAGGAGATCCAACCAGTCCATCCTAAAGGAAATCAGTCCTGCATATTCATTGGAAGGACTGATGCTGAAGCTGAAACTCCAGTACTTTGGCAACCTAATGTGAAGAACTGACTCATTGGAAAAGACCCTGATGCTGGGAAAGATTGAAGGCAGGAGGAGAAGGGAACAACAGAGGATGAGATGGTTGGATGGCATCACCGACACTATGGGCATGAGTTTGAGTATGTTTCAGGAGTTGGTGATGGACAGGGAGGCCTGGTGTGCTGCAGGCCATGGGGTCACAAAGAGTCAGACATGATTGAGCAACTGAACTGAACCAAACTGAATAAATTTTTAAACTTTTGCCATTTTCTATTGACACTACTCGAGGCTGCTGTTTTACCTTGACAGCAAAAGTAGACAAGTTCTCAACAAATGAGTGTCACTGTGTTTCAGAATCTTTATGGAAACACATTTTGAATTTTGTGCAGTTTTCCTGGGGTAAATGGGTATGTCTTAATTTATTTCTATGTCTGAATTTAGAGGCTCAGGTGGGGTAAATTGTTACTCGATTGATAAAATTCATGTTTGAGTCATTGTCTGTGACACGTGCTAGCACCTGATGGGTTCTAGACTCTTTCTGATACTTGGGGGATCCAGAGTTTGTTCCTCATAAAATTCGCACCTTGAAAAAAAATACTTTCAATGTACAGAGTCATCAAGTAACTCAGCAATCAAGTAACCACAGGAATAGAAGGAAACCAAGAGATAAAGCGGTCAGCTCTGTAAGGAAAGTCAACATAGCCTGTGTCCTTAATCATGACTTAGCTCATTCAAGACTGTTCACCTCAGAATCATTGCTGCTTCAACAGGAAGGAGTAGGGAAAAAATCCTTGGAAAAATAAAACATTTTTGAGTGAGAAGAAAGGAAACCCACAGTTAATTTAATTCAAAGTATTGGGTTCAGTGAGGGTGAGCATAATAGTTTCCTTTACTTAAATAAATGTTTAAAGTTAAAGCAGGAGCTGGAAAACCTTCAGTTCAGTTCTGTTCACTCAGTCTTGTCCGACTCTTTGCAACCCCATGAATTGCAGCTCGCCAGGCCTCCCTGTCCACCACCAACTCCCGGAGCTTACTCAGACTCATGTCCATTGAGTCAGTGATGCCATCCAGCCATCTCATCCTCTGTCGTCCCCTTCTCCTCCTGCCCCCAATCCCTCCCAGCATCAGGGACTTTTCCAATGAGTCAACTCTTCCCATGAGGTGGCCAAAGTATTGGAGTTCCTTCAAATGAACAACAAGGACTAATCTCCTTTAGGATGGACTGGTTGGATCTCCTTGCAGTCCAAGGGACTCTTAAGGTAAATGAAATTCACATTTTCAGAGAGGTACAAGCAAAGGTCATGGAGGCAGAGGAAAAGGAGCAACCAACATGGGAGGCGGGGCGGATGGGAATCAGTGAAGATTTTACAGAGGAAATGGTGTTTTTGTGAAGCTTTGCAGAATTAGTATTTCACCAGATAGAGGAGAGACTAGTGAGCCATCTAGCCAAGGCTCAGGCATGAAGATACATTGGGTGTGGGGAAATACAGTGGGAAATGAGGCTGGAAAGATAAGTAGAGATGTGGACAGGCCCCATTTAGGGGCTTGACACACAGGAAGTGCCTGGGGTGCAGAATTTAAGATGTTCACTCAGGGTCAGACAAATGAAGAGTTGGCACGGTGGCTTTCATCATTAAGTAGAGGGTGGATTTCAAAATCTCCCATGTTCTGGTAGGATGGAGTAGATGTACCTTTCCTTCAGTCAGTTCAGTCAGTCATTTCCGACTGCAACCCCATGGACTGCAGCACGCCAGGCTTCCCTGTCCATCACCAACTCCCAAAGCTTGCTCAAATTTATGCCCATCGAGTTGGTGATGCCATCCAACCATCTCATCCTCTGTTGTCCCCTTCTCCTGCCTTCAATCTTTCCCAGCATCAGGGTCTTTTCCAATGAGTCAGCTCTTCACATCAGGTGACCAAAGTTTTGGAATTTCAGCTTCAACATCCGTCCTGCCAATGAATTTTCAGGACTGATTTCCTTTAGGATGGACTGGTTGGATCTCCTTGCAGTCCAAGGGACTCTCAAGAGTATTCTCCAACAGCTCAGTTCAAAAGCATCAATTCTTCTGTGCTCAGCTTTCTTTATAGTCCAACTCTCACATCCACACATGACTACTGGAAAAACTATAGCATTGACTAGATGGACCTTTGTTGGCAAACTAATGTCTCTGCTTTTTAATATGCTGTCTAGGTACCTTATGTTTTGTATTAACTGTGCAACTAAACCCTGAATGTGTAAAGCAAGACTCTGAAAGATGGAGAGACGAAAACAGACTAGCTAGTAACATTTGAGATTCAAGGAAACCTGGTGGTACATCCCCTGGATTTTGTTTTTTCCTCACATTTCTAGACTTGGAGCTGAAGAAGCTGGCAACCGTCAAACACCACTGGGGGCAGACAAAAAAGCCCAACAAAAGCCTATGTTTCTATCCAAAGGAGTAGGAAACAAGCAGCCTAAAAAGACAGTATTCCAGCCAAATACCACAGAAAAAACTACGGCCCTACCCCTCCCCGTCTTCCCACAACTCCTCTCTCCCAGCAGAGACTGTGTGGAGAAACTGGACTTCCATTCCACCAGGCTGTAAAGAGATTTCCCAAGCCCCTCTCTCCACGTTAGTGCCAGAGAAGGCTGAGTAGAGCTGAGACTTTCATCCCTAGGTAGTCAGTAACACCTCTTCCTATTCTCTGTGGTATCAGTGGAGACCTTGGGAACTCTGGACTCTCACACTCACCTGGTGGATATGAAACACTATTCCACCTAACTGCTCAGGTGGTATCAGAGGTATCGGGTGGTATCAGAGGTAGAATCCTAGAGGAAATTCAGGATTTTTACTATCTCCCAGCAGTAACAGAGATACCTTCACAGTGGTGTCATTGGAGACCAAAAACATGGGGGATTTTTTTTTCAGTGTTCACCATAAAAACCTAATTGATCTCCTAGAGGTAAAACTCATGAAAGAGTGCCCGCCTTCACTAAAACCAAAACTGAGACCCCAGAGGGAATTTTTTTTTTCTTAAGCTAGTCCTTATTGACTCTCCAGCAATTCCTCAATTACTATTTAAGTGTTACTACCCGTTGCTGGTTCCAGCAGTGGCTTCTGCTCCTGGTATGCTGAATGCTATGATTCTCTGTATTCACCAGCCTCTTAGCTTTTTCTGGGAGTGAAGTGAGTGAATGTCGCTCAGTTGTGTCTGACTCTTTGTGACCCCATGGACTGAATTCTCCAAGCCAGAATACTGGAGTGGGTAGTCTTTCCCTTCTCCAGGGGATCTTCCCAACCCAGGGATCAAACCCAGGTCTCCTGCATTGCAGGTGGATTCTTTACCAGCTGAACCACAAGGGAAGCCCTTGGGGAGGAGGGGTGGCTATTTTCCCTGTGACTTCAATTCTCTTGTTTACTTAAGAAGACTTGTTGGTTTTCAATTTGTTCTGACTTTTTTCTTGTTTTAAGGATGACAATTCCAAAACTCTTTACATTTTGAGTGGAAATTGGAAGGTTCATTTTAGTTTATATTTTCTTTCTGCTCCTCAGGCTGAATAATCTCAATTGACCTATCTTCAAGTCTTTTAGTTCTTTCTTCTGCCTGCTCAAATCATTTGTTGAACCCCTCCAATGAATTTTCTTTTTTCCCCCTATTCTCATACTTTGCTTTAGTTCTTTAGAAGTGGTTTATTTTAGACATGTTTAAAATAGCTGATTTAAAGTCTTTGTCAATCAGAGCCAACACCTGGGCTTCTTCAGGGAAAGTTTTTATTGATTTCTTGCCTCCTTCTCATTTTATGGGCCATACTTTCCTGTTTATTGGCATGTCTTACCTTTTATTGAAAATTGCACATTTAAAATAATGTAGAGTTCCCTGATGGCCTAGTGTTTAGGATTGCAGGCTTTTACCACATGGCCTGGGTTCAGTCCCTGGTTAGGGAACTGAGATTCCACAAGCCACATGCTGTGTCCCCCCTTCTCCCCCAAAAGCGAGATAAAATACTGTAATACAACATGGCAACTCTGGGGATCAGGTTCTCCCCATTCTCCAAGTTTTGTTATTGTTGCCACTTATTATGCTTGTTTGCTTAGTGATTTTTCTAAACTAATTCTGTGTAAAGTCTGAATTCTTTGTTGTGTGTGGACACTGAAGTCTCTATTGATTAGCTTAATAGCTGACAGACAACAATCATTTGCCCCAAATATTATTCACTGCTCAGAGAGTGAGAACTTTTTGCCAGAAGTTCTGTGAGAAAACTTCTTGCACTGAATGGACTCCAAGTTGGGTCAGATACAGATAGCTTTGTAAGCGAGGTCTTTGAGAAAACCAGCAGATGAGTCAGGTAATGACCTCTTGGGAATGAGGCTTTGAAAGAGCTCTAGTTCTATTCTCCTCCATCTGGTTGGTGGCGTTGAATCTGGGCTATTGAAAATAAGGCTTCTAGACTTTTGGATAGCAGCCATCCTGACTGGCGTGTAATGGTACCTCAATGTGGTTTTGATTTGCATTTCTCTGATAATGAGTGATGTTGAGCATCTTTTCATGTGTTTGTTAGCCATCTGTATATCTTCTTTGGAGAAATGCCTGTTTAGTTCTTTGGCCCATTTTTTGATTGGGTCATTTATTTTTCTGGAATTGAGCTGCAGGAGTTGCTTGTATATTTTTGAGATTAATCCTTTGTTGCTTCACTTGCTATTATTTTCTCCCATTCTGAGGGCTGTCTTTTCACCTTGCTTATAGTTTCCTTTGTTATGCAAAAGCTTTTAAGTTTAATTAGGTCCCATTTGTTTATTTTTGCTTTTATTTCCAATATTCTGGGAGGTGGGTCATAGAGGATCCTGCTGTGATTTATCTACAAGCAATAAATGCTGGAGAGGGTGTGGAGAAAAGGGAACCCTCTTAAACTGCTGGTGGGAATGCAAACTAGTACAGCCACTATGGAGAACAGTGTGGAGATTCCTTAAAAAACTGGAAATAGAACTGCCATATGACCCAGCAATCCCACTCCTGGGCATACACACCGAGGAAATCAGATCTGAAAGAGACACGTGCACCTCAATGTTCATCGCAGCACTGTTTATAATTGCCAGGACACGGAAGCAACCTAGATGTCCATCAGCAGACGAATGGATAATGAAGCTATGGTACATATACACAATGGAATATTACTTAGCCATTAAAAAGAATTCACTTGAATCAGTTCTAATGAGATGGATGAAACTGGAGCCCATTATACAGAGTGAAGTAAGCCAGAAAGATAAAGACCAATACAGTATACTAATGCATATATATGGAATTTAGAAAGATGGTAATGATAACCCTATATGCAAAACAGAAAGAGACACAGATGTACAGAACAGACTTTGGGACTCTGTGGGAGAAGGCGAGGGTGGGATGTTCTGAGAGAATAGCACTGAAACAGACCACCAGCCCAGGCTGGATGCATGAGGCAAGTGCTCAGGGCTGGTGCACTGGGAAGACCCAGAGGGATCGGGTAGAGAGGGAGGTGGGAGGGGGGGATCGGGATGGGGAACACATGTAAATCCATGGCTGATTCATGTCAATGTATGGCAAAAACCACTACAGTATTGTAAAGTAATTAGCCTTCAACTAATAAAAATAAATTAAAAAAAAAGAAGTCTTCATGGAGCTGGAGAATAAATGGTGAAACAGCCACAAGGCATGCTAGCATGCTGTTCATACTGAAATTCAGTTGTTCTTAAATATTCCCTGAGCTGCTGAAAGCTTATAGTTAGTATTCAGAGTCAGAAAAATCTGATTCTGACAGTTTTTGTTTTGTTTTGTTTGCCAGATTTTCATTGCTTTTATAGAGGAGAGAATTTTCAGAGATCTTATGCCACCATTTTTGGCATTTTTGGCAGGGTGATAACTCGCTGCTATTTGTAACCTCACCCAGGGATTGGCCAGAGCAGCAAGGACTAACCCTTTGTAGTTAAATTAATTCTTTCATTTAATGAAACCAGCTTTGCTGGTGTGAGTACGTTGAAATCATAGAACCCCGATTTAAAAGATATCCTGATATTCAAATTGCTTTTTGAAATCTTTTTGTCTTAACCATAAAGTATGATAATATTCTGAAGTCATTCAGTGAACTTACATCTGAATCCTATTAAGTGGCTACAAGTATACACTATTTCCTTGTGTTGCTAAAACAGAGTCTAAGCAGCCTTCTATAATTGTACCTTTACAAATATTGAGCATTTTTAGATATTAGCCTCCCCACATCACTGTCTTTTTATTATATTGAACCCCCAGATTTGCTTTTGATTAACAGTCAAACCTTTAAAAAGTCCTCTGAGAGAAACAAAACCTGAAAATGTGAGATTGAAATGAAATGATTTAAAGTAGTATTTGGGCATTTACATGTCCACTGGTGCCACAATATATCTGAACATGGAATGGAATTCAGAACTCCATGAAAGAGAGCTGATGTCCAAAGAGTTGATGTCACACAGCATATGGCCTGATTGGCACAGAAGTTGGAGCTGGACAGTTGATTCTCCATTCTGCTCTGGTGGAGGCTGCACTTCTAAAAGCGAGCTCTTCAAACTTACATCTCAATTACTCCTAACAGGGACAGTTAGAATTTTCTTTCTCAAAGGTTTGAGAAATCCCTGATAAGATGTACTGTTCCCTCAAGTTTATTTTAATTGTAATTTTTTTTTACTGCCAGCCTTCATCCAGCTTTGACGATTTAGATTCTCGTAAGTATGCTTTGGTGGTTGGGTGGTTTCGTTCTCTCTTCCGAGTCACTTTACCCCAGTTTAAGGGCATTAGATTAAATAAACTGCTTATTCCACATAACTTGGACTTCCTGGAAAGATTTAGGGTTTAGGAGAAAATTGGCAGTTGTCAGAGGGAGAATGGAAAAACTTCCTTTTCCTGAAACACATATCTCTTACAAAAGAGTTGAGTATATACTTAGGACTATGAACATAACATTTTAAGAAAGTTGTTCCCTTAATAATTGCTGTTGGAGATTTTTAAGCCTAATACAGCAGTGGTTTAATTCTGACTCTGAAAGTGAACAGAGGTGACTCTGAAAGTGAACCTGGAGGCCCAGATGTTTGGAAGTAAAACCATTTGCTCCAGTGTAGGCAGGTTTGTTATTTACAGCTGCACTTTACTGCATGTGAAAGAGAGAAAAAGATTCTTCCCACTGTCTTTCCTTTTTTCTCTCTGGACTTTGCGTTTGAGTCCCATCTCACTTAGAAATGAACATTTCCCCCATCTTTGGGCCCACTTATGGTCCTGGGCACCCCCCTAGGAAGACTCATTTGTGCTTTACAAGCATTGGGTTCTTCTTCCACTGAAGGAAGCATATTGTGGTTGCTAAGTGACTGTGAGGAGGGAAGCCACGTTCACTGCTTGCCTGTACTTCTCTGCCTAGATAAAAACTCCAAAGTTAACGCGATAATTATGTTCTGCATTGGTGGCGCTATCCTGTTGGCCATGCTCGTTCTGATGGCCGTCGTCATCTGTCTTTACTACAAAGTAGCCAACGCACTGAAGTGAGTGATGTTGGGTAAGAGGGGCTAACACCCCCTCGCATGGGATCCTGGGGCTCTGTGCTTGAGCGGGGTCATCCCCGGCCCTGTGGCCGCACCCTGGGTGAGGTCAGGAACAGCCGGAGGGTTTGAGAGGACCGAGGCGGGGAGGGTAGGATCTGGCTTTCTGCCCCTTCCGGTCTGGGGCTGTGAGCTCACAAGGAGAATGTTCTCAGCTGCTGGGTCTGTGCTGCTTTGCCGTCCCTTGGCCTCGCCAGGTTTACCCTCAGCGGGTTGATCCCACAGGACTGCAGACTGAAGACAGCGTGACTGACAGCCTGTGCTCGCTCGGAGGATGGGCTGAGCGGATGTTCCCCCGCCTGAGTCGGGGCACTCTCAGCGGGTCCTTGGCTCCCGGCACAGTGGGATGGGCCTGTAGGACCCTGGGGAAGCTGAGTTGTGTGAAGATCCTGGGCTTTGCCTCACCAGGGAGTGTAAATCAGAAAAGGGAGTGTTAAATTTGGGGGAAAGGAGGCCTCAGATATGGGCGAGACTGGTTGTCAGAAGCGTGGTGTTCCCACTCATTAACGTTCCAAGGAGACAGCATGTTTGTCGAACAGAGTCCTGCATCAAGCTTTGAATGACCTGGTTTTTATTTCCAGCTCCTCCTCTACTTGTATGTGTTTGATCAAGGCAGTGTGCTTCTCCATGTCTCAGATTCTTTATGTGATAAGTGGGGAGAATACCAAAAAAAAAAAAAAAAAGCCAAAAAACAGCAGCCGTCGTGTTCCCATTCTAGGGAATTTCAGTCTGTGAGCAGGAAGGTAACTCCGAGCACCGAGGGTCCAGGGGCGACTGACTTGGCACCCTCCCGGCTTGTGCTCTGCACTTGGCAGACTTGCAGTGATCACCTGGGTGACCCGCGCTTGCAACTCACTCTCCCTCATTTGCTGGAACCTGATCTTACATTTCTGGCACTCTTAGGAGAGGAAGGGATTGGACAGGAACTTGGGATGAGGGCAGAGTTGCTTTCATCTTGGGCTGGTGTCATGGGTTTGATTGGTTCCAGCCCCAAATTCTCCAGATCCCCCTGACAGTTGCAACAGGTGGACCAAGAAGAAAAATTCTAATCCTATACTCTGTGTATGTCTTTTCTAAAGCATGCCAAAGGTACCTGTTTGTTTGGCCTTAAAAAATAATCCAGCTGTGATCACCCCGGACAAGGTCAGTGCAGCCCTCACCACTGGGTCTTACCCCAGCCTCCAGTGCTGTGACGAATGTAACTTGTATCCCGGCTTCGATGCCCTGCCTCCGTGCTGCTGTAATGTAAACGAGGGTCTCTGACTTGGGTGGGTACAAATATCTTCATGAACAATATTTCTTTCTTAGTAGAGTCTTTTATTATTCAAGTCAAGTTTTATACTGTTTCCATTATATCATGTACTATATACCATATTTATGTGCTTTTGAATAAATGCAATATTGAAAATAACCCTCTCTGCCTCCAGTATTGTTGTTGTTGTTAGTTGTAAAAGTACTTAAATTTGTGTCTTACCTACTTTGGGACTTGGGGCAACTAGCTTATCATATTATATTGCAATATAAGGAGAGTTAAAGAGTAATCTATATATACAACCCCAGGAAAAAAAAATAGACGTTAGAGTGTTTCCAGTGTCAGACTCTGCTATAAACTTCCCGTGCCCGAGCCCTTCTCCTTCTACTGGCTTCCTTCACTCTCACCCAGCTTGCTCTGCCATGGACATTGTTACAAGGCCAGGAGGGAACCTCCATTCATCCCAGAGGGTATCAGCCAGGAGGGTTTTCTCTGGGTGGAGGGCACCTGATTTGTGTAACAATGGGGTTGAGCTCTGTGGTGTCAAAAGGACATTTAAAAAACCTGAGATGCCTCCTCCTGCTATCCTCCAAATCTTCAGAAGCCAATTTTCCTTCTTTTTGCATCACTGTTAACATTGATTTTTGCTGACTCGGCTGTTTCAGTATCTTTAACTGCAGACAGTATCTTTAACCTGCTGAGTGGTGAAGCCCAGATCCTTCTGGTCTCAGTAACAGGCAGGAGGATGCACCCCTTTCATTCCTGCTTGGGCTGCTCCTTTCTGTCCTCGCTCTTTCCTCTGAAACCCCGTTCCAACCCCAGACTCTCCATTTGTAGCCAGAGTTTGTACTTTCCCTCATTAGCACAGCCTTTGCTTAGTTAGCATCCCGTGTTTTACTCAAGATAAGGAATTAACTAGTAACAAGTGGTTGGTTACCTACTAAAAAGGATGAAAGGATAACAGGAAATAATGAGAAACAACTACTACCTCTAGGCTCACAGGGAGAAAACGATGGTAGAACTAAGCATTTGGAAGAGGTCGCCTCCTGGCGGAGAGGCAGTCCTCTAGGCTGAGGGCTTGGCCGAGGAAGGTATATTCAGCACTTCAGAGGCAGCAGGGTGAGCTGCTCTCACAGAGTAGCCCTTGGAGTGGCCGAGAAGCTCCCTGGAGGGTGACATGAGTGCCCCCAGCCTCAGTAAGGGTTTCGAGAGGCAAATTCAAGGCTGCACCTTCCTTGGAGCCTGCCCCAAACCTTCCCGCTGGAAATGATGAGCCCTTCTTGGGTGTCCCTGGAGCACTTCCTCTCCTGGCATCTACTACTTCCTGCCTCATCTTAGGAGTTCAAGTGCACTTGGATTTTCTCTTGTCACCAGCAAGCCCCCGAGCATCAGTGCAATTTCCCCCTGAGCTCCACTCAGTGGTCAGCACAGCGCCCAGCACCCAGGAGGCCCTGTGCAAGTGTGTTCCAAATGTGGGGAGTACACCCTACATCCAGACATTGCAGGGTCCTTGAGGGAGGCAGGATGGAGTAAAGGGTTCTTTGAGACACCCCTCTGGTGGACAGTAGGAACAGAATGTAACACAGAGGCTTTAGAACCAAGCAGACTTGGTTCAAAACCAACTGTGCCTTTCACAAGCTTGTGCCACTGGAGAAGTTGCTTCACCTCTCTGAGCCTCAGTTTCCTTAATGTAAAATGGGAGGGAGGGCTGCCCAACCGGCAGCCACTTTCCTGATGCCCAAAGGCTTCCTCTTTACTCCTATGTATGCGTATACATACCCATGTGCCAGGGGATACACCATGGAGATAAAGGCAAACAAGTCCTTAGGTGCCTGATTGGATTCCATGTCCAAATCAAAACAGATTCCCCTCATTTTCTTGTTAATAGTTTCATGCAGGTCTTCAAAATACTTCCCCCAGTGGCCATGTGGGTCAGTCTCCTCTGCATTCCTTCATACAATTTAAACTCAGCTACTGCCAAGATCTTTTCTATTGTGAAAAGAACTTAACTAGATTGGGAAAATCAAATTAAGTATTTACAAGCAGCACTTGAAAACTGTCTGGTTACTGGCCCATCAACCATTCTTCTATCAGGAACTGACTGAACACCTGCTGATGGCCATGCAAGGGGGGTATTCAGAGGTGTATCAGGTGGAATAGCGTAATACTATGAAACTTGTCAAATATTGTGACCCACTAGAGAGTGTAAAATCCCATCACCAGGAATTTAAAAAAAAACTCCTTTGTAGTGGAGTGATTGAGCTATACAATGCACAATTAGCATATAATATATAATATCAATGTTATTTTTCTATAGTTTTAGCAGCCTCAAAGGAGTGTCTCAGACCTGCTGGGTGGAGCTGAAAGTCCAGGCTCCACCTGATTTGAGGGTGCAGGGGGGGTCCTCATTGCCCAGCTCTTTACTCTGCCTTCTCTGATAACACCCTGGGGAGGGGAGGGGAGGAGAGGGGAGAGGATAGGTAAGGGGCACTGAGAGCAGGTGGAAGTCCAGGCGCCCCACTTCACCTTTGCTGGCTAGGCTAGGGGTGGGGCCACAGATTTACCCGTGGAGCAAGTAAGTTACTGCCTCAGAGTTTTCTAGAATTGCCTGGCTGCCTCTTTGTTGGTCCTCTGGCTAGAGAGAGCAGGCTTCTCTCAGGCCATTTTGTCTGTACTAATTGGAGCTTCCAGTTTGTACCTTTCTTCTTGTTAAGTGCATTTTGATCCGTATGACATGAGATGCTGAACAGTAGTCATGGTTTTCAAACTTCATCATTCCTAAGAATCATCTGAGTGCTTTTGGAAAGAGCAGCTTCCTGGGTCCCATTCCCTGAACTATACCCAGAGTACCTGAACTGGAAGTTCATTGGACCCTTATTTATTTTTCTTAAAAAAATTTTTATTTCTGTATTTATTTGGCTGTGCCAGGTCTTAGCTGAGTATGCAAGAACTTTAGTTGCAGCATATGAACTCTTAGTTGTGGCATGTGGGATCTAGTTCCCTGATCAAGGATTGAACCCAGGGCCCCTGCCTTGGGAGTATGGAGTGTTAGCCACTGGACCACCAGGGAAGTCTCTTATTTATTTATTCTTGAAAATTCAGTGCATTAATTGTCAACACTTTTCACATTAGGGATTTGCTAATAAAAGTCATAAGGTGCTAATTTTGGAAGCTCTTAGCCTTCTGCTTTCTCTGCAAGATTTAGACAGGTACCATTAATGGGCAGGCAAACTTTTAAAAGTGGAAACTCTAGCAGCTCTTGGTAACCTGGAAAAACTCTTTTTTTTTTTTTTAAATTTGAAGCACTTGCACAAAATAGATGCCAGATGCTAAAATCATTGTTTCATGTGACTGAGGATGAAGTTACTTGTGAGAGATAATCAACTTTGGATATAAAGATGCTATCTTCATCAAACTGACAATTACATATCAACTTCTACTATGTATCTGCACAGAATTTACTTTTACCAAGATGGTTTTCGGTGAAGGCCATGTTTGCAGTGAAACTGACATGTCTCGCTTTAGAGGCAATGTCCCTTCTCAGGTCACTTATCAGATTTTTATCTCTCAAGAATTTGGGGTTCACTTTCGGGCCCCATCAAACCCTGCCCTCCTCCCTGAGGGATTTGACAATAGTGTATTATCATCTCGTACATGTTATTTATTGACAAAGATGGGAACAATATCCCCTGGACTTGAGAGCTCATGTGCTAAATACTGTTACTAAATATTTCTTGAAAAACAAAAGAAAAAACAGTCTGTTTCTTTAAAGACAACTTTGAGGGCACTGAACCTAGTGCAGAATTCTTTCAGTTCAGATATAATGAGAGATTAGATTCTGTGGGTGCTGCCCTTGTTTTCAGGGAGGACATGTTATCAGGGTGTTATGCTAATCTCCCTTTGTCTGCCTTTCAGGTTTCGCGTGAGGCTTTGAAGGTCTGGGAAACAGACGAAGCACGTGGTAGCTCACAGAGCAGCCCTGAGGGGTTCCTGTGATTGTTGCTCAGGCTCCCATTTGCAAGCTTAACCCAAACTCAACAAAGCCAAGGCCCAATTTGTTTTCTTTGAAACAGACAAATAAAGCTCATTTTGCGTAAACAACGATGAGTAAATGACATTTGATTCAACTGACCAATGACTATAGTTTAAAAAAAAAAAAAAAGAGCAGTGATTTTCTGATAGACACTTAGTTTATTCTTCACAGGGCCCTTGGCAAGATCTGAAAATAAATTCTCACACCACCAGAGGGACAGAAACAAAAAGATCCACCTACTAGCATCTAAACATTAAGGAGCCAAAAATACCTTTGAAGTGCAGTGTGGCATCAAGAGATAACTTTTCTTTTGACATGTTGTACAGTTTAAGACAATGATCAAATTCTTGATAGTGAAGACTTATAGAATGCAAGATTCCTAGCTGCAAAAAGAGCAATTGCCTTAGAAATTTGGTAATCAGACAAGATTTACTTAGCAATCAGCCTCAAAGAGAACCTCTTTAGTTCTTTTACCTGTCTCTACGAGGACAACCTCAGATTTATCCAACATTACTTCACTGAGCAGAAATAGAATTTCTAGCAGGTTGATGTGAAACTCGGAGAAATTACCCATGAGCCTTTCTCTGATCAGTTCCTTTGTGGATTTCCAGTGGTCCCACTACTTGGAAATGCTCAGTCTGCTCTCCTGTGGGCTTCCTGAGGCCTGTGCCCCTCTTACTCCGCCCTGCACAGCCCTGGAGGCAGCGGGAGGAATGGTCCCCCACTTTGCAGATGGTGATCTTACACTGCAGATAGATCACGTCATAGCTGGTGAGAATGCTGAAGATGTTGAACTTGAATCGGGCGACATTCTTTTGCCGGGAGTGCAGGTTGATATAAGTATTGTCTTTGATGCACCTGATGGGAAGAGAAACCTCAGGTCAAGAGGATTAACTTAAAGCACGCTGTTGTTTGTTGTTTGGTCGCTCAGTCATGTTGGACTCTTTTTGACCCCATGGACGGCAGCCTGCCAGGCTCCTCTATCCATGCAATTTTTCAGGTGGGAATACTAGAGCGGGTTGCCATTTCCTACTCCAGGGGATCTTCCTGCCCCAAAGATCAAACCTGCATCTCTTGTGTCTCCTGCATTAGCAGGTGGATTCTTTACCACTGTGCCACCTGGGAAGCCCCAATTTAAAGCATGGTGTGGATTAATTCTGGCTCAAATAATTGGGCTTGGACACAAACGTCTGAATTTCAACCAGAGTTCCTCCCACTACCCACTCTTTCTTTCTTTTATGAAAAAAATGAGATGGTTGGATGATGTCACTGACTCGATGGACATGAGTTTGAGCAAGCTCTGGGAGGTGGTGATGCACAGGGAAGCCTGGCATACTGCACTCCATGGGGTGACAAAGAGTTGGACACGACTGAGTGACTGAACTGAACTGAACTGATGAGAGGAAAAAACCACCATTCCTAGCCAGAAAGAGAAAGGCACTGTAAAACATAATAAAAAAACAAAACAAAGTAAATGCTAGCCAGAACTATTACCTACTCTATTTTTTCAAAAGGGTAGATTAAAAGTGGTAGCTGTATTATTTGAGGGGCTTCCTTGGTAGCTCAGCTGGTAAAGAGTCCACCTGCAATGCAGGAGAGCCCAGTTAGATTCCTGGGTTGGGAAGATCCCCTGGAGAAGGGATAGGCTACCCACTCCAGTATTCTTGGGCTTCCCTGGTGGCTCAGATGGTAAAGAATCCTCCTGCAATGAGGGAGATCTTGGTTTGATCCCTGGGTTGGAAAGATCCTCTGAAGGAGGGCATGGCAACCCTCTCCAGTATTCCTGCCTGGAGAATCCCCATGGACAGGGGAGCCTGGCGGGCTATGGTCCATGGGTCACAAAGAGTCAGACACAACTGACTGACTAAGCACAGCACAGCACGTATTATTTGAAGGTGAACTTAATATATTTTAAAATGTATTTTGTGTAAGTACTGAAAAACTAAAGAAAGAAGTAAATGATATATCAAGAGAGGAGATAAAATGGAATAAAATTAAATGCTCAATTAAAACCTGCATATAAAATGCATTAAACCTGCATTAAAACCAGAGAAGGCAGCAAAAGGAGAATTGGGGGCAGAAACAAAGAACAAATGCAACAAATAGAAAACAGTTACTAGGATGGCAGATTTTAATCCAACTATGTCAACTATCACTTTAAATGTGAATGATTTAAATATACCAATTTGAAGACACAGACTGCCAGAGTAGATTAGAAAAACCAAGATCCAACTATATGCTGTCTATAAGAAACCCATTTTAAATATAAAGACAAAGATTAATTAAAATTAAAGGGATAGAGAAAGATTTACCAAGCTAATACCAATCAAAAGAAAGCTGGATTAGCTATATTAATTTCAGCCAAAACAGACTTCAGAGCCAGCATTAGAGATGAAAAGGGGCGTTACACAATGATGAAGGGGCCAAAAGAGGATGAGATGGTTGGATGGCATCACTGACACAATGGACATGAGTTTGAGCAAACTCAGGGAGACGGTGAAGGACAGGGAAGCCTGGCGTGCCGTAGTCCATGGGGCCACAACGACTTGGACATGGCTTAGCAACTGAACGACAACAACAAGCTCCCACCTTAAGAAACTAGAGAAAGAAGAGCAAATTAAACCTGTTAACAAAATAAGCAGAAGTATGTCAGTTGTTAAATTCTGGCCTCTCTGATATATCACAGCCACTTGGCTTACAGGATCTTGGTTCCCTGACTAGGGATTGAACCTGGGCCACGGCTGTGAAAGCACTGAGTCGTAACCACTGGACCACTAGGGACCTCCCTCTCCTTGACAAATTTTGGAATGGGAGACCCGAAAAGGGATGAGCTTTCTCCCTCTGACTCAGTGCGGCTGAGGGCCACATCCGTGCACCTCCCACACACGGCCCACTCTGCCTGTGGAAAGTGCTGCCCCTTGCCCTCCCCAATTTTTGGAAACAGGCATCATGATACCTCTCAGGGGCTTTAGGAAGCTCTCACCACTTTAGTGGCTCTCACCACTCTGGAGCTGCCATCAGAAAGTGAGTTTTGATGTCTTCACACGGGTTGCCAATTACCCATCTGTAAGCATTTTGCGCTGGTTGGGGGATAAGAGAGCTATAAAGCAAACTTCTTGCCTGAGTTCCAATTTGACAAATGTTCTGTCTAACCAAGGGTGCCAAAATAAACCTCATCACTGTAAGAGCTTGGCCTGGGATAACCCAGCAGCCCATCAGTGCTAGCCAAATACCCTGAGGAATGGGGAAGACAATAGTTATAAAACTTGGAGAGAAGAGAGGCATGAGTCAGTAGAGCCTGAGACAGCATGGCCTCTGCCTAGGACTCTTTGGGGATTCAAGGGACGTTGTCTAGACTTCCTATAATTATCTTCCCTCAGCTGGGATCAGAGGGATGGTTAGGGTCTGGGCTCTGCCTCTGGGCAGGATGAAGACTCTGGGCACAACTTTCTGATTTAGGACTGCCAGTTAAGAAGACAATGGTCAGACGTCCCTGGTTGTCCAGTGGTTAAGAATCTGCCTGCTAATGCAGGGGACATGGATTTGATCCCTGGTCCCAGAAGATTCCACGTGCCACAGGGCAACTAATCCTGTGCATCACAACCACTGAAGTCCCCATGTGCTTGCGGGTGCACGCTCTGCAACAGAGAAGCCACCACAGTGAGATGCACCCCCCCCCACCGCAATGAAGAGCAGGCCCTGCTCACCATAACCAGAGCAAGCCCAGTGAGCAGCAGTGAAGACCCCGCGCAGACAGAAATAAACATCAATGAATACATTGTTGTTGTCTAGTCTCTAAGTTGTGTCCAATTCTTTGCGACCCCATGGACTGCAGCCTCACAGGTGCCTCTGTCCATGGAATTCTCCAGGCAAGAAGACTGGAGTGGGTTGCCATTTCCTTCTCCAGGGGATCTTCCCAACCCAGGGATCAAACCCGCATCTCCTGCATTGGCAGGCAGATTCTTTTACCACTGAGCCACCTGGGAAGCCCAGACAAATACACAAAATTATTACAAATAAAACAAAACAGATCCCCCAAAGGAATAACAGGTAAATAGTCAACCATATCAACCAGAGAGGGCCTTCAATTTTCCTTACCCTTGCTGGATCAAATCATACTTGACAGTTGTAAAATCACTGGGGTCTGGAGAAGCCACACAGGTATCCACAAAGAGCTGCAGGCTGGGGTTGGGGCTGTGGAGCGTGGCCTGGAGGAAGACCTCTCTCCTCTGGCTGGCGACGTGTGGCCCCGTGTTTTCTCCAGGCTGGGACGGGGGCCACTCGAGGAATGATATGGACACATCATAGCCAGCGTTCTCCCCAGGGACGACTTCCACTGCTGACGGGCCGTCCACCCTGCAGGTGAACTTGAGCCGAGGCACCCTGTGCCGCACGACGACTCGGCCGGGGTGGCCCCTGGTTCGGCCTCTGATGGAGTTGGAGTAGCTGAGGGAGCCGCGGCTTTCCTGGGAGGAGAGGGGAGAGCTGGTGGCCCGTGCTCCCGGCTCCCTGACCAGCGCTTTCTTCACGAATGGAGACTTCTGCTCTGTGCCTGCCACTCACAGAAGCCGGAGGGCACGAGGCCTCTGGCAGGACCTCTCTGGTACTCGAGGTCATGAGGGGTTGACCTTATGTCCCTGCTTCTGGGAGTTTAGGGTGCATGCAGGGAACCCCTAGTGTGTGAGTCTGGACTCCCTTCTGCCCTCCTGTGGGGGCGAGGCTTGGGGAATACGAGACAGGGTGGGAGGTCCACACCAGCTGCTGAATTCCTCCACCGCTCCGCCCAACTCTTGACCCCAGACCAACCCTGGCTCCTTGTGAGCTGCGTGTCTGGCCCTACAGACCCTCGCTCTCAGCCTTGCTCCTTCAAATCCAACACGACTTCGAGGGGCCAAGAAGGTGCTGGAGGCTGACGAGTAGGGGCCTCAGCAGCCTCCTTCCCATGGTCTGGTGCGTCATGGAGACTCATCGTGGCCAGGGATGTTTGTTCAAGGGAGCCTCGGCCTGTGCGACTCAGATCCAGTGGCAGTCTGCCTTGAAACCCTCCAAGGAAAGCCCCGAAAGCTTACAGCAGTGTTTCTCACTGGTCTGCCTTGTTTTCCTTTCTTTTTTTTTGCCCCTAAGAATCCTTATCTCTCTTCCCCTTTGAGGGGGATGTCACCCTTGTTGAGAACACACAGCTTAGAAGAAAAGCTGAACTCCAGGAATTTGTGGCCCCACCCAATTCCAACCAGACTTTGGGCTTCCTGTGGTTCATGGCCCTGAGTCTCTCCCTTGACCTCTTCAAGCTGGCTGCTGCCTCGGGGCCTCTGCACCTGTCTGCTGATCCCCCACGTGGAGCCCTCCTCCTATTCCTCTGTACCTGCTTTATGTCCTTTTTCAGGCAAACGTGGTCTTCCACCCAAAGCATTTTCTATCCTTTTCCTTGTTTGTTCAGTCAGTTCAGTCACTAAGTCGGGTCCGACTCTTTGTGACCCTATGAACCGCAGCACACCAGGCCTCCCTGTCCATCATCAACTCCTGCAGTCCACCCAAACCCATGTCCATTGAGTCGGTGATGCCATCCAAACATCTCATCCTGTGTCATCCCCTTCTCCTCCTGCCCTCAATCTTTCCCAGCATCAGGGTCTTTTCAAATGAGTCAGTTCTTTGCATCAGGTGGCCAAAGTATTGGATTTTCAGCTTCAAAATCAGTCCTACCAATGAACACCCAGGACTGATCTCCTTTAGGATGGACTGGTTGGACCTCCTTGCAGTCCAAGGGACTCTTAAGAGTCTTCTCCAACATGACGGTCTCCTTAATCCTTTTCATGACAAAGGACTCTCATCTGTGTGTTCATTCAGGACCTCTGTCTCCCTTCTCTCAAATGTAAGAGCCTTGGAGCTGTGGTTCTGTCAATCATATTGGCTGCTGGGTCCTCAGCACCTAGAAGGATGCTCATTCCCTGACTCTGAAATCGGACATGGGACCTTTTTATAGTGCTGCCTTTCCCCATAGGTGCTTGGGGACTTGCCACCACTGCAGGTGGTCCCTGATTTGCTATCTCCTCTGGCCCCAGAACTGTGGTCAGCACAGGAGGCTTGCAGGGGGAGCTGGGCCAGCCCGGGCCAGAGAGGATGGCTCAGGATTCTCCCCAGTGGACTGGAAATGTCCAGCGCCTGCTCTCCTCCCAGACACTGGGGAGCTTCCAGCAGACTGCTGGGGAAGAAAACCTCTGAGGTTAAAAAATAGAATTTTTAGAACAAAGAGGATAAGAATGATCACAGTCTGCACAAATAGATGCAATGTGAAGTATGGAGTTAAAGGGGTTATTTAGCACCATGCAGACTGAATGCATTCAACCTCCAACAATGTCAAGTGTTTGGGGTGCTCTTTTTTGGGGGGCATGTGTCTATACAGGGGTGTGAAAGAATACATGAATAGCACAGGGATCTTTCTCTGTAGCTTGTTACATTATTAAATGTGCCTATGAACATGATTTTCTGGTTATACACTCTTCCTATATCTTTGGTATACTTATTTCCTTGATTTCAATGATACTGGTTTGTGAAATAAGTAGGTGGTTAAGCAAAATGAAATAAACATATTCATTTGATTATACATAAATATCTTAATATTTGTTTCCTACATTAGGAAACCTGGTTAGAAACATGGCACTCAGCCTGTCTTCCCCAAGCCCAACACTATAGCTTGCACATGGTGGGTGGGCACTATTGTGAATAAAAAAGCATGTGGTAACAAAATGCTTTGGCTTTGCAGCTTAGAGAATAGCATCCATCTATCCATCCATCCGTCCATCCATCCATCCACCCATCAGCCCAGCAGCACTCTATACTTATTACTATGTACTCCAAATTCCCAAAAGGAGGGGCAGTTTTAGACAAATTAATGAGTTGCTCCAGGTCTCGCAGAACTCAGAACCAAAGTCACGGCTGTGCCTTTCCTCTATCCCTATTCAGGTTTTTAACAGGTGGTTGATTCTCCCAAGCCTCTCTTTTTGGCCTCCATCCACAGAAGGGTACCACCACCTTGTCAGTTTCATACCTGTCTGATGGTGCCACAGTGGCCATAGGGAATGTTGAAGATCAGGTAGCGCCCTGTGACTCGGGGACGACACAGCTCATCATTTAAGTGGATGTCCCAGGACGAGTGGCCCAGCCTCCGGAGGTAGCCTCGGTCAATGACAACTTGGAAAAGGTGAGGCCAGCAGGAGAGCTGGGCTGCAGAAGGGGGAGGATGGGGAGAAAGTTACAAAGTGAACCTGGAGCACTGGACATAGAGTGCACTCAGGGGTGTGAGTTACGTTTACTTTATAAAAGTACCATGGACAGTGCCCTGGGTTGGGGCTGGTTTGGCTCTCATCACCCCCTACACTCAACTTGACTTTCACTGACTTTATATTTCCTCTTCTTTCCAAAGGGGGTCCTACCCACAGAACGTGTCCCAGAGTCAGAGCCTCTTCTGAGGATTTAAAGGACAGTTCATCTCATATGGTAAGGACATCCAAGCCTGAACGTGCATCTGGGCCTTTGTATGAGGGGTAAGTTAGAAAAGGGGAGTGGAAGCCAAGGTGGAGGGGGGATGCAAAGGGCCTTCCTCCCCAGCCTTCTAAAGTCCAGCAAGAGGATGGAGATACAAGAGATCTCAGGAGAGACACAGAAGCTGGTCCCTACACACAGCCTGTTCATTTTTCCCCAATGTCTCCCCTTTCCAGAGCCTCACACCCTAGGAGGGAAGAAGACTTTACCATTATCCTTGGGTACCACAGAGTCAGCTGCACCTGGTCGGGGGGTGGGGGGGGGAGGACAAAGAAAAGCAAATGTCAGCTGTGTAGAAGCACTGGGCGGGGACAACATAGCCAGCAGTAGACGTGGGTCGTAGGGAAGGGGGCTCACTGCATCCACCTATTAAAGCTGAAGCAATGGCCTGAAAATACTCCAGGGCGATGCAAAGTAAAGGAGGGCCCAGGGCCTCCTGATGGAGCTGGAGGGAGGGGTTCTGACATGGATAAAGTAGTGTTGAGAATGGTGTCATCAACACCAAGATTTGTTGGAGAGAGAGACTAGTAAACACAGGGCTTTGCAGGTTTTAAACCTCATCGTGTGGCTGAACCCTGGCTGGCGTCCCTTCCCATGCACATGGCGTGCTTGGTAGTCCAGGCTGGGAAATGCACACTTCATGGCTTTCAAGCCCTCCCCTCCCAGAAGCAAGGCAAGACAGAAACCCAGGGCCAGGGCCCAAAAGGAAGGCTGGCCAGATTCCCTCAGCCCTTCAAACGCTCTCAGCCCCAGACAACTGGTCCTTTGGCTACCAAACCTGATGAAAAAGAAACCCCTTGGTGTATAATCCAATAGAAGATAAATTACCATTTACAGGGGGTCCCCCAACAGCATGAGGAATGGCTGGAACTGTGAACAGACAGTAAAAGTGAGGCTCTGGAGAAAAAGGACCCCACAGCCCTAGGGTGACTCACACTACATGGCTTCCTGTGGAATTAACTCTCTCAAGGGGGCTCTGATAGCCTTTCTATTTGGGCTCCATTGCTATGCAAAATACGAGGAGTTGCCACATAAAGGCAAAAGGAACAGCAAGGATGCCTTTGATTCACCTGCAAAAAAGTAGAATGGAAGAGCCAAAGTGAGCTAACCTTGTTCACCAAACCTTAGAATTCCATCACACAAGTGAGATTTAGTGGATAAATTAAGGGCAAATATAGGGGAGTATGACTCCAGACAGAAGGAGTTCTGCCCATGGAAGTCAAATGCCAAGACAGACGGCCGGTGACAAAAACTATTTGCCAAATCTTGGATGAAAGGGACCAAGGGGAACCCAGGACAGTGCGGGGTTCTGACTTCCAAGGGTTAGGTCAAAGTGGAGAAGGGACTCCACCTAGAACTGTGCCCTTATCAGAGGTTGAAAAGGGGACAACAGACAAATTGTAGTCTGACTGAGAGCAGCAAGTTCTTTATTTTTAATCACTTTTTAAAGCTGTCACTTGTTTGGCTTCATAAAGTTTTAGCTATATTTCAGGACAAATATTGTGCTGAACTGGAATTAGAAAAACCTGGTTAACAAAGTGCCACCTCTGTCTGATTAAAAGATTTACCACCATGGCTATGTAATAAATACGCTCTTGTTATCCTAGAATCCGGGGCCCTGGCCGACCTGACATACCTCGGGTTGGTGAATTCTGACCTTAGGGATGTCTGGGGAGGAAAGAAAGGGTGAAGCCTTAGGAAGACCCCGGGGAAGGCCCGGCGTGGCAGGGGAGCCCGGGTACCTGCGCAGACCACGCTCGCGTCCTCCCGGTGTTGGCAGTCGTGGCGTGCCCAGCCCGCGTGGGCACAGCGCCCCAGCGCATCCTCGGTGCCCGCACAGCGCACGTCGTCCAGCAGGATGGGCCCCGAGCCCGGGCCGAAGCGGCTGCGCCCCAGGGCGCCCAGCGGGCGCCCGCAGCCCAGGACGCGGCACACCACGCGGGCGTCCCTGATGTTCCAGTGGTCGTCGCACACCGTGCCCCACACGCCCTCGTGCCGGACCTCCACCCGGCCCTCGCAGCGGCTGCGCCCGCCCACCAGGCGGAGGTCTGCGGGGGACAAGAGGCACTGCCCTAACTCATCACATCTGTCCAGTGGAGCTTCTTTTAATGAATAAAAGTCAACATTGTAAGAACTGTAAGAACTATTATGGATACAGAGTTTCAGTTATAAAATAATTCCTGGGGATGTGATGTACAGCATGGTGACTATAATAGTTAATAACACTGTATTATGTATCTGAAAGTTGCTAGGAAGGAACTTGCAAATTTTCATCTCCAGAAAAAAATTTTTGTCGCTATGTTTGGAGATGGATGCTAACTCAAATTACTGTGGTGATCATTCGCGCTATATACAAATATTAAATCATTATGTTGTACACCTGAAACTAATATGTTTATTGTTTATGTTAATATGTTAATTGTGTTAATATGTTTATTGAGGTATCTATTATACCTCAATAAAAACCTCTATACTATGTAATGTAGTTATCCCATTCCTAGATATTTACTCAAGATAAAGAAAACACATGATCACAGAAAGATGTATAAATAGCAAACTCAGCAATATGCAAAACCTGGAAACAATCCAAATGTCCATCCACAGAGGAATGGACAAATAAATTGTGGTATGTATGTCCATAATAAATTGTGGTATGTCCCACACAATGCAACAATACTAAGCAGAAACAATACAAATGAAAAAAAGAACAAATCACCAACATATGGAATCACCTGGGGCAAATCTTAAAAACAATTGGTTGGGACCTCCCTGGTGGTCCAGTGGCTAAGACTCCAAGCTCCCAATGTAGGGAGCCTGGGTTTGATATCTGGTCAGGGAACTAGATCCCGAACACCACAACGAAGACCCATTGCAACCAAATAAATATTTCTTTAAAATTTGTTAAGCAAAGTTTAGAAGACACAAAAGCATATACGCTTTGATTTCACTTATATGAGATTCTAGAAAACCAAATCTAATTTACAGTGACAGAAAACAGATCAGTTGGTCTGGGGGAAGTGGAAAGAATTTACTGTAAAGGGGCATCAGGGAACTTTCTGGGGGGATGGAAATACTCTAGATCTCTTTAATTTAATTAAAAAAATTTTTTTTGCCTCGTCCTGAGGCATGTGGGATCTTATTTCCCTGATCAGGGATTGAAAGCACAGACTCTTAACCACCGGACCACCACTGAACACAACTGAGGGACACGACTGAGTGACTAAGCGCGCACACAACCCACTGAAGTCCCAGAATGCTCTAGATCTTGATTGTGATGGTGCTTACACAGCTGTATACATTAGACAAAACTCACAGATGTGTGCAATTTACTGTACATAATTATACCTCAAAAAAGGTGATGTAAAAAGTAAAACTAATTTAAAAGTAAAACCTATATTATGTTGGTGGTGCTACACCCACTAATGTGTATAAAATGATTTACCTTCATATAAATTAGTTGCTAGGGACTATTTTTCAATTTCCTGCTCTGCTCAGCACATAGAAGATGCTCAGTGAATTAGTTAATAAACACCTCTGGCATCTGCTTCTCTGTGACTGAAATACCCTGGTCCAGGATGGTTGCTCTCCTCATCTGATTTGTTACTGAGGTACTGGAAGCAAGATAACAACTCTTGTTCCAACTACGAATAAAGGCAAACATCTTCTGAGTGAGGCCTTGAGAGGTGAATCAGGGCTTCTAACCTACAAAATGGATGTGTGTGCACACATCTGTACCTGCACATACACACCTAAAAGCTATAAAGTTTTCTGTAAAGGGTAGGAAATTTCAATGAAAAAGAAATAACAGTATTAATAATGATATGATAGTTTTAGTGCTTAGAAATAAACAAAAATTACCAGGTAATGGGGTCATTTCCTCACCTACTGAAACTGTAAAAAAAGGAAAAAACAAGCTTAAAAATATGCATATCTTTGAAGTCACATATATATATTCAAAGATGAAAATGAGCCAAATGTTTTTTCTACGTTTAGACACTAATGCTTTTTTAAAAAGTTTTTAGTTTGGGAGCCAAAATACTGTTTATTAGGTTTTATTTATTTATTTGTCCATTAAGTTGCATCAAAATGTAACAAGCAGTGTTGTGTGGCTTTTTATTTTCCAAAAATCAAATTACTGATTTATTTTAAAATTTTTTTGGCCGTGCCGTGCAGCATGTGGGATCTTATTTCCCAAACCAGGAATTGAATCTGTGCTCCCTGCTTTGGAAGCATGGAGTCTTAACTGATAGTTATCAAATAATCTATTCAATGGTCAGAATAATTTTATAAATGCACTGAAGTTTTGAAAGGAAGAATTCAAAAGCATTAGATTTTTACAAGGGCTGAAAATGAAGAAAATCAAGTGAGATTCCAGAAATATTTTTAGATAAGAGAAAGACCATATCTAAGAGATGCAATCCCATATGAAAATATTCAGAAGGAGGCAAGGTAGGAAGAGTAACAATGGGCTTTATGACAGCGTTTGGTTGTATAAATTACTATAAAACTAAGGATTAATCTAGCAACAGGCATATGATTGTTACCAGATGACGATGTCACTTCTGTTGAAACCAGATCTGTGGCTGCCAAAAGATTTTTTTCCAGTGAAAAGAAAGCATTAGCATTTGAATTCATTGAAATTTTATGCTATAGACCACAAGGTTTTGAAAACAAGACTGTTTTAAGCTGTATATAATAGAATCCACTCTGCTTATTTATCCTGTGGACTTGTGCACGCAGGGGGTAAAACAGTGTATGTGAAGTTGGTCTTTAACAAGGTAGGTTAACAACCATTCCCATTATGAGCATCTACATTGTGTCTTATAATTTACGACTCTAATCCTTACCACAAATATGCCAGCTAGGTATTATCACTATTTTAGAGGTGAGGACACGGAGACTCAGCTTACACACGTCTGTGAGTGCGTGTGCATGATAAGTCACTTCAGTCGTGTCCAACTCTTTGCAGCCCTATGGACTGTAGCCCGCCAGGCTCCTCTGTCCATAGAATTCTCCAGACAAGAATACTGGAGTGGGTTGCCATGCCTTTCCTCCAGGGGGGGTCTTCCCGACCCAGGGATCGAATTCACATCTCTTACATCTCCTGCATCGGCAGGCAGGTTCTTTACCACTAGCGCCACCTGGGAGACCCTGCACATGTGCCTGGATCATCCACAATTCAAACCCATGAGACCCCAAAGCACACTCTTCCGACACCCCCTTTGCCTCTGGGGGCATAAGATGTAGGAGTCGCATCCGCTCTGGCTCCACGAGGTGACTCAGGAATGGGGGGGGGGAGTGACTTGGAGCCCCCCTAGCCTCTCCTGTCCCCTCTCCCCTCCTCTGTTAGGGAAACAGGAAACCTCTCTTCTTGGCTGGATTCTTTCAGAAAGCCACTCACAGAGCTACTACAAAGAGCAGAGAGATACCTGGTGAAGAAGGGGCTTCGCTTGAAGTGGGAGTCATATCTGCAAACAAAGAAGGATCAGACTCAAGTATTAGTGAAAAGGAGATGGAATGATGTTTTCAAAAACAGTGTGGTTGAAAACAGAAGAAAGTGAAAGTGAAGTTGCTCAGTCATGTCCAACTCTGCGACCCCATGGACTGTAGCCTACCAGGTTCTTCCATCCATGGGATTTTCCAGGCAAGAGTACTGGAGGGGGTTGCCATTTCCTTCTCCAGGAGGTCTTCCTGACCCAGGGATTGAACTCGGGTCTCCCACATTGTAGGCAGACGCTTTACCATCTGAGCCACCAGGGACGTGGTGAATGGGTAAAAGCAACACAACCACAGTTGTCCCCTAGCGGGTGCATCTGGGTGAAAGGGTCAAAGCATCGCTTGAATCATAACATGACCACCCAGCAGGTGGAGGTGTGGACCCCCAGCCCTCGAGTCTCTTGGGCACATCCGATCAAGACCAGTGTGACAAGCAGAAGGTGTTCCCTGGTGGAGGGACCACTTCTGTGTCTGTGCGTGAACGAGAACATGAAGCTTAATTTCTGTGAAAAGGAGGCTAGGACTTCTGTTTACATTGGGGCTTATTCTGTAGACAAAATATTCTATGTATATGTTCACTTGTTAAACAGAAAGAGGAGAGTTTGAACTTAGGAAATGTGACAGGTAGAAAACATTACCAGAGGGGGTGTCCACTTCTGCTGAGGCTGAGAACACATCTGTGCCTGAACAAAGAAAACAGGATACTTAGAAAGGAGACAAAAAGACACTTCGTGTGTCTTTTCATTGGGGTTTATTTTGTGATCGTTAAGTGGGCTTGTTTTCTAAATAGGACCCAGAAGTAAGAAGCTAGTCTGGTTCATTTAAACACCACAGTGAGAGAGCATTTACCAGATGGAGAAGTCATATCTGCTGAGGCTGAAGACAGATCTGTAGAAAAAGAGATGAAGAAACTTACATACCAATGGAGAAGATTCCTGGGTTTCTGTTTTTACTGAGGCAGTGTTGGGTGCAAAATATCCATGCGACAGCCTAGTCTGATAAATGGAACTCCAAGAAGAGACACTTATGGGACACTAGACGGTGTTTTACCTGGTATGGAGGTCACACTGGCTGACAACGAAGCTGCAGATGAACAAAGAGAAGAAGGCAGCAATAAGACAGCCTTACCAGCCATACGTGTTTCTATAAGATACAGAAGACGTAAAAATGGCCAATGAAGACCAGTATGACTGACTTGGCTTGTCTGCCTACTGTCTAGACAGGAGCTATAGCAGGGCATCTCCAAATGCTTTACTGCCCCCAGGCCACCCCTCTACTCCCTGGGTCTCCTCTTGGCCACCCTTCCCTTCCTCTCTTGGAGGCTACCTGTTCAGAGGGCAAGAACCATTGGTCCAAGTTTCTCCATTGTACAGTGTTCATCTAACAAAGATTCCATAAGTGATAGTGAAGTCGCTCAGTCGTGTCCAACTCTTTGTGACCCCGTGGACTGTAGCCCACCAGGCTCCTCCGTCCATGGGACTCTCCAGGCAAGAATACTGGAGTGGGTTGCCATTTCCTTCTCCAGGGGATCTTCCCGACCCAGGGATCGAACCCAGGTCTCCTGCATTGCAGGCAGACGCTTTAACCTCTGAGCCACCAGGGAAGCCCTGCTTTTCCCTGCCTCCCCTTAAATGAGTGGGAGGCAGTGACCCAGGAAAGGGTGATCTCTGCAGACTGGAACTTTCCCTAGGTAGGCTGTCTCAAGATATAGACTAAGGGTGAGGAAGAGTATGAAAAGTCCATTTGTCTCAAACTAAGAGATGCCCTGCATCTCTTAGGTATATCAGTAATAAAGGCCATATTTTGCTTCCGACTCGGATGCTTTATTTTATAATTGCTTTATTTCAACACCTGGAGTAGAGTAGAGCATCTTCTTTATTGTCCTCCACCCAAATAAATCTCTAACACTAATTGTCAAATCAAGTCCAAAGTCAGACAGGTGAAAACATGTGGGTTATTTTCAAATATCGTTTGATACTGATTTCTAACATAATTCCATAGTGATAAGAGAACAGACTCCGTATGAGTTCAATACCTTTAGACCATGACATTTTTGCACCTTGTTTCATGTTCCTGGATATGTTCTATATTTCCAAGCTCACAGTCTGTGGCAACTTGAATAGAATTTATATTCTATTTGTGTGAACATTGTACAAATCTAAATTATGCTGAACTGCTTCACCATGCTTTTCAGGTCTACTATATCCTTCTGGTTTTCTGTATATTCATTCTATTAATTTTTGAGAGTTTGATATTCAAACTCCAACTAAAACTCTTAATTTATATACTTAAAAATAATTGTAATACATAGTAGAACTATATGTAACTTTGTCCTGGACTTTCCAAGTCTCCTGTAAATGTGTTATCATACTTTTGTAATTTAAAAAATAAGAAAGAGGGAAAAAAAACAAAGTCACACAGTAACTCCTCAGATAACGGCATCACTCAAAGTCTAACATCCAAGAGGAGAGCTCTTTGTTACCCTGGTCAGCTCTGCATCCCTCACTACCTTGGCTCATGGCCATCTTCACCGAATGCTGGTTGAACATTCAGAAGGATCAGTTAAAGCCATGGTCTGGCTCTCCACCAGTCTGACAATACCTACATGATGGCTGGTGTTCAGGAGAAGCTCCCCTCATGGACAGTTGACATTCGACCACCAGTCAGTCCAGCAAATGACTCATTGCTTGTGTTTGGCTGAATTGGCTGGACTAATTTTCCCCTTGGCCCAAGCAGTTAGTATGGCCTTTTTTGAGTCAGGTCAGTATAAACATATTTTAAAACTTTCAAAAATTTATCATGACATAAACAGTTATTTAATGAGCTCATTGGAAAGTCAAATAATTTATAAGCATGTAATTTATAAGACAATTTATAAGCAAATAATTTATAAGATGGACGAAGCCTAAAATAACATCAAAATTACCTGTCGAGGTGGTTACAGCAATACTCAGAGATGCTGGAGATAAGAAAAGACAATTTTGATCAAAACTTGCCAAATGGCAAGAAATAGTAGTATTGTTAACTTATTTTCTTCTCTCTGTCCCTGGAGCATAGAAACCATGTGTGCATGCATGCGTCATGTAATCTGCCAGGTCCTCAGTCCATGGAATTTTCCAGGCAAGAATACTGGAATGGGTTGCCATTTCTTACTCCAGGGGATCTTCCCAACCCAGGGATCAAAGCTGAGTTTCCTGCATTGCAGGTCAATTTTTTTTTTTACCCACTGAGCCTTTGGGGAAGCCTACAGAAACCACAGACTTCATTTATTTAGTCAATAAGTCTTGATTCATTTATCTATTCTGGTAGGCACTGTGCTAAATGCTGGAGTGGGGCAATCAGCAAAATTAGGTATGGCTGCTGCTCCTGCTCTACAAAACTGCTCTTGTGACAAGTGCTATGAAGGAGAGCTGCATGATGCTATGAGAACCTATGACAGGTGAGCTGACCTGGCCAGGGAGATACCCTCTCTGCCTTCCTGACCCCTCAAGTCCCCAGGCCTGGTGCAGGGTCTGGCCCAGACTAAGCACTCTGCTCAAAAGACAACAAGCTGACAATACACCTCCCCCAGAGTTGTCCTAGTCTTGGCCCTGGTGGCATGACAGAGGCAACATTACTGTCTCATCCGTCTACATTTGCAGTGGGCAAAGGGCATTACCAGGTGAAGGAGTCACTTCTGTTGAGGTCGGAATGATGCCTGAATACAAAACACAAACAGGAAAGTTAGTCAGTGGATCAGAAGGTTCTTATTCTTTTTCTAATATACACAATTCTGCCTTTCCTATTATCTCATTAACCAGGCTTTGCTGTTGGAAAAATTTAAGTGTGAGAACTAATTGTTTCCCACCCTCTTGAATAAAAGTTTAAGTACCTAGATTAAAAACACACAAGTTGTGTGTTCCCTGTACTACCATGTTTTTACACACACAATAGTCAACCAAAGTGGAAATACATACTGCAGTCATTTCTCTGTTATCAGGCATTGACCTGAGGTTAAATGTTTATTAGGTGGTTTTAAATCTTTTCTCTTGGCAAAACTCTATTAGCCTTTGCCCTGCTTCATTCTGTACTCCAAGGCCAAATTTGCCTGTTACTCCAGGTGTTTCCTGACTTCCTACTTTTGCATTCCCGTCCCCTATAGTGAAAAGGACATCTTTTTTGGGTGTTAGTTCTAAAAGGTCTTGTAGGTCTTCATAGAACCGTTCAACTTCAGCTTCTTCAGCGTTACTGGTTGGGGCATAGGCTTGGATTACCGTGATATTGAATGGTTTGCCTTGGAAACGAACAGAGATCATTCTGTTGTTTTTGAGATTGCATCCAAGTACTGCATTTCGGACTCTTCTGTTGACCATGAAGCCTACTCCATTTCTTCTAAGGGATTCTTGCCCACAGTAGTAGATATAATGGTCATCTGAGTTAAATTCACTTTATTGACTATGCCAAAGCCTTTGACTGTGTGGATCACAATAAACTGTGGAAAATTCTGAAACAGATGGGACTACCAAACCACCTGGCCTGCCTCTTGAGAAACCTATATGCAGGTCAGGAAGCAACAGTTAGAACTGGACATGAACAACAGACTGGTTCCAAAGAGGAAAAGGAGTACATCAAGGCTGTATATTGTCACCCTGCTTATTTAACTTCTCTGCAGAGTATATCATGAGAAACGCTGGGCTGGAAGAGGCATAAGCTGGAATCAAGATTGCCGGGAGAAATATCAATAACCTCAGATATGCAGATGACACCACCCTTATGGCAGAAAGTGAAGAGGAACTAAAAAGCCACTTGATGAAAGTGAAAGAGGAGAGAGAAAAAGATGGCTTAAAGCTCAGCATTCAGAAAACTAAGATCACGGCATCTGGTCCCATCACTTCATGGGAAATAGATGGGGAAACAGTGGAAACAGTGTCAGACTTTATTTTGGGGGGCTCCAAAATCACTGTGGATGGTGACTGCAGCCATGAAATTAAAAGATGCTTACTCCTTGGAAGGAAAGTTATGACCAACCTAGACAGCATATTAAAAAGCAGAGACATTACTTGCCAACAAAGGTCCGTCTAGTCAAGGCTACAGTTTTTCCAGTGGTCGTGTATGGATATGAGAGTTGGACTGTGAAGAAAGCTGAGCGCCTAAGAATTGATGCTTTTGAACTGTGGTGTTGGAGAAGACTCTTGAGAGTCCCTTGGACTGCAAGGAGATCCAACCAGTCCATCCTAAAGGAGATCAGTCCTGAGTAGTCATTGGAAGGACTGATGCTGAAGCTGAAACTCCAATACTTTGGCCACCTCATGCAAAGAGGCTGACTCATTTGAAAAGATCCTGATGCTGGGAGGGATTGGAGGCAGGAGGAGAAGGGGACAACAGAGGATGAGATGGCTGGATGGCATCACAGACTCGATGGATATGAATTTGGGTAAACTCCGGGAGTTGGTGATGGACAGGGAGGCCTAGAGTGCTGCGATTCATGGGGTGGCAAAGAGTTGGACACGACTGAGCGACTGAACTGAACTGAATTTAAATCTTTTCTATTCAATGATAATTGACCCCTATGGCCATTTTAGTACCAAAGTCAAATTGTCTGTTGTATTCTGTGTTAATTTTTTTCTATTTTTTGGTTTTCTAATTAAAGTTTATCACTTATCCTATCTCTTCAAGATAAACTGTACATTTCTCTGTGTGTCTCTTAAATACAGATCTTCTTATTCTTTAAAATATCATTAAAATATCGGAGCCTCTGGCAAAATGGCAAGAGGGATGTTGTGAGCAGATGCAAACTATTATATATGGGATGGACCAACAACAAGGTCCTACTGTATAGCACAGGGAACTATCCTGTGATAAACTATAACGGAAAAGAATATAAAAGGATGTTTATATGTATTAACTGAGTCACTAGCTGCACAGCAGAAATTAACACTGTAAATCAATTATCCTTCAATAAATATTTTTTGGATGGCAAAAATAAAAACCCCACATGAGCTGTTATAAATTAAAACTCTCCTGAAAGAAAATAAGTTTCCCTGTCCTCTTAAACAGAAGATACTTGGTCATATTTTAACTTGCATGATTCTGGCTCATTAAGAAGAAACCATTGCTGTTCAAGGTTGCATTAAGGAGGTGTCTCAAAGGATGTTGAGTTTAGTGGGTATTTTTGCTTCATATTGTGATATTTAGAAAGCCTGGTGACACTGGTTTTCTGAACCCTTCTGTGGCTGTCGTTTAGCATTTCCTGCCCTTACCACCGTGGCTCTTCTAGGAGGTCTTCCCCTCCCAGTCTCTGCACCCCCTCCCTAATCCGTTGTCTCTTATAATACGCAGTCAGCAGGGAGATCAGAGAGCCAATTGTCAATGTGTGTGTAGGGAGTATGAACCGTAGACTCTGTGGATCACTCCCAAGTGTATGCAAGTGCTTTACTTGAATGTTGGGACCTCAACTTCACTGTATATTTGTCAATTTCTGGATTCTAGTCTATTTTCCAAGGGATTAATTCAGCCAAGTGACCCCTGGGCAAACAGTACTCTTTAAGTAGAATTTCAACACATCAATATCTCTTAACGTTAGTAACAGGACAAATCAGCAGAAACTTGTTACCAGTTGTAAGGACCAAATCTGTGGCTGAAACTGAGGCAGGAACTGTCAAAACAAGCACAGTTTAAAGAAAACTGTAATTAAATGCTGTTCTTGTCAATCATGTTCATTGGTAAAATTTTTAAAAAGAATTACCCTGCTTATAAACTATGCCCCAGTCTTGTTCATATTTGATTATGCTCTGTTCCTATTTGATTCTCCTGTTCTCCTTTTCATTAAGCTAAGGGAAATAAATAGTGGGGGAGATGGTACTTGGGTCTGGGACCCAGGAGATTTGGATTCTAGTCTCTTCTCTGTGTGTAAATAGGCAGTTGACTTTAGACAAGTTCCTTTGCATCTCCAAGCTTCAGAGGATGCATCTGAAAAAACGAGTCCATGTACTAGAAGCTTCTGCACCATCCTGTGAGAAAGGCAGACATTTAAAACCCCATCCCTCACTCTTGCTCAAGGAACTGAATCAAAATCTGCATCTTAACAAGATCCCCAGGTGATTTATAGACACATTAAAATTTGAGAGGCACCAAGAATCCCAGTGGAGATGACTCCAGGCCCAGAAATAATTGGCACGGGCCAGCAGGAAACGAGACAGACAGCATGTGCCCATAAAGGGAAACCGTTTCCCGCTCCACCCTGGACAATTGATGCCCTGTGAAAATTCATGCTTGTATTTCCCAGCCTCTGGCTTCCCCATCAGAGCTTGAAATCTGGACTTTTATATGAAATCTCCTACTTTTAAAATGTGGTATTAATAAGAATGAAACTTCGCTTAGGCAAAATTCTGTTGTCTGAAACAAAACCCATCCACAGGTCAAAACTGGTCTGAACAATCTCTAAGATTTCTTCTGACTCTTGTAAAGATATTACACTGTGATGATGCGATATTGAATTTGTCCTTGGCTAAGAGATGTGGTAGCTGATTCTCAAAGATCCAACAAGAAGACAAATCTGTTCCATCATCTGATTTTCCATAAAACGTCCATTTCTACCAAGTTTGGTAGAGGGCTCCAAGACTTTAAAAAGAGGAACCGTGAGCTACTTACATAACTGTTTACAGTTCAGAGAATATTTGAGTTGAATTGACTTGGGTTGAGATTGTATTTCTCCAACTTGCTTGGTTGTATAGTATATTGATCAACTCAGGTCCTAAGACGATCCCTAGTGTCCACAAGAGGGAAGTTTACAGAAGGACACATGAGTTGCTCACCTATAGAACCAGGCAGCTCCCAGGAGGTGACAGCACACACATCCCTCAAGGATGTGATACCAAGCCCCCATCACTGAGAGCTTGCCGGGGTGTATGCCACTTAATTGTCAGGACAAGAGCCACCCTCCCATTCTGCAGATGATGAAAGAGGCTCTGAGAGGGAAGGGGGCTTGCCCGGTTGTCACCCAAAGGTTTAAAGCTGGAGCCAGAACATAATCCCAGGTTCGCTGGCACCAAATTTTGTGATACTGCATTTCTACTCAAACCTGGAAGGTTTCAGCAGTCAAAGAAGTTTGAGAAACATTGGACTGAGCCAAGTTTAAAGAAGATCCCTTATGGTAGGGCTTGTCAGAACTTTAACAAGTTAATAGACTGAATCTTCAAGAGAAGGGTATTGTATTTCTCCAACTTATTACAGGCTTCCCTTGTGGCTCAGCTGGTAAAAAATCCACTTGCAATGTGGGAGCCCTGGGTTTGATCCCTGGGTCAGGAAGATCCCCTGAAGAAGGGAAAGGCTACCCACTCCAGTATTGTTGGGCTTCCCTTGTGGCTCAGCTGGTAAAGAATCTGCCTGCAATGCAGGAGACCTAGGTTCGATCCCTGGGTTGGGAAGATCTCCCAGAGAAGGGAAAGGCTACCCACTCCAGTATTCTGGCCTGGAGAATTGCATGGACTGTATAGTCCATGGGGTCACAAAGAGTCAGACATGACTGAGTGACTTTCACTTTCAACTTATTTAGCCATGCAAATGCTTTTTATTTTGACCATGCAGCATGTGGGAATGTGGGATCTTAGTTCCCGGACCGGGGATCGAATCCTTGTCTACTGCAGCAGAAGCGCAGAGTCTTAACCACTGGACCACCAGGGAAGCCCCGTAAATGCTTTTTAAAAATCTGCCTATCATGGGATTGGTGTGCTATAATGTGAAACACACATGGGAGATGTGGGACTCTATTATTTCCTGAAAACGCAGATTAGAGGAATATTTTTGCCTGAGATGCCTGAAGTCCTGTAACTGTTAAAAAAATTAACTCACTGAATTCCCAAATGTGTGAACACTGATGGGAGTATGAACAAAGCTCCTGATTTCTCTAATGTGGCACCAAGGACTGAGAAGCACATTGAACACACTGTCCTATGTACCGAAGGCCCATAATCAGTCCAATTTACTCCTACATTACTCAAGAAACATATGAGTATTTTATGTTAGTTTGATATGAGCTTGATGCTTATCTTCATATGAGGTATAAACTTTAACCCTAACCATATGCAAGGCAGTCTATACATATATAATTTATATCAAGCAAGCAAGAAAATAAAATTACCAGGTGAGGTGATCATTTCTGTGGCTGATACTGAAATGAAAAAAACAAACCAGAAACCAAAATAAGATAAAATCCAAACAAAAATCCCACCCACTTATAAGAAATTTAGAAGATACTGTTTTATAGGGTTAGCCACAAAATGCATTTGGGTTTTCCGGTTCCAGCTTATGGAAAACCCCAATGCACTTTATGGCCAATCCAATATTTTAAAGATTAGTACCTCATATATGCAAATTAGATTAAAAATGACCCGAAATGTGATGTTAAAGATAGAGGCTGCTTGGATGAGATTGGAACAGAGACAGGGATGCATGAGGCAGGAAGTGGGAAGCAAACATTTATTGTTGTGGGAACAGTGTGATCTCCCTGGATGGATCAGAAAGCCTGTTTCCTGGATGCAGTAAAAAGAAAACATTTCCTAGAATTGCAAAGTACTAGGAACCTTCCTAGGCTTCCAGGGTGGCTAGTGGCAAAAGAATCCACCAACAAAGCAGGAGATGCAGGGGACACAGTTTTGATCCCCGGATCAGGAAGATCCCCTGGAGAAGGGGATGGCAACCCACTTCAGTATTCCTGCCTGGAGAATTCCGCATACAGAGGAACCTGGTGGACTACAGTTCATGGGGTTTCGAAACAGTCGGACACGACTGAGGCAGCTGAGCACGCACACAGGAACCTTCCTCGTCCTGACTTGAGGTTTCTAACATTGGTTTCTCATCTTCATCCAACAAACTAGTTTATGACATAGTACTAAGTTGTCTAAATGTTAGGAGAAAGTGGTTCTGTAACACAATAAAGGGTGTTATGAGCCCCAATTCAATGTTCCTTTATTCTTGTTAATGATCTATCATGGCTGAAACAGACGCGATCTTGAGGGCTCGCACTGGAATGTAAGCACCCTGAGGGCAGGATGGCTGTCTGCTGCTCTCATTATTATATTCACCTAGAATCGTGTCTGGTGAATATAAAGTGCTCAGTGCCTATGTGCTCAGTGGTGTCCGATTCTTTGTGACCCCGTGGACTGTAGCCCCCCAGGCTCCTCTGTCCATGGAATTCTCCAGGCAAGAATACTGGAGTGGGTTGCCCACATCTCGTACACCTCCTGCATTGGCAGGCAGGTTCTTTACCACTAGCACCACCTGGGAAGCCCAAAGTGCTCAGTAAATATCTGTTAAATGAATGGATGGATGAACTAAATCCTATTCTTCTGATCTTTGCTATATAAAAGTAAGAGAAGCTGGGCAGTGGGTAATTTCATTTCATTTGATTTCCTTTTCTATTTTACATTTCTGGCAATCTCGTATAGTGCATAATTGGGCTGAATTAACAAAAGAAGAAAGGGAAACTATCTCAAATCACTGGGGCCAAAAGAAATAGTGTTGACACTTTCACAAGGGGCATAGGTGAGAGGACCCCAGTTTTGTTCATGGAAATTTCCCAACACAGCACTACTAAGTCAGCTTTAGCTCACAACAGATCATTTCAAGGCAAAGATAAGGAAGTACAATGAACTACCCCAGTGGGTGGATTACAGAGGGGACCTGGCAATTCCTTGAAGATGGGAGAGACTGGACTCTAAAGTGAACTCAAGGGTGTTACCTCAAGCATTGGGTAGATCAACAAATGAAGAGAGACTAGGAATGACCCAGAGGCTCGCTGAAACAATGTTGAAAAGGGGCCTTGACCTTGTGTTTGGGGGACCCTGGTGGAACTCAAGATTCCTCCTCAGTCGTTTGCCTGCCTTGGAGCCCCAAACCATGTGGGGTCCGCCTGCTTGGCAGACAGGGCTCTGCTGCTTGGGGAGGAAGCTGGATCTCAGGGAAGTTCCGGTACCTGCACAGATGGCCCCGGTGACCTCGTGGGGTCCACAGTTGTGGCCAGACAGGCCGAGGTGCCGGCACCGGCTCAGGTGGGCCTATCGCCCACGCACTGCATGTGGTCCAGGGAGATGGGGCCGAAGCCATCACCAAACAGACTGCTCCTCAGGGCTGCCAGCCCAGCTGCCGGCACAGCACCCGGGCAGCCGGCAGGTCCCAGGGGTCGTCACACACTGTCTCCCAGGTGCCGTGGTGGTGGATCTCCACACAGCCCTCACACCTGCTCCTGCTGCCGGCCAGCCTCACCACGGGCAGATCTACAGGAGCCCAGGGCCAGGCCAGCTTAAGAAGCTTCCCTCCCTTCTCAAATGAGAGGACGTTCCAGCTAGAGAATCCACCCCAGTTTGCGGGTATTTTGCATACATTCATGGGGAATGACATGCACAGAGGAAAGAAAAGGACTGCTTTTCTGTATCTGAAATTTAGCACAGACTCTACAAAGCTTTCCTCACTGGGCAGTCTTTATGGGAACATGAGCCACCTTGCTGGCTTTGTAGGAAATGTAGTATGCATATGCGTGCATGCTCAGATACGTCCGACTCTTTGCTACCCCACTGACTGTAGCCCACCAGGCTCCTCTGTCCATGGATTTCCCAGGCAAGAACACTGGAGCGGGTTGCCAGTTCCTTCTCCTGGGGATCTTCCCGACCCAGGGATGGAATTCACATCTCCTGAGTCTCCTGCACTACAGGCAGATTCTTTACCACTGAGTCATCAGGAAAGCAACTTTAAGGAGACACACACACCTAAAAACAACCTTTTGGGAATTTCCCTGGTGGTCCAGGGGCTAAGACTCCATGCTCCCAATGCAGGGGATCAGGGTTCAATCTCTGATCTAGGAATTAGATGCCACAGCTAAGGCATGGCATGGCCAAATAAATAAATTATAAATAAATAAAAATAATCAGCCTTCATCCTCTCTGGGGTGTCATTTCTCATGTTGTTTCTCTCAAAATTAAACACAGTTCAGCTGAAGGTTTAGGATTCAGACTTTGCTTTTCTAGCCCTGATCTCTCAGAGTATATTGTGAAATTCTCAGGACACAATTATTTTCACTTTTCTTGAATTTGAAAACTATATTCATTGGAGAATGATGGAGGAAGTCAGAGGTTAGGAGAATGAGTAGCAGAAGAGACGGTGTCATTGCTCAAGAAGGTAAAGGATTTGGCCAAGTGACAATGAGCCCTGAATTAAAAGCAGGTGAAGTCGATCTTCAGATTCTGAGCCCCAGAGTTTGGGGCTGGTTGGGGGGCTTCCCCTTTGAGAAGGTCCCACCAGAACCCTGAGTGGGTCCGGGCCTTAATAAGGCCTTTCCATGACTGAGGGCAGGTGGGTTATTTGTTCTCCCTGAAAAGGTCCCTACACCTTCCCTTAATAAGCAGATTTTATTCCATACAGGACTATGAGAATAATATTGGCTACATTTCTCTTGGCCACTAGTGGCGGGACCCCAGCCTTAGAAAAGCAGATACAAAATATAAGAATGGAAACGATACCTATTGGTTGGTAAACATGTGACTGTTCCCCAGAAGTTGAAGTAGCTATGGAGTAAAAAAGAAAAAAAGTTCACCATGAGGACACTACAAACAAGCACAATGAAATTTCACATCCTTCTCAGTGAAGTGAAAGTCTTAGTCGCTCAGTTGTGTCCAACTGAGTGTGCCAGGCTCCTTGGGCCGTGGGATCCTCCAGGCAAGAGTACTGGAGTGGGGTGCCATTGCCTTCTCCGGCAATGCAGGAGACCCCGGGTTTATTCCTGTGTCAGGAAGATCCTCTGGAGAAGGGATAGGCTACCCACTCCAGTGTTGTTGGGCTTTCCTGGTGGCTCAGCTGGTAAAGAACCCAACTACAATGTGGGAGACCTGGGTGATCCTTGGGTCCAGATCTCCAGGGAAGATCTCCTGGAGAAAGGAAAGGCTACCTACTCCAGCATTCTGGCCTGGAGAAGTCCATGGACTCTATATAGTCCATGGGGTCGCAAAGAGTCAGACACGACTGAGTGACTTTCACATTCACTTTGGGATCATGCAGATACGGCCACCCAGGACGGGGGCATCTTGTTAGTGCCACAGAATTCCGGGGCAGCATCCCGGGCCCCAGGAAGGGGTGGTCCCAGGGAAGGAGCCGCTCCTGCCCAGGCCCACCTCCCCTTAGACCTTGTTGTCTCTGGCCTCCCGCGGCCTCTGCAGCATGAACCACCGTTCTGGGTCAAGAACTAGTGTCTCAGAGTCTCACTGAAATGCAGCTCTCACATGCGGAAGCAATGACACATCAACATGCTAACACCCAGGACAGCCTCTCCTCTGGGTGCAAAGCAGGGCCCCCACGAGACTGGGGAGCAGCTTCACAATCTGGCAGGGTGGAAGGGTCAGGAGCTCAGAGCATCAATGGTTAAGGAAAGTTAAGACTGGGAAGGAAGACCCAGTCCCCAGTCTTCCAGCGTGGGGACTCTGCACCAGATGGCTAGTCACCAATCAGCAAGTAAAATGGATGTGAGATCACAAGTACCTGGATTCCCAGCAACTGCGGAATCTGCAGAGATAAAGGAAACAGGAGGATGGATTAATAGAAACCAGGGTGGTGAAGTGGTTCAAAGATCACGGTCTCAGTTTACATGCTGCTCAACAGGCCTGGTAAACATCCTGGAGCATCCAGGGCTGCCTCCTCTGGGTTTTCACAGCCAGCTGTGAGCTGTTTCACCTGGCTAAAATCTCTGAGCTAGTGATTCTGACAGAGTTTGCTTTGGCAACCAAAATACCACTGCCAACAATAAAATAATTAAAGTTTTTGTACATTTGTGTTTTTTTGTGTGTGTTTAGTCACTAAGTCATGTCTGACTCTTTGCGACCCAATGAACCGTAGCCCGCCAGGCTCCTCTCCCCATGGGATTTCCCAGGCAAGAATACTGAAGTGGGTTGCTATTTCCTACTCCTGGGGGTCTTCTGGACCCAGGAATCGAACCCAGATCTCCTGCATTGACAGGAGGATTCTTTTTGTACATTGACAATGTGCCAAATGCTTGACTACATATGCTACATGGAATGTTTCACTTAATCCACCCATCAGCTTTGTGAGATAAGTACTATTAGTTTCTTTATTTTATAACTGGTTAATCTTTGCAGACACTCAAGCTGGATGGTGTCCTCCTATATATTAGACGGCTGGCATAGCTTTCAGAGTTAGAATAGAAATCTGTCATCTGGAACACGGTGGAAGGTTGAAGGCAAGGAGGAATTCCAGACTCAATGTGCTAATTCCAGGCTTGGCCTGGGCAGCCCCGCGCCTGGCCCAGAAGACACCTGTGCTCACCTGAGCAGACGACGCCAGCGTCTTCATGGTGCCCGCAGTTGTGGGTGAACCAGCCACTGTGAGGGCACTGCGCCAGGGAGGACTCGCTGCCCGTGCAGTTGACATCGTCCAAGAGAATGCTGCCCACCCCGGGGCTGAATCTGGCCCCTGGGAGGGCAGACACGGCCTGGCCACAGCCAAGCTCTCTGCAGACCACGTGGGCATCCTCGATGGACCAGCTGTCATCACACACGGTGCCCCAGGTATCGGCATGGCAGACTTCCACTCGGCCCTCACACCGGCTTGCCCCATCGGCCAGCCGCAGGCCCAGACCTTGGTGGACAATCCAAACAATGACCTCCATCAAAGCTCATCCAGAGAGGCCACTGGAAGAGCCAGTATCTGTTGGAAATTGGGCACTGACCATGGATGATAACAAATCTACTCCCCCCCTTCATTTTATTTTAATTTCACCTTGGGTATAACTTTTTGTTTTTTCAGCATTACAGCTGGCTAACAAATGGTTTTGCTCCTTAGCCAGCTGCTCCAGAGCTCTGCCTCCCTGCATAGCTGCCCCTTCTTGCTGTGATGTCTTGGTTTCTGGCACTCACAGGGTTTGTTGGATTTTTTCATGAGAAGCTATCATGCACACACTAACTGGTGTGTGGACATGTGTGTGTGTGTGCGTGTGTGTGCGTGTGTAAGATTCTCTGAGTGCCTTGTACATACTGATCAAGTGACAAGAACAATAATTTGCATCGGTGTTATTCCCAGGATCAGGTGTCACCACATGCAAAGATGCTCTGGGAAGTATAAAGGGCAGTCATCACAGGCTGCTCCCCACGTCAAAGGGCAGTGTTGCAAAAAAGAGTCGAGATTGGATATGCTCAGAACACAGCCAAGGGGAGCTCACAGCAGGACTGGGTGGAGATGTGGGGTCAGCCAGGTACTCCCATCCCAGCCTTTCTGGGTGCTGGCTTCCATACTGGTTCCCACAAGCCACCCTTGCATCTCACAGCCTCTTTCCTCTCACTTTCCAATCACAGATTTGCTAAGTGAGCCTGGATTTCATCAGCCCTTCCTTTGATAGCAGCCATGTGTGGGCCTGAGGCTGCGGAGGAAGGTGCTTCCTGCAGGGACATCTCCTCCCATAGTAATTAATGCTGGGACTTTTCTGGCCTAAAACTCTGTGAAAGGGAAGACAGTTAAAGAAAGTGGAAAAGATTACCTGTTGATGTAGGCACCTCTGTTGGTGCTGGAAAAGGTGCTAAGGACAGACAGAAAGCGAAAGAAAAAATTATACAACAACCTCATTAAGTGTCAAACATATTTAACTCTCAGTCAAAGCTTGAGGAGGGAGGGCTCCCTGGCTTGTAGATTATCTAGTTTCTAGCTTGATTCCCTTCCCAAATCCTTTCTCTGTGGGGAGTACACAACAACTTTTGTGTCTGGAAGGGTACAAGCCAACTCATACAAGCTCAAGAAAATAAAAGCATGGAGTCGGGGGGTTGATTGATGAAAAAACAATAGGGATGTTTTAAAGTCAACGAGCATCCTTTGGGGATCACGGCTGTTCAGTATAACCTACTCTAGTGCTCATTAAAGGCTAGGGTTCACTTCTCTTTTTTCTAACTCTTCTCAGCATATTTTTTTTTTTAAATTTTTTATTAGTTGGAGGCTAATTACTTCACAACATTTCAGTGGGTTTTGTCATACATTGATATGAATCAGCCATAGATTTACACGTATTCCCCATCCCGATCCCCCCTCCCCCCTCCCTCTCCACCCGATTCCTCTGGGTCTTCCCAGTGCACCAGGCCCGAGCACTTGTCTCATGCATCCCACCTGGGCTGGTGATCTGTTTCACCATAGATAGTATACATGCTGTTCTTTTGAAATATCCCACCCTCACATTCTCCCACAGAGTTCAATAGTCTGTTCTGTATTTCTGTGTCTCTTTTTCTGTTTTGCATATAGGGTTATCATTACCATCTTTCTAAATTCCATATTTTATTTTATTCTTAAAGACTATGGAAAAGGAGCTGACCTAATTCAAAATGTGACAATGACTGGGTCAATCAGAGTCAGGGAAAGACTTAAGGAGTGGTGATTTTGGCTCCTTCATTTACAGTTCTGTCAAGCAGAAGGCAATATTCAGAGGCAATTCCCTGCAGGGTGAGGGAAGGTGCAGGGGGAGAGTGAGAAGACAGGAAGATGGAAATGGGGGGTAAGAAGATAGCTGACATCTGACAAGTGAGCCCCACACGGCAAGCACCACCCCCCTACTCTGCAGAGAGAGATCTACTGAACCCAAGCTGGCTTTACGATACAAATACTAAGATCATCCTTCTCATCCTTAGAGGAGGAAACCAAGGCCCAGAGAGGCTCAGGGGTTTGCTCAGTGTCCCACTGCTGGTGAAGGTGAAGCCAGGGCAGCAAGCCCAGGTCATCTGGTCCTTGAATCACGACCCTATTTCCCATGATGACTTCGCCAAGGCAAGTTACAGCCACTCAATTCAGAGCAAGGGCAATTACCTGAAGTTGGGTGGCCCACAGCTGCTGATGGTGTTGAGTAAGGCAGGGAGGCTGCAAGAGACGTCAATCAAGAGACACGTAAATCAGATTATGTCCCTTGATTCTTCTTAAACCCAAGGGGGTAGATTGGCTTGTTTGAAGCAGTAAGGTATATCTCTCGTTTGGGGAAGAAACTGTAACCCATCTGGGCATCCGAGAATGGCCCTGAGTTGCCATGGCTATAATGTCTAGATGTCATCATACTTCATTTCTGTCCCCTTGCTGGAGACTGCAATGTCATTTTTGTGGATTCTGGTGGTGGGCGGGCAGGTAGCAAACAGGCCACAGGGCTGGTTGCCTTGTGTGAAGCACCTGTCTTGCCAGTTGGTTTGGTTTTGTAATTCTTCCTGGGTGAGGGCTTGCCTCCCAGACTAAACATCAGTCTGCAAAGGGCAGAACTATGTTTGTCTCAAGGATATACACCATGTCTCAAGGACTTACACTGGCAAGGTCAGCACTGGGAAGGAGCAGATGGGCCCCAGAGTGGGTGGTGGAGCTGGGCCAGGCCCCTCTGCCCCATCCTCACCCCCCCGGGTGAGGATGGGGCTCCCAACCTTCCTGCCCTGTAGGTCCCCAGACTTGTCCTCTGATGCTACAGCTCCTGCTTTGCTGAGAGCACTGATTCTGCTCTTCACTTCTCTCCTCTGCTCAGAACCTTGCAGGCCCTTCACCTCCTGCTTGTTCTTTCCTCCTGTCGCAGGCAGTTGCTGCCAGTCTAGTTGATGAACCAGTTTGCCTCTTGCCAGCCAAAGCCAAAAGGATGTAGGGATAAAGGGGGGCTTTTGACTCCAAATACTGAATTTATCTGCAGAGACTCAACTGGGATACAACTGAGAAGTAAGAATGCTGGGTGAAGAGCTGGGCTCCCAGCTCTGTGACTTTCAGAGCATCCCTGGTTACCTGTGAAACTGGTAGGGGAGAGGATTTGAACTGAAGATACCATTCCCAAGGCATCACTCAGCACTGGTGGGATGCCAGATAATCTGAGGTTATATGACTTCTATTTTCAGAGCCATGCATTCATTGCATTAAAATATAAAAGTTTACATTTAGTTCTGTTCTGCTTAAGGATATTTTCAGATGTAGGGGTTGTGAATTGGTTAGATAGTTCACTATTTATTTTTAATCATTTTAAGTTTGTTTCATTGCTGCTGTATTTATTCTTATGTATTTTCTATTCATGGCAAGTGATCCTGACCCTCCATATGGTAGCAATATAAATTTTCCTTGCAAAATGAATTCACTTAAGTGAAAAGAGAAGAGCTGATACAAAGGAAAGCATTAAGAAAACTCAACTGTGGGTGCATCACATGAAATGCCAGGCTGGATGAATCACAAGCTGGAATTAAGACTGCTGGGAGAAATATCAACAACCTCAGATATGCAGATGACACCACTCTAATGGCAGAAAGCAAAGAGGAACTAAAGAGTCTCTTTATGAGGGTGAAGAGGAGAGTGAAAAAGTTGGTTTGAGGCTCAACATTCAAAAAACTAAGATCATGGCATCTGGTCCCATCACCTTATGGCGAATAGAAGGGGAAAAAAATGGAAACAGTGGCAGATTTTCTTTTTGGGATTCCAAAATCACTGCAGACTGTAACTGCAGCCATGAAATTAAAAGATGCTTGGATGAAAAGCTATAACAAACCTAGACAGCGTATTAAAAAACAGAGACATCACTTTCCCAAGATCTGTATAGTCAAAGCTCTGTTTTTTCTAGTAGTTATGTGCAGATGTGGTGAGAGTTGGACCATAAAGGCCGAGCACCAAGGAATTGATGCTTTTGAATTGTGGTGCTGGAGAAGACTCTTGTGAGTCCCTTGGACTGCAAGGAGACCAAACCAATCTATGTGAAAGGAAATCAATCATCAATATTCATTGGAAGGACTGATGCTGAAGTTGAAACTCCAATACTTTGGCTACCTGATGTAAAGAGCCGACTCACCAGAAAAGACCCCGATGCTGGGAAAGATTGAGGGCAAAAGGAGAAGGGGGCGGCAGAGGATAGGATGGTTAGGTACATCACCGACTCAATGGATATGAATTTGAGCAAACTGCAGGAGACAGTGGAGGACAGAGAAGCTTGTTGTGCTACAGTCCACGGGGTCGTAAAGAGTCGGACATGACTTAGTGACTACACCAACCACTGAGGGTAGTAGGTGCGCATGACGGGGACCATGCAGGGCTGAAGCTTGGGAAACAGGGACCATCCAGGACTTCCTCACGGCTCTAAGTACACTTGGGTGAAGACTCATGGAACAGAAATGTCATTTCACCCACCCTGGGCCCCAGCATCAGGCCCACCTGAGCAGACGACGCCAGCATCCTCGTGGTGGCCACAGTTGTGGGAGAACCAGCCGCCGTGTAGACACTGCCACAGCCTGGCTTCAGTCCCCACACATTTCACTTCGTCCAGGGCGATGGGGCCCAGGCCTCGGCCGAATCTCGCCCTCCCGGGGGCTGACACTGCTCCGCCACAGCTCAGCTGCCGGCACACCACCTCGGCGTCCTGCAGGTCCCAGCCGTCGTCACACACGGTCCCCCAGCTGCCGTTGAAGTGCAGCTCCACGCGGCCCTCGCAGGGCTGGCTTCCATTGGCCAGCCTGAGCACCGCGTCTAGGAAACAGACACCCCAGGTCACTGCTCTGCCTTCGAGGAAGTTCTGTGTATCTCCTCTGAGCCGACACGCTTCCCAGGGCTCCCTTCTCATTCTGGGAAGGGACTGAGGTGGGTTAAAGAGCCTACAAAGGTACTTTGGGTTTCATCGTTCAGGTCAATGTGATTTGGGGTGGTGTATGCTTTATCAGGGCTTCCCAAGTGGCTCAGTGGTGAGGAAATCCGCCTGTGATGCAGGACACAGGTTGGAACCCTGGGTTGGGAAGATCTCCTCAAGGAGGAAACGGCAACCCACTCCAGTATTCTTGACAGAAATCCTATGGACAAAGGAGCTTGGTGGGCTACAGTCTATGAGTTTGCAAAAGAGTTGGACACAACTTAATGACATAACAAAACAACAACAACATGCTTTTTAAAGCTCTTCCCCAGACAGGACTGCCTGCTCACAGAGACCAAAGGAGGTCCCCAAGCTCCCTGTGTGATGTGGGAAGCACCAAGCTTGGGGACCCTGGCTGTTGTTGCCCTAGTCAGGACCCACATTGTCTAGGCAGGCGTTCTGAGTGCCAAGACTTGGGGACAGCATAAGCCACGCACCCTCTCACCTGGGGTCACGTGCTCTATCGTCAGAAGATATATGTGGATGTGTGGTTTCATAGCAGTGCTGGGTGTTCAATCACTTTCTCTAGCCAGATCTGGAGGTTAACTAAAGCACTCGGGACCCCTTCCCCCAGTCACAGAGTTGGTTACCTGCCTTCCCTGTCATTACCAAGCAGGGCCAGGGGCTAAGATGATCCAAGAACCTACCAGTGTTGTTCTCGTCTTGCAGGAGAGCCTCGTAGGATGCAGAAAAGCCAACATTGGTGACAATGGCGTCGCTTTGGAAGACCACGGTCAGGCGATTTGCTGAGGAGGTAAATACTGGGGTTGTGCCAGAACAGAACCTTCCCAGCGAAAAAGATTTGCTTTGTGGGCCATCAAAGATTTCAATGAAGTCATACGGACAGCTGTAGAAGTTTTCCAATCTGTGAAATCATGACAGAGTTCAGATCTAGCCACTGACTTTCCCCTAGGAGGCACTGCCAAGATTGTTCTGGGAAGGGCTCTAGAAAAGCTGCCTGAAACCTACATCTCATCAAACAGGATGGAGGAAGCCATAATCCCATTGGTGTAGGCAGTGCGTATCTTCCCAACTCTAAAAATATTCTAATTTTTTGAAGTTTTCATTCAATTGTTTTTTCTAAATATGCATTATAAGCATAAGAAATCTAATTTAAGTGGTATTGGTGGGCACATGGTTAAAAGCAACTTTTCTTCCAGTTCTGACTAGTCCCCTTCCCACAAGCAGCTACAACGGACAGTTCCTACTTGTTTCCTTCCAGAGATGGTTTATGCATAATATCAGTCCCTGTACTACTGGCCACGATCTTACAGATCATTCCGTAGCAATACACCCTACGTGTGAGACAGCAATCAAAATTGCTGGGAGAAATATCAATAACCTGAGACAGGCAGATGACATCACCTTTATGGCAGAAAGCGAAGAGGAACTAAAGAGCCTCTTGATGAAAGTGAAAGAGAAGAGTGAAAAAGCTGGCTTAAAATCCGGTCCCATCATTTCATGTCAAATAGATGGGGAAACAATGGAAACAGTGACAGACTTTTTCTTGGGCTCCAAAATCACTGCAGATGGTGACTGCAGCCGTGAAATTAAAAGACACTTGCTCCTTGGAAGAAAAGCTATGACAAACCTAGACAGCATATTAAAAAGCAGAGACATTACTTTGCCAACAAAGGTTTGTCTAGTCAAAGCTATGGTTTTTCCACTAGTCATGAACAGATGTGAGGGTTGGACCACAAAGAAAGCTGAGCACTGAAGAATTGATGCTTTTTTACTGTGGTGTTGGAGAAGATCCTTGAGAGTCCCTTGGACTGCAAGGAGATCAAATCAGTCACTCCTAAAGGAAATCAACCCTGAATATACATTGGAAGGACTGAGGATGAAGCTGAAGCTCCAGTACTTTGGCTACCTGATGTGAAGAACTGGCTCATTGGAAAAGACCCTGATGCTGGGAAGGATTGAAGGAAGGAAGAGAAGGGGACGACAGAGGCTGAGATGGTTGGATGGCATCATTGACTCGATGGACACGAATCTGAGCAAGCTCCAGGAGTTGGTGATGGACAGGGAGGCCTGGTGTGCTGCAGTCCATGGGGTCGCAAAGGGTTGGACACGACTGAGCCGAACTGTGTGACAGCAATAGATAGATGTACCAAAATCTATTTAACTGACGCCCTGGTGGGCAATAAGACTGCTTCCAACCTAGCACTACTGTGAGAATGCAGCCAATTTTTTTTCTCAGTGCACATGAGATTTTATCTGTGGACCAACTTCCTGGAATTGGAATTGCTGGGTTAAAAGATCTATGTGTTTAAATTTTGATCTGGGGACTTCCTTGGTGGTCCAGTGGTTAAGAATCCACCTGCCAACGCAGGGGACCCGAGTTTGATCCCTGGTCTGGGAAGACCTCACAAACCGAGGGGCAACTTAACCCATGCACCACAACTCCTTGAGCCCGCGTGCCCTAGAGCCTGTGCTCCACAACAGGAGAGGCCACCACTGGGAGAAGCCTGCAAGATGCGACGAAGAGTAGCCCCTACTCGCTGCAGCTGGAGGAAAGCCCACACAGCAGCGACGATCCAGCACTGCCAAAATGAATAAATAAATAAAATTTAAAAAAAAATTTTTTTTGATCAGTATTACTGGATGGGTCTCCAAGGCCTTCCTTACTTTTGAGAACTAAATACAAAAGCTGGATTTTTTGGTGACGGTGCAGTGGGGGTAGTGGTGGTAGCAGGCAGTACAATCAAGTAAAGAGGAGAGTAAAAGCGGGAGCTATTTACTCACTTTATCACTTCGAATGTAAGTTTGACACGCGCCCTGCTATCCACTTGTATGTCCCAGGCACACACCACATTTGTGGGGTATTTTTTAGGATACCAGGGGCTGGAGAAAGAGCCCGAGTTACTTGTCAGCAAACCACCACAATGGATATTTTCATCTGCAAGAAAGAGTGAAGAAACCCCATCAGAAGGAGGCACCGACCTCTGCTGATGTTTTTAGAGGAACCAAGAGGGGATGGGAACAGAATAAGGAGAACTTGTTCTAGAGCTGCTTTTGCTTGTAACTATTAAAAAAAAAAATCACTTTGAAGGCTCTTGGAGTTTCCCGAGTTGCTCTTTGTTAGATAAGATCATTACCTGTGTCCTCTCAAGCTTATAGTGTGTGTGTGTTTTCTTTGCCACATGTACCATATGTGGGATCTTAACTCCCGGACCAGGTATTGAACCCTGATTGGAAGTGTGGAGTCTTAACCACTGGACTGCCAGGGAAGTCCCAAGTTTATAGTGTTTTTGTGAGGAGAAATGATCAGGACATAAGGTTGAGAGGGCTTTACGAACCCACACACGCTGACAGGTCTGAGCACGTGTTTTAATGAAAAGGGAGCAAAGACGATCCAAGCCAAGGGCTCCCTGCCCAGTGCAACGTGACTCTGTCCTCACAGAACAGCTGTGTTAGGAGACCCTTTGTTGCATTATGTCCAAACCCTAGCTGACATCAAGACCGCGGTTACTAAACGCATCCACTTTATGGCAGAAATACTGGATTTGAAGTGGCTTTTCTAAAGGGTTCTCTGTGCTGGAGCTTCTCATATGTAAAAGGAAGCTGCAGCATTCATCCGGTTGCTTCAAGTGCTGCAACTGAAAACAAAGCGCACGTAAAATCACGAGAAGCCTTTAAATCCAGCTGACATACCTGCAGCGGAGCTGTCATCAGTCGAGCCTGTGAAAATACAGAGAAAAAAATGATACTGTACGCAAGGACTTTTATTCAGAAAACTCCTTTAAAGTACTCAAAAATATCCATGTGCAGATCTGTGACGGCTCTGCGCCGTAGTGGACAGAGATGCGCCGATACTACAAGAGGCTGGGCATCTGGACAACAAGTCTGCAGACAGTGTGGCTCGATACGACTTGCCGAGGCCTGACCCTGGGTTTCTGTTTCCTTGCTCTGCACGTAACTATTGCATGATCACCACTGCGGGCAGTTACCAACCCCACCCCGACTGTGACTCCACCCCACTGCGTGCGGACACTGATTCAGGAAATCCCACTGACCAGAGACTGCATTTCTGGTGGATTTGAATTCTCCTTCCCTTCTACCTCTTTCTCTTCTCACCCTCTGCGGCACCCCCGGCCCCAAGCCCCACCATTTTGCCAATGCTAAAGGACTGCCTAAGTGAAAGTGAAAGTTAAGTCGCTCAGTCATGTCCAACTCTTTGCGACCCCATGGACTGTAGCCTACCAGGCTCCTCCGTCCATAGGATTTTTCAGGCAAGAATACTGGAGTGGGTTGCCATTTCCTTTTCCAGGAGATCTTCCCGACCCAGGGATTGAACCCGGGTCTTCTGCATTATAGGCAGACGCTTTACCATCTGAACCACCAGGGAAAGACTAATGGACTGCATGGCTCTTGTTAATTAACAAGAAATAATTTAATCAGATGGTGTCCCAATTACAGGATTAAAAAGTAGCTAGGATTCACTCATACCAGGGACCTGGCAACGGGTTAAAATGTTTGGAAGTTGGTCCTACTTTTGGGTTGTCTCCAAGACAGAAGAGAGAATAAGAGATGAATTGAGTAAGACAGTCACACAAAAGCAAATCAGGTTTTTTAAAATTAATTTAAAATTAAAATTTCTATTTCTTTTATTTGTTTTTTTTTTTTTTTAATCAAACACATTCTGTTCTGGGCAGCTAGGAGTGTAGCACTAAATCCCACTTCTGGGAAAGACTGAAGGCAAAAGGAGAAGAGGGCAGCAGAGGATGAGATGGTTAGACAGCATCACTGACTCAGTGGACACGTTGTTGTTCAGTCGAGAGGTTGGGTTTGACTCTTCAACTCCATGGACTGCAGCATGCCAGGCTTCCCTGTCCTGGAGCTTGCTCAAACTCATGTCCATTGAGTCAGTGATGCCATCCAGTCATCTCATCCTCTGTTGTCCCTTCTTCCCCTGCCTCCATTCTTTCCCAGCACCAGGTGGTGATATAACCCTCTATTTAACCATTGGAGCTTTCTTTAAAACATATGAGTGATCTATGATGACTATTTATTTTTTTGTCACACAGCAGGTGGGATCTTAGTTCCCTAGCTAGGGATCGAACCCGCACCCCTGGCACTGGAAGCATGGAGCCTTAACCACTGGACCCCAAGGGAAGTCCCTCACCACAGCTTTTAGGGTGGGACTTTGAGCATTTTCAGGCTTCCCTCGTGGCTCAGCTGGTAAAGAATCTGCCTGCAGTGCGGGAAACCTGGGTTGAGAAGATGCCCTGGAGAAGGGAAAGGCTACCCACTCCAGTATTCCAGCCTGGAGAATTCCATGGACTGTATAGTCCAAGGGGTCACAAAGAGTCAGACACAACTGAGTGACTTTCACTTCACTTGAGCATTTTACAAACACAACGATTTAAGAGAAAGCAAACTACCTCTTCAGCAAATTGACTTAAAAAGACGGCTTGGAGCCCATGGCTCCAATTACTCCCAAGTCAGCCCCCTTCCCAGAGGCTGCTGGGGTGAGATGCCCCCAGCAAGGTGTGCTGTGTCCCCGGGGGCTCACCTGAGCAGACGACACCCGCGTCCTCGTGGTGCCCGCAGTTGTGGGAGAACCAGCCGCTGTGTGGGCACTGCCACAGCCTGGCCTCACTCCCCGCGCACTGCACGTTGTCCAGGATGATGGGGCCAGTGCCTCCACCGAAGTGGCTCTGCTTCGGGGCCGACAAGGCCTCGCCGCAGCCGAGCTGCCGGCACACGACCCTGGCGTCTGTCAGGTCCCAGCTGTCATCACACACGGTGCCCCAGGTGCCATTGTAGGAGACCTCCACCCGGCCCTCACATCTGTGACTGCCATCCCCCAGCCTCAGGGACTCACCTGGGGACGGGAAAGCAGAGTCTCCTGAGCTGCGGGGCTGTGCCCCATCTCTCTGGAACCTTCTGCCCAAGAGAGGATCTCTGACATTCTCCTATGGGCACCTTTCTGCATATTCAGCTGCTGGACTCTAGAGAGGGAGACCCTATGTCCTGATATGCCAGGAATTGTTTAGCCACTAAGTTGCCTCCAACTCTGTGACCTCATGGACTGCAGCATGCCAGGCTCCTCTACTATCTTGCAGAGCTTGCTCAGATTCATGTCCATTGAGTTGGTGATGCTATCTAACCATCTCATCCTCTGCTACCCCCTTCTCCTTTTGCCTTCAATCTTTCCCAGAATCAGGATCTTTCCCAATCAGTTGGCTCTTCACATCAGGTGGCCAAAGTATTGGAGCTTCCACTTCTGCATCAGTCCTTCCAGTGAATATTCAGGACTGATCTCCTTTAGGATGGACTGGTTGGATCTCCTTGCAGTCCAAGGGACTTTCAAGCATCTTCTCCAACACCACAATTCAAAAGCATCAACTCCTGTGCACTCAGCCTTCAACCAACTCTCACATCCGAACATGAATACTGGAAAAACCATTGCTTTGTCTCTATGGATGGACCTTTGTTGGCAAAGTAATGTCTCTGCTTCTTAATAGGCTGTCTAGGTTTGTCATAGCTTCCTGGTTTATGACTGGGGTAGGTCAATTAGTGCCTGTTGAATCTGCCTGCAATGCGGGAGACCTGGGTTGGATCCCTGGGTGGGGAAGATCCCCTGGGGAAGGAAATGGCAACCCACTCTGGTATTCTTGCCAGGAGAATCCCATGGACAGAGGAGCCTGGTGGGCTACAGTCCATGGGGTCACAAAGAGTCAGACACGACTGAGTGACTAACACTACTACTGCAATTATTTCGGAGACCCTTTTATATTCTCCAGAGTCCCCTGACTGAGGGATAAGTTGCACAGTCACCCTAAGTATTATCCACTGACAGCTCTGTAATGGTCTTCCTATCTTGTATGGGAAGTATTCTGGATGGTTTCTGCATTGAACTCATCTGGAAGCAGGTGGGCTGACAGTTGTAGTTTGGGATGGTTTTGTTCCAGAAGGATCTGCTCTACTGAGCTTCTGCTTCCTTTGGAGAAGGAGGAGACTGTTGTCATGGGCCCTCCCTCAACACAACGGCCATGGCAAGACGTGAGACTCGGCTCTCTACTTCTTTAGGGGGACGTCTTGGTGGAGGAAGACGACAGTGCGGGGCAGAGCCAGGGGCAGGGGTGGGCTGGCGGCTGTCAGTGTCAGAGTGATGTCACTCAGATGTCAGTAATGCGGGCGGGACCCACAGGTCAGATTTACAAAAGCATCTCCTCTCTTAAAGGGAAAGGGTGCACATTAGACCTGACCTCCCTCTGAAGGCCGCGTTAGGATACCCACCGCTCTCCCTTTCGTCCTGCCGGATGGCACTGTACAGGGCGTAGAACCCCGTGTTGGTGATCCTGGCATTGCTCCTGAACACCGCGGTCAGGATGTTTGAAGAAGAGTGGAATGTGAGCTCAGTTCCAGCACAGAATCTGCCCAAGGAGAGCGAGGCAACCTGCTGTCCATCAAACACCTCGATGAAGTCGTAAGGGCACCCGTAGACGTCCTCTAATCTGAGGAGGTGAAGGCAGAGTTAAGCTCCCTAGGGCAATCTGCCGCAATGTTATGCATAAAGTCAAATATTGCTTCACACCCAGCCAGGAACTGCAGTCACCCCTGCATCTCCTTCCAGCCACACATCTCCCTCATGGACTTGACCCCTCTGATGCTGCCTGGGTCTACCCTTTTGTCCCGCTCTCTGTTGGGACTGGTCCAGTTCAGTCAGCCTCTTGTCTGTCCTGGTCTATTTCAGCTCCCCCCATCAAGGGGATGAACTGATGAATGAATAAACTGAGGCTATTTAATATGCAAAAGAAAAGTTTTAGTAGGGACAGGATAGAAATTCTCGGAAGGAAGATCTGTTGTGTATAACACCAGGCAGAAGAATAAAGGTCAGAAAAGGTAATGACGATGAACAGACTGGGGCTCAGCCAGAGGAAGAGGCTGTGTCCCAAACAGAGCTGGCTGAGAGTGGAGGGGTGGGGTCCTCATGTGTGGGTCACCCCAGGTGAGGCTCCCTCCATGATGGCGCCAGGGAAGCTCATGGGGTCTTCTCCAACTGCACGGGAAGTTGAGCTCAGTGATTAAAACTCCTTAAGTGACACTGGAGCCTATTATACAGAGTGAAGTAAGTCAGAAAGAAAAACACCAATACAGTATATTAACGCATATATATGGAATTTAGAAAGATGGTAACAATTGGACTTATAAAGAAAGCTAAGCTCTGAAGAATTGGTGCTTTTGAACTGTGGTGTTGGAGAACACTCTTAAGAGTCCCTTGGACAGCAAGGAGATCCAACCAGTCCATCCTAAAGGAGATCAGTCCTGGGTGTTCTTTGGAAGGACTGATGCTGAAGCTGAAACTCCAATACTTTGGCCACCTGATGTGAAGAACTGACTCATTTGAAAAGACCCTGATGCTGGGAAAGATTGAAGGTGGGAGGAGAAGGGGATGACAGAGGATGAGATGGTTCGATGGCATCACCAACTCAGTGGACATGAGTTTGATTAAACTCTGGGAGTTGGTGATGGACAGGGGGGCCTGGCGTGCTGCAGTCCATGGGGTCAAAAAGAGTCGGACATGACTGAGTGACTGAACTGAACTGAATGATGACCTTTTGTGAGACAGCAAAAGAGACACAGATATAAAGAATAGAGTTTCGGACTCTATGGGAGAAGGTGACGGTGGGATGGTTTGAGAGAATAGCACTGAAACATGTATATTATCATATGTGAAATAGATTACCAGTCCAAGTTCGATGCATAAAACAGGGCACTCAAAGCTGGTGCACTGGGACAACCCAGAAGGATGGGATGGGGAAGGAGGTGGGAGGGGGTTCGGGATGGGGGACCCACATACACCTGAGGCTGATTCATGTCAATGTATGACAAAAGCCACCACAATATTGTAAAGTAATTAGCCTCCAATTAAAATAAATAAATTAATTTTAAAAATAAATAAAATGCAATCTGAAAAAAAAAAATAAATTTTTTTAAAAACTCCTTAAGCTCAGATGACCAGACCAGTTTTCACCTAATATGTGAAAGGATTTGTTAGATGGTGCTGTAGGCACAAGGTTTGTGTCCCCTCAAAATTGATCTGTTGAAACTTAACCCTCAATAGTAATAGTCTTAGGAGGTGGGGCCTTTGGGAAGTGACTAGGTTGTTAGGGCAGAGCCCTCAAGACAGGATTAGTGCCCTTAGAAAGAGGCTGAGAAAGCTCCTGGTCCCCTCACTCACGTGAGGTCATAGTGAAAAACAGCCATCTGTGAGCCTGGGAGCAGGTCCTCACTAGACACTGAATCAGCTGGTATACTTATCTTGGAGTTGCCAGCCTGCAGAACTGTCAGAAATAAACTTCCATTGTTATTAAGACACCAAGTCTATTATATTTTTGTTCGTCACATCATGTCATCTAGTTACTCAATGGTGTCCAATTTATGCAACTTCATGGTCTGCCAGGCTCCTCTGTCCGTGGAATTCTCCAGGCAAGAATACTAGAGTGGGTAGCCTTTCCCTTCTCCAGGGGATCTTCCTGACCTAGGAATTGAACTTGGGTCTCCCACATTGCAGGCAGATTCTTTACTATCTGAGCACCAGGGAAGCCCAAAAGATAGTCAGGTCCCACAGAGATTTGAACTTGGATCACTGGATTCAAAGTCCAGAGTGCTAACCATTACACCATGGGGCCACTACAGGAAATAAACTTCTGCTGTTTATTAAGATACCTATTTACTAAATTTTTGTTTAGCAGCTAATGACTCAGGCACCTGGAAAGGCAACCTCTTGGGGAAAGCATGGATTCAAATCCAATCCAGCCCTTGAAGCAGAAAAAGACACAACTGCTTACTTCAGGCTGGGGATCGTCAGCTCTACGCGGAACTTCTTGGCCAGGTGGATCACCCAGACACACTCCACGTCAGTGGGGTAGTTGGTTGGGTACCGGGGACTGGAGAAGGATCCGGACAGACTTGAAATGATGCCCCCACAGGAGCTACTTCCTCCTGTGAAAACGGGATGAAGAGACCCGTGGCTGGAGTCTTCAGACAGGTACCTTACCTTTTCCCAGGTATAGACTCCAGAGTCCCACCAAGCTCAAGAGTGAATCACAAAATGGGAAGGGATTATGCTAGTGTAGACATAGCTGTGGCTTGGCTGGAGTGTGGTCGTACACCCAAGGAGGGGGTGAGGGTGGCAGAAAGATGTGTGATGGGTAGGAAGGACCCTGAGATTGTAGGTGAGGCTGGAAATGGATTGGACATATATATGGCAGCTGTGGGGTGTCAGGGACACATCATTGATCCTGTCCCAGCTTCCTGTCATGCAAATCAGCTCAACTGAGATGTCGACAATCCACCCATTTGGGAGGGCTCCATCCCTCACTTCCTCTCCCTTCATGCAGCCAGGACAGCGGATGTCTATTCTACTCTTATGAATTATCACCACAATTATAAACCATAAAAGTAGAAGAAATGGTTGGATGGCATCACTGACTCAATGAACATGAGTCTGAGCAAACTCCAGGGGATAGTGAAGGACAGGGAAGCCTGGCGTGCTGCAGTCCATTGGATCGGAAAGAGTCAGACACGACTTAGCGACTGAACAACGACAATCATCATTCTATCCTTTACGGGTTATACTTTCAATGCAAGAAGAGTTACCTGGTGGGACAGGCGCTTGGGGAACAGCAGCTGCAAAAATTAAAACCAAAGAAAATCAGGAAAGAGCTTCGTCCGATGACATCACCTTCTACTTAAGTGCAAATGAATGAAGCTGCTACTAGTCTTAATACATGGTATGGACACACTCATTCCTCTTTGCTCCCCAACCTGAGATGTAGCTTCTCCCCTTCTTTTGGCGATTTACCATGAAATCACAGACAATGCAGTCATGTGATTTGTTTTCTCTTCTGCGCTGGGTCTACCAACTCAAGGGCTGTCCTGAGAGTGACCAGTCATGAGGCATCACCCACTGTCACAGCACCAGGCTCGTGAGCATGCTGCTGTCCCTGCAGACATTTATCAGGTGCCAAAATGCTGAGGGACCAAACCTGGGAAGCTGAGAGCCATGGTGAGGAAAGGCAGGTTGGACAAGGAGTCCAAGGAAGTAAGACGGGCCCCTTCCACGGGCCCACCTCTGCAACCCACCCCAGAAGGGTGGCTTACCAGGGAGGGTGACTTGCACCTGGGATGCCCTGGGGACCTGAACTGGAGGAAAAGAGGCCTCCACCAAGTGTCCTTCCACATATGCCATAGCGATGCCAGCCCAGGATTGGGGCAGCTGCTGGCCACCTTGCCTGGCCCCCAAACACTGTGAGGTGCACCTCTGACCTTCCCCAACCCAGGCTCTCACGGAGGGCAGAGGGTGCCCGCAGTCGCTGGGTAAGGCTGAGAGGAGGCTGGATGGGGCCCAGGGTGCCAGTGATCAGGGAAGCTGGCAGCTAAGAACTTGTTCTGCAGAGGCTGGTTGGTGCCAGATGCTCTGATACAGCTGCAATCTGCAGTGTGTGGGGGGGTGCGGATCACATGGACTTTGAGTAGGTTACCTGAAGAAGGTGTACCATCCTCTATCCCTGTTATGCTGGGTAAGCCAGGAGGCTCCCAGAGGAGCCCCAGCTGTTTTTGCTTCTCGTCCCCAATCTGCTCTTGACCCACCGGGAGAGTTTGACATTTAGTGCATCTTTGTTTACCTGCACACTTTCATTCTCTTACTCATATTCTTGAGAGGTAGACCTTCCCACCTCCTCCCCTCCAGATCAACCCTCTGCTTGGCCACTGCGATGGACCATCTCTTTCCGTCCCTCCTGCCCCTCCCTGATCCGCTGTCCAGAGAGAGTGTCGGATGCTATTTCATTTGGGCAACATGACTCTCAGCTTCTCGTCCAAGCCGCTGGCTCTCAGCCTTGGCCACACACTGGAATTACACAGGAAGTTTTAAATATCATTGATGACTGGGTGTGACCCAGAGGTTCTAATGTGACTGGTCTGGCATGCAGCTTGAGTATCATAAAATGTTAAAGCTCCCTGGGTGATTCCAGTGTCTAGGTCACTGTCCACCTGTGTCTGGATGCTGAAAGAGCTTGTGCATGTTAGTTGCTCAGTCGTGTCTGATTCTTTGAGACCTCAAGGACTGTAGCCCCCCAGGCTCCTCTCTCCATGGAATTCTCCAGGCAAGAATACTGGAGTGGGTTGCCATTCCCTTCTCCAGGGGATCTTCCAGATCCAGGGATTGAACCTGGATCTCCCTGAAAGAGGTTAGATTTCTTATCTACTTTGCAGAGATATTGGAAATGTAGGGTTAGACATACCTGGGGGTGCAGGTGTCACGTCTGGAGCCCAGTCCCCTGCATCTGCATGCATTAAAAAAAGATAGTTAAATTATATCAGGACAAGCAGTGGTTTTCCAGTGTGGGCAGGTCCCAAGCAGGCAGGCTTCCTGTTACACAAGCAAGAAAGGGCATGTTTAGTAAACAGCTCCAGACCTGAGAGGAGCTGCAGAAAACACGACCTGACAATTATGTGGCCCTGCATGTGTGTTCCCAAGAGAGCCCAGCTCTCGGCATTCTCTGTCAGCCTGGCTGAAGGGACACCTTCTGCCAGGGCACCAGCCCTGCTCTGTGCACACCTTCCACCATCCCATAGCTGCTGAAAGATCGGAAAAAACCTGCCCCTGGAGGAGAGGGAGCGGTATCTGAGCAGACGACGCCAGCATCCTCATGGTGACCACAGCTGTGGTCTGACCAGCCGGAACCGGGGCACTGGCCAAGGTGGCTGTCATTCCCCGAACGCTGGAAGCTGTCCAGGAGGATGTCTCCAGAGCCCGGGCCGAAGTGGGCCTTTCCCAGGGCAGCGATGGCCCAACCACACCCCAGCTGCCAGCACATGACCCCGGCTTCTTTCAGGTCCCGTAGGTCGTCACACACGGTGCCCCAGGCTCCCTGGTGCAGGATTTCCACGCGTCCAGAGCACTGTCCAGAACCGCCCACCAGCCACAGTTCTGGCTCATCTTCTAAACTTTGAGTTTAGGTAGTTTTAAATAGGAAGGATTTCTAGCTCCTATATTTGCAGCTAAGTCAAATAAATGCAAGAATGAAGCCTTATTAAGGCTGTCTTGAGTCTGTAATACATGAGACAGAGGTGGGTTTAGATTCCAGCTCTCCTGCTCCCTCGTTGTGTAACCTTTGATAAATTATCTCCCTGGGCCTCAGTTTCCTCATCTGTAAAATGGGATGCCAAGTCAACAACAGCATGCACATGAAGCACAGCCCTCAGCCCCGATACACCTTGGGTCCTGCAGATCTTGCCATGTGGTTCTCCGGGTCACAAAGTTGGGTTCCTGGGGCAATGGGTTCCTGGCTGCTTCTCTGGGCATATCCTGGACAAGTGTTTGGATAAGTGTAGATTTAATCCCCTGAAGGCACCTGGCCACAAGGGTGTCTATGACTCCATAAAGCCCAAAGGGACCTGCTGTTTTGGGGCTGACAGGCTACGGCCAGCTGGAATCACGTGCAGTCCCCTGGAGACACCTGGGGACATTCTTCCCTTACTGTGCTCACAGGCTCTGCCTTCTTTCAGTTTCTTGGACATGTCCAACTCTTTCCTCCCTGAGAGCCCGTGCATTGCTCTTCTCTCCGCCTGGAATGCCCCTGTATGGTCACTCCTCACATATGGCCTCCTTAGCAAGGCCAGCCATCCCCTTTCAGTCCACAGCAGCAGCTCCTCCATCCCACGTGGCTCTGTGTTCCCAACCTTGTCACCACCCTCACATCATCTTGTTTATCTGCTTGTTTGTTGTGTCTTGATCCTCCCCCACTCACCCATACCCGCCCTACCGTAAACTGCAGGGGGGAGGGCACTGTACTGTTGGCTGCGTCCCCAGAACTTCTACCCGGGGCTGGCACATAGAAGGACCTTAGTGAATATTATTGGATGAATAAATGATGACCCTGAGTCAATGAATGGTCTGGACTTCAACTCCTGGACTTTACTTAGCCTCCCCAGGGCAAGATCTCACACATGACTTTGGAAAGTCAAATATTTAAGGAATTCCCTCATTCAGAAACACCCTTCCCCCCCACCAGCCTCAAAATACTAACTGGAAGTTTCTACCTGAATTCCTAGTGACCTGAGTTACTGTGGCCCCACAACTGGCAGGTAAGTATTTTTTTTTTTTTTTTGGTGCAAACTGGACCTGGCTCTGGAATGATGAGCCATAAGGTCTGTCCATTAAGGAGTCCCCAAGCCTCTTATGTGGTGAGTCTAGGGTTCAAAGGAGGCAAAGTGAGCCAGCTGGTGGAGGGAGGAGAATTCTTGAAAGTCTGACTTTTACCTTTCAGCACGCTGGACAGTACCAGGTCCCGGTGGAGGGCTGTGACGAGGCAGCCCTGGAGAGCTGCCTGCCCATTCACATACAGGCTGCACATGTGTTCAGTAGCTCAGTCGTGGCTGACTCTTTGCGACCCCATGGGCTGTAGCCCTCCAGGCTCCTCTGTCCATGGAATTTTCCAGGCAAGAATACTGGAGTGGGTTGCCATTTCCTCCTCCAGGGAATCTTCCCGACTCAGGGATGGAATCTGCATCTCCTGCATCGGCAGGTAGGTTCTTTACCACTAGCGCCACCTGGGAAGCCCATCACTGCTTTATTTCAATTGCCCACGAGGCCCTCTTAGTGGAAAAAGCTAGCAGTGATACAGCAGGGCCTTTCTGGCTAATTGTAAGGGAGGTTTTAAAACTGAAGCCATGCTTCTGCTAATAGGAGGATCCCTTAAATTAGAAAACTATTCTGTTTTTTTTTTTTCAAGGCCAAAAGCCTACTTGAAGCTTCCTACCTGACTCTCTTCTGCCCTGGGGAATCGCATTGAACAGAGCATAAAAGCCAGTGTTGGTGATTATGGAATCACTTCGGAACACCACAGTCAGGATGTCAGAGGAGGAGAAAAACATCACAGCTGCTGAGGCACAGAACTTCCCCATGGAGAGCGAGGCGATCCTGGGGCCGTCGAAGATTTCGACTGAGTCATACGGGCATCCGAGGATATCTTCCAGTCTAGGGGAATCATAGCAGAGGCTTAGCTGCTGGTTAGGGCTTCCTAGATTTTTTTTTTTTTAATTGCTTACTTAGGCTTATTTTTATTTATTTATTTTTTGGTTGGGCTATGTGACATGCTGGATCTCAGTTCCCCCAATCAGGGATCAAATCTGTGCCCCCTGCCATGGAAGCAGATTCTTAACCACTGGACCACCAGGGAAGTCCCAGGGCTTCCTAGATCTTAAAGCTTGAAAATTATGATGCGCTCAGAATTAACTATTTGGATTATACTTTGAATTGCATAGTAATACACAAAATATCAATCAACCTTTTCAGATGCCTTATTAGCAAAACACCTTTTATCTCTTTCTGAAGAATGTGTGAGGTTTATGGCCACAGCTCAGTAATAGAAACTCAGAAATCATACTGATTTTAGCCAATCACAACTCACATGAAACCTCGGGAGAAGCAAATGTACACTGCACATAAAATCTTAACAATAAAGTCACCCCAAATGATCAACATGTAACTGACATCAAAACCCAATTTTCCTACCTCTGTATTTCACAACATTCTTCATACCCAAATTCTTGGGGAGAAAAAGCTTGATTTTGAAATAAAAACAATGTCAGCATGTGGAACAGTATTTGCACTTTGGTAATTATTCACAGGGATGTGTATGAGGGCTGCTTGGTTGTTGTTGTCGTTTTTGGCCATGCCACATGGCATGTGGGATCTTATAGTTCCCCAGCCAGGGGTCGAACCTGGGCCCCCTGCACTGGGAGCACGGAGTCTTAACCAAGTCCCCAGGGCTGATTTTGAGGAAGAAATGGATAACTGATAACATGATAGGTTTTAGAGGTGTGGGTTCAAGGTCCTCACCTCATTGTGGGCTGTGTCCTTAGGGTTTCAATTGACAAAGATTATACTCTTCTAGAATATTCTTTGGGATAGGGTGTGTCTGACTCCATGGGCTGAGAACGATGCAGTGATGCTAACGGGGGATTTTCATGTCACGTTATTGCTGTGTTTGTTGCAGGTGTGTGTCATAGTCAACAAGGAGAAGGGCTTTGTACAGACTCTCCTTACAACACTGTATACTGGTGACGAGCTGGGCCTTTGACATCCAGTGGACCTAGAAGGTTGGCCTTTGGTGAGTAACCTCTCTGAGTCTCAGTTTCTTAGTCTTTAACTGGGGTGATAAGGACATCTTTATTAGGGCTATAGTGACACTGTAATGTGACAAAGTGCCGGGAGCCGTTATGGGGGTTCCCGCCCGTGACGAGGCCATGAAGAAAATACCGGGCAGGCAAGGCCGTCTGGGATCCCATCCATGACAAGGTCATGAGGAAACAACCTGACAGGCAAGGCGGTCTAGGATAAGGGACCCTCCAGGTTGGCCTCAGCCTCTACCCCACCCTGTATCCTCCCCCCTTTTCTGTTGTTGTTCTTGTTTGCCCTGCTGCGGCTTCTTGTGTTGCCTGCTGAGAGCTCTCCTGCTCCTCTTTCACTGAATAAAGACCAACTTAAAACCCTAATTAATAAATCTCCTGGACGCTGGTACCCTATGAAGGGGCCAGGGATGAAGGAAATGCTTCATTTCAAACCCTTTTGCTGGCATTCTGGCTTGTGTGATAAATGTGTGCTCTCATTGCACAACACGCTCATGATTGTTCTAAACATCCTAAGCACAGAACGCTAAAAGAAACTATTAAGCATAGGCCCCTCCGCGGGGTGAGAAAAGCTCCACAAATATGATAGCCACAAATGTGCCTAATAGAAAATACTTTAGAGAGAGATTAGCTGGCGACTTCTTGCAGGTAGTTAACTTTTAAGACTAAGAGCCTGTTTTGTGCTATACCTGCTGTTTTTGCAGTCCTTCGCATTTCTGTTCTATAAAAATGTAATCCTATCTAGTTCCCATAGAGATGATGCCTATTAGAAAGAAAATAGATTAATTATAATAAAAACAGGGTTGGCTACTGAAGTTGCTTAAGTCACACCAGGTGCAAGCCATAAAATGTTAGCAGGCCTGAAGGCCAAATGATAAGAAAGACTCTTGTGAACGAAAGTATGTGGGTGACATCCTGTTTCTGTTGAAGGTCAAGTTGCTGTAATGTTTTGAGATGCCCTGTGTGTAAGCAACATGCACTTCCCCCAAAAGATGTTGTTAAGGGTATAAAGGGGCCGTGCAAAAATAAACTCCAGACTCAGCCCCAGGCTTTGTCTGTCTCTCTCTCATTCGCCGACGCTGTTCATCCTGAGGGTTCCCCTGGATCCTGCTGGGGCTGGACCCCGGCAACAAAGCATACGGAACACAAAGTGCAGAGCCTGAGCACACTAAAAGTGTCTGTTTTTATTTTATGAACTGATAAGAAAAGAATGACTACCATGACGCAATGACTACCATCTCATTTCATTTTAAGGGAACATATAGAGAATGCAGGGCTCATGGCTGGAGTAGTCGCCTAATGCATGTGTAGGTAAAGCCTCTTACTGCTTGCTTAAAACTCAGATTAAAGAAAAAGAAAGTCTAAGAGGATGAATATTGGTACCCAGTGTACAATGAGGGCAAAGCTGAAAAAGACAATTTTTTTAAATAAATAAAAAAAGAACCCTTATAGTAATGTTAAGTCAAATAAGTGAATTAAACCATTTACTGAATTTTTCAAGGCAATATTCTTATTTAGGTAGACTCTTCTTTTAAAGGGGGCTTCCCAGGTGGTGCCAGTGATAAAGAACCTGCCTGCCAATGCTGGAGACCTAAGAGACACGGGTTTGATCCCTGGGTTGAGAAGATCCCCTGGAGGAGGGTATGGCAACCCATTCCAGTATCCTTGCCTGGAGAATCCCATGGACAAAGAAGCCTGGTGGGCTATAGTCCATGGGGTCACAAAGAGGCAGACGCAACTGAAGTGACGAAGCATGCACACACTTCTTTTAAAGAGTTGTTTTCTTACTTCAGAGTTGGAATCATGAGTTCTATGCGGAACTTCTTATCCACGTGGATCTCCCACACACACTGGATGTCTGTTGGGTAGTTTTCTGGATACAGCGGACTGGAAAATGAGCCAGAGAGACTAGAAATGACCCCTCCACAAGAGCTCCTTTCTCCTGAAACAGCAGGAAAAAGGATGTCAGGACATGTCTCCATGGCGGCACTTATGTCTTCCCACTAAGGACCTGGGGTAGTCAGGCTGCAGTCTGAATTGACAGATCTGTAGCCTAAGCATCTTCCGGGAAGGAGAGCCTATTCAGTCTAATTGGGATGGGGAGAAGGAAATGGCAACCCACTCCAGTGTTCTTGCCTGGAGAATCCCAGGGACAGAAGGGCCTGGTGGGCTGCCGTCTATGGGGTCGCACAGAGTCGGACACGACTGAAGCGACTTAGCAGCAGCAGCAGCAGAACGCACTGATATAAGAGCTCCCTGCCCTCCTCCCTCTGTCGTCCAATGGGGAAAATGTTATCTCTGTCCTGTTGACTCTTTCGAAAGTGGAAGGTCTCACTTGCTGGGAGACAGGTGGAGCTGACTGGCTTGAGGGTTTGGGAAAAAGAGGCAGAGACAGAGATGGAGCTGTACGTGGTGGGGAAGGGGTGACTTTGAGGAGCTGAGGGTCTGAGGAACTGAAGACAAAGGGGGTGGTGTGGACTATTCTGGGAGGGTGTGACTGGGACCTCCCTTTAACTACCTTTTCACCACTTTTTCTGGGTAGGTTGTCTTTCCTTCAGCTCCATATCCATTGAGACTGGTGCTTATAGGTTTTGGACTTTCAAGAATTAAACAAGTGAAATCTAACTCTTCCATTCTGCTTGTCATATTATATAACTATATACACACACAAACATATAAATTTGAAACAGCACACCACACAAAAAAAGCAGAAAACTTCGAATCATCAAATTATTTTGGAGGAAATCTGAAAGCATAACATTTTATTGACCTTGTACCCAAATTATGAAGATGCTGAACTTTCTTCTTTCTCCCCTGAATACCTTATAATCCTCCCAAAATCTCACAGATTCCTGGTCTTTCCTGCAATGGAGGGTGGGAAGTGGTAAGGGACATAGCCAGCCCAGGGAGCTAGTGTGGACTGCTGTTTGTAGGTTACAAACGTCAGACTGACTCTGAAACCCCTGGGACTGGGTTTCCCGAAGCCTCTACACACTACTTTGCCAACAAAGGTCCGTCTAGTCAAGGCTATGGTTTTTCCAGTGGTCATGTATGGATGTGAGAGTTGGACCATAAAGAAAGCTGAGCGCAGAAGAATTGATGCTTTTGAACTGGGGTGTTGGAGAAGACTCTTGAGAGTCCCTTGGACTGCAAGGAGATCCAACCAGTCCATCCTAAAGGAAATCAGTCCTGACTATTCATTGGAAGGACTGATGCTGAAGCTGAAACTCCAATACTCTGGCCACCTGATGCGAAGAGATGACTCATTTGAAAAGACACTGATGCTGGGAAAGATTGAGGGCAGGAGGAGAAGGAGACGTCAGAGGATGAGATGGTTGGATTGCATCACTGACTCAATGGACATGAGTTCGAGTAAACTCCGGGAGTTGGTGATGGACAGGGAGGCCTGGCGTGCTGCAGTCCATGGGGTCGCAAAGAGTCGGACGCAACTGAGCGACTGAACTGAACTGAACTGAACTGAACTACACATGGCAGGCGGTGATGGGCTGGTACCTGTTGCGGGCTCCTATTACAGGACTGTGCCCATAGGAAGCAGGCTGAGAATGGGCAGATGGGCTGAGCCACATTTTCCTCGAGTTCCTCGTCACCCTCCTGTCTATTCTGATCTGGGCAGATCCACACGCCCCTTCCCAGCTGCTGCTTTAGTTAAAAAGTCAGCATTTCCAGGCATCAGCGGTACTAACGCCACGCCCCTCAGCGCGGTGGGGGCGGGGCGTGTGAGGACAGAGGGGTCCTGGGCTGAGTCCTGGCCGCCCCACTTTCTCCTGGGAGGGGCTGCGGCGGGTGTAGCTTGGGCAGCAGAGGCAGCCCCTCACCCACACTAAGCCAGCCTTTGTGCCCCGTCCTGGGCACACCGCCTAGCATTTCCTCTGGTGGTTCTTTTGGAATAGAGTTACCATGTCAGTTTAAAACAAGCGGCTACCTGTTACATGATCCTGAGACGCTGTGGAAAGACCTAGAAGGGATAAAAAAAAGGGAGATAATGCTGACATCAAGAGAATTAGTCTCATCTACAAGTTAGCAAAATGTAAAGGGTTTCCTCAGAAATGTCCATGTACATAGGGCAAATGGAGAAGAGTGTGAAGGTGCTGACCGAATGTTCTCTACGGTCCTGGGGCAGGCTAAAGAAGGCTACAGGTTCTGGTCAAGGGGTGGGTCTGGTCCCCTCCCTGGAGCCTGGGTGGGCTCTGTGGAAGCTCAGGCCAGCAGAGTATGGCAGAAGCTGTGTCATAAGAAAGACTGGCAGCTTCCACTTCCTGTCTCTGGGTGCTCGTGGCACCCTGAGCCACCCCGAGCCACTCTGTAAGAAGTCTGATTCCCCTGCTGGAGAGGCCCTGTAAAGAGGCCCTGAGACCACCTGGAGAAGAAGCAGGCCCTTGGCTGAGCCCCCCTGGGGTCAGTTCAGGACCCCGGGCGTGAGAGTGCATCTGTCCTGGACTCTCCAGAGCAGCCACTGGGTGACCCTGCTCTATGCTATGTGGAGCAGAAGACTCTCCCAGCCAAGCCCTGCTCCAGTTCCTGACCCACCAAACCATGGCCTATAATTCAGTAGTTGTTGCTTTAAACCACTGCATTTTAGAGCAGGAGAGGAGCAGGATGGCTCCTTTCATGCAATATGGTGGCGATGGTTTAGATGCTAAGTCGTGTCTGACTCTTGCAAGCCCATGGACCGTAGTCCACCAGGCTCCTCTATCCATGGGATCTTCCAGGCAAGAATACTGGAGTGGGTTGCCATTTCCTACTCCAGGGGACCTTCCCGACCTAGGGATTGAACCCAAGTCTCCTGTACTGCAAGTGGATTCTTTACCACTGAGCCATCATTCATGCAATATGGTCTTTCCCATTTCCCCATCATCCATGTAATTTTCAGTTTAGCTGAATTATATAAATGGGAAAACTACAGATGAGGCTTTATTTGAATACCCACTGCCCTTGACCCCAGCGCTGGCCCTTTAACTTTAGATGACCTTCCTCCTCTCACTCACAACCCCAACACACAAAGCTGGTCTCCCCCAGGAATACACAGAACACATTCAGGTCTTCTTCAGGCAGATGACCAAGTCAGATGCTCCTGCTAATGACTTGTGCCCTGTGGTGTTGTCTGAGGGTGTGTGCGGACAGGATTCAAAGGGTGAGAGATGGGGCTTAAAATTCCAGTTTTACTACTTTCTATCTGAGTTATCCTGGGTAGGTTTCTTGATCTCCCTAATCCTTAATTGTAGGGACTAAATAAGTGAATATATTCAGAAACCCTAGCATCAGGCCTGCTGCTATGTAGATGCTTAGGAATGTCTGTTGCAATGAAACAAAACGCCTTTCCATTACCTTCAGCATCATTTCAAAATCATCACATCATGTGGTGTCTGACTTTTCTAATCTTCGGGTTTTATTATAGAAGAATATCATTCAATCATTAACTTAAAAACTCTTTGAAAACAAGCAAAAGATTCCCAAGAGTATGTATTTTGGGGTCAGACTGATTAGTATCAAAGCTTAGTCCCCACATTAACTTGTTGAGTGATCCTAGGAAAGTTACTTAACCTCTCTGCATCTCAAATTACTCTTTCTGTGAAAGAATATTTAAAATGCCTTTTTGCAGGTTTCCCTGGTGGCTCAGATGGTTAAGAATCCTCCTGAAATACAGGAGACCTGGGTTCAGTCGCTGGGTCAGGAAGATCCTCTGGAGAAGGGAATGCCTACACATTCCAGTATTCTTGCCTGGAGAATTCCATGGACAGAGGAGCCTGGTGGGCTACAGTCCGGGGCTGCAAAGAGTCAGACATGACTGAGAGATTAACAGTTTCACTTCCTGAAGATTAAAGTAGTAGCCTGAGCTAAATGTCTCCCCTTTTTTGTGTTAGTTTTTGCTTGGTCTTTGTGTAGTTGGGGCCAATGAACAGATGTGGTATATTAGATTGGTGGTCAAGAGGCTTGACACCTGTGGTTTAAGTCCACTGGCTACCCCTGGGTACATTACTAATTTCTGTATCTCAGTTTACCTATCTGGAAAATGGGAATAATCACATAACTTACTTTAAGAGGTTACTGTGCAGATTAAGTAAGTTACATAGGTATAAGGCCCCAAAACAGTGCCGGAAAGCATTTATAAGTATTCGATGTTATTATTATTATTATTGTAAAGTTGCCTGAACAAGAACAAATATGGACATACCTGGAGGTGTGGGAGGAGGCAGGTCTTTTGAATCTGAATGCACAAAGAAAGACAACAGGTCACTCTCTTTAGTGAATCCAAAGTTTGGGGGAGGTAGGGTAACAAGGGGGCAGGTGGGGATGAAGTGGGGAGGACCATGGTCTTTTTGGGCCCAGTACTCAGAATGCTGCTCCTGGGTCACTCCAGTCCTCCAGCAGGGTCCTTGGCCTTGGAGGGTGGGGTAGAGCCTCTAGGTCAACTCTGCCCCCCGCTCGCCAGGGCTGGATTACCCATGGACCTGGATCATCTGTTAAAATGCAGATTCCAGCGTCCCTTCCCAAACCTAGTTGATCACCATCTCTGGGGGTGGGGTGGGGTCCAGGATTCAGCAAGGCGAGGCTGTGGGGGAGCCAGTTTACACTAACATCAAGGCCTCCCATGTGCAACTGGGGGCTGCCTGGGGCAGGGCGTGTGCCTGGGCCCAGTGCCTGGCACACAGTGGGCACTCATGGATTGGCTGACAACAGAATGAGCAGATGGATGGATGGATGGATGGTTGAAAAATTCCATCTGGGATGCATAGTTTCACAACGTCTTCAACCACAACATCTGAAACTGTAGCCCGAGAGAGGGGAGGCTACCTGAGCAGATGACCCCGGCGTCCTCGTGGTGGCCGCAGTTGTGCTCCGACCAGCCCGAGTGCGCGCACTGGCCCAGGTAGCGCTCCGCCCCGGCGCACTGCAGGTTGTCCAGGAAGATGTCTCCAGAGCCCGGGCCGAAGTGGGCCTTCCCGAGGGCGGACACGGCCCGACCGCACCCCAGCTGCCGGCACACGACCTCGGCTTCGTTCAGGTCCCACAGGTCGTCACACACGGTGCCCCAGGCCCCCCAGTGCAGGACCTCCACGCGTCCTGAGCACCGACCTGAGCCACCCACCAGCCGCAGCTCCGGCCAGTCCCCTGCAGACAGAGAGCGGGTGACTGTCATGTAGCCTCCTGGGCGCGTGCTCACTCCCCTGGGGCCAGCTGAGCTCCGCACCCCACGCTACTGCTCGGGACGGAGAACTCAGTAAAGGGTCAGTCAACTAGTCACAAAAGTAAAAAACAAAACTCTCACTAAAGTCACACAAAAGTCGCTAAAACTGTCAAAACAACATTTAGCCTAAAACATGCATTAAATTAACATCTACTGGGCCAGAGCTATATGCGAATCTGTGTTGGCTAAATGCAGAAAAACAGAGTATCACAGAAAACCACAGTGATTTTGAGTGTGTGTACGTGTTTGTGTGTCCACCTTCGATTTCATAGTAACTCTGGAAGATAAGCCAGCTTTATCTCTGAGGACACTGATAGCTGGAGAAGCAAAGTGTATGTGTGTGTGCTAAGTCTCTTCAGTCGTGTTCAGCTCTTTGTGACATCATGGACTACAGCCTGTCCGGCTTCTCTGTCCGTGAGATTTTCCAGAAGACTGGAGTGGGTTGCCGTTTCCTTCTCCAGGAGATCCTCCCGATCCCGAGATCAAACCTGCATCTCCTACGGCTCCTGCATTGCAGGCAGATTCTTTACTGGTCAGCCAATGGGGATGCCCAGAGAAGCAAAGTGACTTACCCTAAATCCCATGTCTGGTCAGTAGCTGATCTCAACTCATTTCTCCTGCTTCTCAAATTCACTATTTTTCTTCTCTCTGCTATTCCAGCTCACTGCCACTGGAATGCCTCTGGCACTGTACTCACTTGGAACAAGTCTATTAGTGATGCAGGTGTGAGGTTAACCATGAGCAGGACAGGCCGTAAAAAGAAAAGGCAGAAGCCCACTAGAGGGTGCTTATAAGTTGCTCAGGCTTTGATGACTCTGAAAGGTGCTGAAAAAATGAATTCTGCTTGTTCTAGGATGCTAGAGCCAAAAGATCCCAAGAGCTCTGAATGGCCCTGAAAAGTCTGCACAGGGTCAACGGGCCTGTTGCAAATAGACAAACCACTTGCAGTCAGTCCACCTTCTGCCTACGAGGCAGTTACAGATGCAGACATAAACACAGGCACTCAGAGGCAAGGACAGTGGATGAGGAATGTGTGTGTTCCATGGCTTACCTGGTCTTGCTGTTACCACTTTGGGTGTTGCTATTGGGATTGCTGTGGATACAAGAAGACACCCTTGAGTAAAACGGGAGGATGCAGACAAGTCTGAGTTCAGCCTCCACTAAATGCCAAAATTCTGGCTAATTCACTTTTCCTATCGTCCTTATACTCTGTGACCTCTGGAGTCAAATTCTCCTTACAGGCGAATCTCGATATTGGCCAGGGCTGTGAGATCCAACAGAAATAATATCCCCTCCTCTGCCCAGCCGTGGAAATTTGGCATTTACACTGTGCCGTTTTCTGTTAAAATACATTCGCCGTCAGTGCCCTTCTGGGGAAAACGGCTCTTCTGCAAGCTTCTGCTTTTGGCTTTTGCTGTTAACTCTCCCTGCATGTGGAGTGTCTGATTAGATGCCCGTCATTGTCTTTGATAAAAACAAGGAATTAAGGAAATCAAATGGATAGTTTATCAATATACAGTACCCAATGGTTCATGTGTGTAATTTAGTTCTACTACATTCTTCATACTTGTGTAACTTGTGTAGACAGAATCTCTCAAATAATGTGGGTTTGCAAAGGAAATTAGGAAACATATATAAAAGAGGTCAGACTATGACAGTAAAAACACCAGGAGCGGGGACAGGGGAATAAATATGAATGTGGAATTAAGATTAAGTAATGTCAGTAAAGGACTTCCCTGGTGGCTCAGACGGTAAAGCGTCCGCCTGCAATGCGGGAGACCCGGGTTTGATCCCTGAGTCTGGAAGATGCCCTGGAGAAGGCAGTAGCAACCCACTTCAGTACTCTTGCCTGGAAAAGTCCATGGACTATAAAAGGTGACTCACTGATTAGATGTGGGGTCTGTGAAACAGCATCTGCAAATACAAGAGAATCATCATCAGTAACTGTTCAATGCCAATCTCAGTGACTTCCCCCGGCCCACTTTGTGACACAGAGTGCCTCCTTTGCGTTTAACAGCATGTTCCCCGAGCTCGCTCAGTGAGTTCCTCCGGCACTTGCTAAGGTTACAGACTTATGAGCAGCTTCCTGGACACGGAGGATGCTAGAACTCTTCACCAGTTCAGACTCTTTCCTCTTCATGGTAAACAGCACAGGACCCATCACTGCATGTCCTCAGGGCACCTCCTCTGTCCATGGGATTCTCCAGGCAAGAACACTGCAGTGAGTTGCCATGCCCTTCTCCAGGGGATTTTTCCCACCCAGGGATCGAACTCTCATCTCTTACGTCTTCTGAACTGGCAGGCGGGTTCTTTACTGCTAACGCCACTGTGTTTTATTTGTCCTCGAATTGTGTCACATGTGTTTGTCTTGAATTCCTTCTAGATTGTACATGAGACTCCCTTAGGCTGGGATCACACCTTCTGTAGATACCCACCTAGTATTACTCAGAGTAATTTCAGCAGTGGCTTCCTAGCGGGCTGCCTGCCATCAGATGGTTACATGAGAAAGAACAGCCTGTGATGAGGCTGCCAGTTACTGAGCATTTATCACGGGCCTCACTGTGCAGAGGGCTCTACTTGCATCTTTTCCAGGAACACTCACAGCAAACCTAGGAAGTAAGGCTCTCTTCTCCCCATTACATAGGGACAGGACTGGAGCGTGGAGAGGCTGAGTCTCTCACCTGAAATCCCAGAGTCCCCAGGCAGACAGCCCAGCTCCAGATCGCTTGCCCTTAACCACCCTTTCTTACCTTTGGCTTCGGAGTAATAATACGCGACGAAGTTCTTCCCTATGTTGTTGTAGCTTCGGTAGTACACGAGCGTCAGCGAGCTGGAGGACGACGAGTAGGTGAGATAGGTACCAGAGCAGGTCTTCCCCAGGGACTTTGCTGAGGATGGAGGGCCGTCCAGGACTTCAAAATACTCATTGGTGCAGTCCAGGCTGGGGAAGCAAGCACCGGGGGAGCCTCAGTCTCCCCCCACCTTGGTGGATCTGAGTCTGCTGTGAGGCAGACTGTTCTGCTGCTATCAAGAGGCTGGGGCAAGATCAAAAGGCTGTCATCATTCAAACATTGTGTGTGTGTGTGTGTGTGTGTGTGAGAGTCCCTCAGTCATGTCTAACTCTCTGCCACCCCATGGACTCTAGCCAGCCAGGCTTCTCTGTCCACGGAATTCTCCAGGCAAGAATACTGGAGTGGGTAGCCATTCCCTTCTCCAGGGGATCTTCCAACCCAGGGATCGAACCCAGGTCTCCTGCATTGCAGGCAGATTCTTTACTTTCTGAGCCAGGAGGGTGGGCCCAAACATAGCAGATTGCCTTTACCCCATTTTTTTCTGAGAGCCATTGCCTTTGGGGATGGGATTTTAACTAGAAGAGGGGAGAAAAGCCTGGTGCAGTAAGTGTAACCCTGATGAGGCCTAGAGCACCCTGAGGCCACAGGTACCTTGAAACGGGGGCCCAGGGGCAGGGCCAGCCAATGGGCAGCCACTAGGACGTGGCTTCAGGGTCCAAAAAGCCTACGTCCAGGCTTTCAGCAGCCGACCTGCCCAAGAGGGAGGTGCACTACCAAATCGGCTCAGCCGGCTTTGTGGAAGTCATCTGATTCTGTTGTTCTTTATTGTGAAGTTCTGTACAGAACATCGGAATTAGAGAACCATTTGCACATCTCAGCCTGATGAGATGTCTGTTCCAAGTCATATTTTGATGAAGCAAAAGTCAAGAGCAATAAATAATTTGTTTCTGAAGGTTAGTTTCTGTAAGACATTCACCTATGAATGATAGCAACCTTGACAGTTTACAATATTAAAATTTAAACTTTCCTGTTTTATTAGGTCTGAGGGTTCCATGGAATCTGCATCTTTAACCAGCAAGCTGAAATACATACATACATACTGTCAAGCTCTGTCTCTCACACCCCAATCACACACACACACACACACACACACACACACACACACACCCCTATACAAAGCATACAAGGTGAATTTCATTTTAGCTACAAATTCATGGGCACAAAAATCAATCATATTTCTAACAAACATGTAGAAACCAAAATTATAAAACTATTATTTACAATCACTCCAAAAGAGAAAAGAAAAAAGAAACACCAACATACACATCTCACAAAACATATATAAGACCTGTTTGCTAAAAATGACAGCTAATACAAAATTAATGGATATCACCTGATGCAAAGAGCCAACTCATTAGAAAAGACCCTGATTCTGGGAAAGATTGAAGGCAGGAGGAGAAGGGGATGACAGAGGATGAGATGGTTGGATGGCCTCACTGACTCAGTGGACATGAGTTTAAGCAAGCTCCAGGAGTTGGTGATGGACAGGGAAGCCTGGCATGCTGCAGTCCATGGGGTCACAAAGAGACAGATATGATTGAACAAAAACAATAAAAATACAAAAAATAACACCAAATGCTGGCTCGGATATGGAGAAATTAGATCTGTTATATAGTGTTGGAGGGAATGCAAAACGGCAGTCACTCTGGAAAATAGTTTGACATGTTCTTTAAAAGCTAAAAATGTACATACTATACAACCTAGCAATTGATTCTCAATCATCAATCTCAGAGAAATGAAAACAAGTCCATGCAAAAACCTGCATATGAATGCTCATAGAAGCTTTATATATAACAGAGGGGCTGGGAACAGCCCGAATGTCCTTCACCGGAAGAAATAGTTGTACAAACGCTGGTTTCCACACAATGGAAACCTTCTCAGCAATGACAAGGAACAAACTCTTGATACAGACAACAGCCTGGATGGAGCGCAAGGGCCTTAAGCTGAGTGAGAAAAGTGAATCTCAAAAGAATATATACTGCATGACTCCATAGATTGAATGGTCTCAAAATATACATACAGCTGGAAAATAGTTTAGTGGCTGCCAGGGACAGGGGCTGGGGTGGCTGTAAAAATGAAGGATAAAGTAGTTACCCCTTTGTGGTCGGGGAACACACACTCTGCTTCTAGATCAAGGGTCCCCGATCTCTGGGACCTAATGCTTAATAATCTGACGTGGAGTCGATACAATAGTAAAAATAAAGTGCACAACAAACATAATGCACGTGAATCATCCTGAAACCATCCCCACGCCATCTGTGGAAAAATTGTCTTCTACGAAACTGGTCCCTCATGCTCAAAACGTTGGGGATCGCTGTTCTAGATTGTAGTGGTGGTTTCATGGACCTATGGATGTGTGTGTGCATGCTAAGTCGCTTTAGTTGTGTCTGACTCTTTGCGATCCTATGGAATGTAGCCCACCAGGCTCCTCTGTCCATGGGATTCTCCAGGCAAAAACACATCCTCCAGGGGATCTTCCCGACTTAGGGGTTGAACCCATGTCTCCTGCATGAATCCAGCAGATTCTTTACTGCTAAGCCACTGGGGAAACCCAGTGAACCTATACATGGGATGAAATTGCACAGAACTACACACACACATAAGTGCAAGAGAAAGATGGTGAAAACTGAGGAAGTCTATATTCCAGCTAACAGCATTATACTAATGTCAGATTTGTGTTTTTGACACTGTTCTACAGTTATATAAGATGTCACCAATGGAGAAAGAAGAGTGAAGGGGACATGGGACTCTGTTATTTTTTTAGCTTCTTATGTGTTTGTAGTTAGTTCAAAATAGAAACTTAAAAAGAAAGACTCTTTTAATTACAAGAATAAACCAAAGGAGTAAATGCCTGGAATCTTAAACCACACGGTGCACTTAAGGAAAGTCCTTCTGACTTACTTAAGATATGGAAACGCCAGTCGTATGTGATCAGATGCGTTAGCTCTGATTTCCCACACACATGTTATGTTGTCATGCATTTTGTTCCGAGGGGGATTCCTGATAGCTCCAGATGAGTTAGTAATGATTCTGCCACACTGAAATTTTCCTAAAAGCAGAGAGATACTTCAGAATTTCAGTTTTTTTCATTGCTCAGTTCACTATAGTTGACATTTTTTTTTCTTTCATTTTTTTTTCTCCTTGAAAGGTTTCGTGGGTCATTGCTTTGTTAGGTACATCGTAGGATGTAGCAGAGGTATAAACTAGTCAAAAAATTCTTGTAAACTTAGGAAATTAAGACATGACATTGGGTCTGAAGTTTGCAGTATCTCTTGATCTCAAGAGAATTTTGCCGCTGACTAGTGCTTTCTGCATAGGGCAGTTATTCAGAATCAGCCTGAACCTTTCCCTTGGTTACTGCCCAATGCTGGTGAAACGGAGCAGGACGCTATGGTCCTCGCCTGCCCATCCCCCATGTCCTCCACCTGCCTTTTGTCTGCGGAAAAACTTTAGCCAAAGACTAAGTTTAATCAGAGAAGGGAGAACATGCAGAAACAAAGGAGAATAGTCAAAGGAGACCAAATAATAAGAAGGTAGTCATGAAGCAAAGTCAAGGACCTTTAGTTCCTCCTCAAGGGCTGTAGATGATATTCTGAACCCTATTCCGTGAGCTGTCTTATAGATACTGAAACACCCATCAGGTGGAGAAGTTAACAATATAATGAGCAGAGTGTACCCATGACAGAAGCTGCCGCAGTTCTGAGAATTGGCCTCAGAAGAAATGGAAACAAACTGACCCTGAAACTGAAAATTAACTGGACCTAATTAATTTGTCTAGTCCGTCTAGTCAAGGCTATGGTGTTTCCAGTGGTCATGTATGGATGTGAGAGTTGGACTACAGAGAAAGCTGAGTGCCAAAGAATTGATGCTTTTGAACTGTGGTGTTGGAGAAGACTCTTGAGAGTCCATTGGACTGCAAGGAGATCCAACCAGTCCATCCTAAAGGAGATCAGTCCTGAGTGTTCATTGGAAGGACTGATGTTGAAGCTGAAATTCCAATACTTTGGTCACCTGATTCGAAGAACTGACTCACCGGAAAAGACCTTGATGCTGGGAAAGATTGAAGGTGGGAGGAGAAGGGGATGACAGAGGATGAGATGGTTGGATGGCCTCACCGACTTAATGGACATGAGTTTGAGTAAACTCCAGGAGTTGGTGATGGACAGGGAGGCCTGGTGTACTGCAGTCCATGGGATCACAAAGAGTTGGTCACAACTGAACTGAACTGAATCAATCTGTAACTGTATCAAGATGACACTTGTCAGAGCTGACTATGTTGTTTCTGCATGTAGCCCCCTCCTTCAGCCTATAAAAAGCTCTTGCCCCCTGAGTGTTGGGGAAAGGGGAGTCAGCCTTTGGACAGGCGCCATTCCCCCAGCCCCTGACTGCCGGCATCCAAAATAAGGCAAACTTTCCTTTCCACCAACTTTGTCTCTTTCTTGGCTTTTGATCAGTGAGCAGCCAGATTCCAGTTTTGGTTACACTGGGTCCTATATCCTAAAGCTTCGATTTTTATCATGTCATCAGTAGTAATGAATAAACTACTTTATTTTCACAATTAAGGTCAAGCTCATGTGAAGCTTCTATATATGAAGATGGCCGTGTTCTACCCACTAGCACTTGTAATTTATTAAAAGTAGACCACTGAAAATCCACCAAGTGGAAAGAAGTTGCCCTGAGTAATCCACCCTCTTCAACTCTGATTTGTCCTGTGTCCATCTGTCCACCCACTGTCCATTTGATTCTCCACCTGCTTGTCGGTTTGTTTATCCACCTGTCCAATATTTAGTTCAAAATGAAAGGTGACAGCTGCAGCAACAGCTTTTGCCATCAGATTACCTGGTTGTGTAAGAAGTGGACCTACACACAGCTGGCTCCAGTCACTGAGCTAGAGCTGTTCCCTAGAAGGACCAGCTAGGCCCTCCAGGCATTATGTTACTCCAGCCCTTCAACTCTCCCCACTCCAGTGCTCTTGCCTGGAAAATCCCATGGGCAGAGGAGCCCGGTGGGCTGCAGTCCATGGGGTCTCGATGAGTCGGACACAACTGAGCGACTTCACTTCCACTTTTCACTTTCATGCACTGGAGAAGGAAATGGCAACCCACTCCAGTGTTCTTGCCTGGAGAATCCCAGGGACGGCGGAGCCAGGCGGGCTGCCGTCTATGGGGTCGCACAGAGTCGGACACGACCGAAGCGACTTAGCAGCAGCAGCAGCAGCAGCCCTTCAACTCCAAGTGGTGCTAAGAAAAGTTTAGTGGAGCTTCTGAAAGCCCAGGATCCTAGCCAAAGCAGAGAAACCAAAAAAGGAAGATGAAAAAGGAAGGACAGGGAAGGACACAGAAAGTCAGAGAAGGAGAGAGGGCAGAGAAGGTGCCCACTGTGGTGAAAGGCCTCTGAAATGGTGCCCTGGGGCAGTGCCCTGGCAATGTGGCAGTGCTAATGGCCACACATCTGTCTTGCACACGTGGTGTCCGTGCTGGGAGACCAGGAAGGCTGACCGCACTTGATCATTTGGATTACCTTCTTGGACTAATAGAAATGGAACTGGCACCTTCATTATTGGACAAGTCACTCAGAATGTAGGCTCAGAAGGGTGACCTAGACAGGGCAGTAGTATTTTGCTCAACTTCCTCGAAAAATCACTTTAGGACCTGAGCTAGATGATGATGATCAGGGCAACCAAGGACAGCCTGGTCTCACCTGCAGCCTCCGTCTCTGCCATGACATCCAAAGGGGGACCTGTCAAACACAAAGGACACAGGATTGTCGGCTGGCATTGAGGGCGACACACCCACACAAGGAGCCTCCAAGGAGCTGGTGAGAGATACGTCATCAGGGCCCCTCCCAAAACTCCTCAGCCCGCCTCTGGGGGTGAAGCAGAGCATGCAGGGGGCGGTCATGTGCAAGAGGGAAGAAGCACTGATCCAGATCTTTCGGACTTCGATGCACTCATTCTCTTGTCATGTTATCCTAGCCCTTTATCTCCAAGAGGCGCTAAGAAAAGTTTAATGGAGCTTCTGAAAGTACAAGATGCCAGCAAGAGGAGAGGAACAAAACAAAAACAAACAAACAAAAAAAAAGGAAGATGAAAAAGAAAGGACAGAGAAGGATACAGAGAATCAGAGAATGTAAATGAGATATTTTAAAATTTGGGAATTTAAGAAAATGAAAGATGTGACATTCTGGCTCCTGTAGTCAATTTCTGTGACCCCAGTGTGGGGAGTTATGAGGCTTCAATGCAAGTACAGGAGGAGGCACTGACTGACTGCTTCCTTTGACCTGTGCTGCTCAGAGATGGTGGGTCAGGGCCTAAGGTCACGGTGGCTCCTTCCTGTCCCCAACATCTCTCCAGCCAGCAACACCTGGCCCAGAGCTTCCTATTGGAGATTCGGTCCGGGGACCAATCCATTCCTACCTCCTAAAGGCTGACAGCCCAGGAGGGGATGTGACTGCAGCTTTATCAGACCTTGTCCACTCAGCTCTGGTCATGACTCACCCTTCGGCCAGGAGCTGGCCAAGGGCAAGGCATCAAGGGACCGGGGGTTTGATAAAGGAGACGGGGCACAGGTGTGGAAAAGTCCAGGTACTGACGCTGAGAGCAAGTGGGAAAACCAACAGCAAGGAAGCAGTATGGGGCCAGAATGGCCAGGACCAGAGAGAGGCCAGGAGAGGGTAGGAATTAAACTGAGCCTTGACTTTGGCCAGGTCTGGCTAGTCAGCCTTCTGCTGCCCGTGGGCAGAAAGTGTCCGTAACTGCCTCTCCCATCTCAACCACTCCCCACCCGCTTCTCATTGCCAGCCCCTCACAACCCTAAAGTGCCATGCAGAAGTTTAGGAAATTTGGAATCTGCTTCCTGAGTGTGAAATGCACAGTGAACTGAAGAGGTAGGAGGTGAGGTGGGAACAAATGACTTCCAAGGGCTCTTCCTCTCTCCCAGGGGGCAGTCAGCGACTCCACATCTCTGAGCTGCTCTATGGACTTGGAGGACAGAATCCATTCAATTTCCTGCAGAAGTCCCCCCCACCAGGTTTTGACAAACCACACACGTGAACACCCCCTTCCCCACCTGGTAGCAAGGCCACTGAGTATTCAGCATCTGTAAGTGGGAGAGATGAAAACATCTGCTGTCAGTGAAAAACATCCTGCGTTCTTTCCTTTTCTCAAAATTTTGGCTGCACTGGTTCCTTGTTGCAGGCTCTCTAATTGCAGTGCTCAGGCTTAGCTGCTCTGCGGCCTGGGGATCTTAGTTCCCCAACCTGGGATCGAACCCAAGTTCCCCACACTGGAAGGAGCATTTTTAACCACTGCACCGCCAAGGAAGCTCCTGTCCTGCTTTACTTTCAATTGTGATTTTTGACACCGTCCCTAGGAAAGGACTTTTTCGAAAGGGCCCAGCTGGGTTCTGCCTGGGAAGGGAGTGGGGTTACCTGAACAGACCACGCCAGCATCCTCCCCATGCCCACAGTTGTGAGCAAACCAGCCAGCATGGGAGCATGCGTCCAGGTGCTCTTCCTGCCCCTTGCACTGCACGTTGTCCAGGAGGATCTTTCCGGAACCTTCCCCAAAGTAGGCCTCGCCCAGGGCCTCCACGGCCCAGCCGCAGCCCAGCTGTCGGCAGACAATGTTTGCTTCCGGCAGGTCCCAGAGGTCGTCACACACTGTCCCCCAGGCGCCCTGGTAGAAAACCTCCACGCGGCCGGCACAGCTCCCGTGGCTGCCTGCCAGCCGCAGGGGGGCCCAGCCTCCTGGGGGAGGAAAGGGGTCTCAGGGTGCTGGCCGCTCCCTCTGCCTGTTGAGGACTGGACTGCCCTCTGCCACCCTGGCTTTCCTTTCTTTCCGTGGCTTTGTACCCACACACTTCATGCTGCCATGAGGGTCCCATGACAACGTGCGGCTCTAAGGCGTCTGATGGTATCCATCTTTAAAGGCCTGACACAGAATCCTAACTTGTACTTGCAGGAAGTGGACCCCTACCAGATGAAAATTGCTGACTGCAAGCATGTAGACTTCAAACCAACTGAAACCAGAATGTTGATGAAGCTCAAAATTTCACTTTGATGCCAACCAGTCTGAGAACTGATGCCAAGCTAATCACACGCGGGTTAAGACTGCTCACCTTCTAGCCTCGCTCCCTGCCTCTGCAGTGTAACCCTCCCACTCCTCCCAGGAGGCTGAGTCTATTTGCCTAGTCCTCGACCCCCGGGGCCTGTGGCCTGACTTTGCTTGGGTCAATAGCCTGTGGCAGAGGTAATGGTTCAGAGCTATAAGCCCTCATGACAGGCTCCAGGGGAGCTTGGAGCAGATGTATGGATAAGCCTGGGTGGCCTGGTGGGTGATGAAAGGCGTGTGGCTGTGTCACTTCTGTCCCTTCCAAAGGAACGGCCTTACCTGGAGGCGCCGAAGCAGGTGGGTTTTGAGCCACTGATGTTGCTGGTGATGTGGGAAGTAGGTCCTCATGGGCTGTTGATGGGGGGAAAACGAAAGGAGTGACGAGAGGGAAGATTCAGAACATCACGAGAAGGTAAACAGCTACTCCAAGGGGCAGCTGCCTCCCATCAGGATTCAGCAGGAATAAGGATTACACTGCTAAGGCCAGTGACCTCCCGTCCCTGAGATCCCCATTTAGGATGGAACATGGCGCTACTGCCTGTTGACAAGCTGACACGGGCCACATGGCCACTTTGCAAAAGCAAAGACAGTTAGCCCCAAGTGGCCTGCGGCCTGCGGGCTGTCAGGGGGCTATCACCTCTCTCTTGGTTACCCTCGCCCCAGGGGCGTAGTGACTTCACCTAAACAAAGCAAGGAGGGTCACACAGCAAATCCTTCGGGGAGGGGGCAGGGAGGAGGGTAGCAGGTCTGAAATGCTCGAGGGAACCTCTGGGGCTGAGGGAACTGCTGTGTATCTTGACCGCAGTGGTGATCACACAACCGTGTACAATCACCAAAGTTCATCTAACTGGATCTTAACATGGGTGAACCTTATGGCACATAAATCAAACCTTAATAAAAGGTAAGTTGATGAATGATAGATGGATTGATAAATTTATCATAGAATCCAGGTAGGAGTTAACCGTTAAATCCCTCAAACTTTTCTGTATATCTGAAATTTTTCATAACAAAATGTTAGAGGGAAGGTATCTCTCAATTTCTATTGTAAGACCTGCATCTCTGTTTTTCAACAACCATCTTTCACTTTCCCAGGGGTGTACACTTAATTCAGCTAACCTATGTGGCTACTTCTTCCCTCCTTGCTAGTCTCAGAACATCAAAAGCATAGAATTTTAGGGAGCATAGCATCCAATGTGCCTGTTCTAATGACACGGAGACTGAAAAGTTAGTTAAGTCGCTCAGTCATGTCCGACTCTTTGCGACCACATGGACTGTAGCCTGCCAGGCTCCTCAATCCACGGGATTTTCCAGGCAAGGATACTGGAGTCAGTTGCCATTTCTTCCTCCAGGGGATCTTCCTGACCCAGGGACCGAACCCGGGTCTTCTGCACTGCAGGCAGATTCTTTACCGTCTGAGCCACCAGGGAAGCCCATGGTTATTCAGCTGAAGAGAAACCAGTCGGGATCAGATTCCAACAGCTCAGGGCCTTCCGATCCCCACATGCACTCCCTTAGGTGGGCACATGACCAGAGGAAGGGGCCATGGCTGTGTGAGTGCCTGCCAGGTGCCAGGAATCTTTAGGTATCGTCTAATATACGACCTTGGGCTTCTCTGGTGGCTCAGTGATAAAGAATCCATCTGTCACTGCAGAAGACACAGGTTTGATCTCCGGTTTGGTAGATCCACTGGAGTAGGAAATGGCAACCCACTCCAGTATTCTCGCCTGGGAAATCCTATGGACAGAGGAGCCTGGTGGGCTACAGTTCATGGGGTCGCGAAGAGTCAAATGCGACTGAGCAACTGAGCACATAAAATTCATGACCTTACTAGATTCTCTGTATCATTCCCACTTTAATGAAGAGGAATGGAGATGAACTGGGAGGGAGAGATGACATCACTTGGCTCTGGTCGTCTAACTGAGGGGGTATATGTCATGCTGTCTCTCCCATTAGGGAGTAAACCCCATGAAAGAAAGGTCCAGGGCTTTGACCACTGCATGGCCCCCATGCTTCACTGGCACAGAGCCTGGCACATGGTTGAATGAACAGACAAGTGAAAGAATGAAGCTGCGAATCAAACCAGGATCTGACTCTAAGCCTCATGGCCTTCTCACATCATGCAGAGTTTAGTAGAAGACGTAACACGGGCCCTACCTGTAGGCGGAGCAGCTGTGGAATCAGCACCTGTAACGTGGAGAGAGACGGTACATGTTACCACATCTTAATGGGAGAATGTTTACTGTGAACATCTTACAGGTAGAGAGGGGTGGGAGGCAGAGAGGCAGAGACTCTGCCCATGAGGAGCCTGGCATTTCCTGGGGATTTGGAACACAAGACCAGGCAGCAAACCTGGGCTGACCCAGGACATCTTCAGGGTCCACTGCTCCCTGGGGGCCTCAAGAGTTGGCAAGGGTGGCTCCAGGTGGGCATGTGCAGCCTGAGAGCTCGTCATTTGCAGGGACATTATTCAAGTCACCAGTGGGGCAGAATCAGGAAAGATGGGGAGGGTAGCAGGGGCAGAGAGTCAGCCAGAGGGACACATAGTTCTGGGGAGGTCACCAGGCCCAGATGTGGAAGGCCTGGCATACCAGCTGACAACTTGGCCTGTCACCCTGAGGTCACAGGCGCAAACATTCCTGAGGACCCACAGGGGACTTGAGTGGTGGGAGCCGTGTGTACCGGAAAGCTGTTCGGCGTCCAGAGGAGCAGGGCTTTCTCAGCTCCAGTCAGTTAATGTAACGAAAGAATTTGCTGCTTTGAACCTGCTGCACTTCGACTTTTATTTTTGCCACAAAATGTAAGAATTTGAATTTTTATGCCCAACACTCTGATTTGGCTGGATTCTGGTTCAGCTTAGAATTTTCAAACCTAACCAGCCACTTCAGAGCTGGGATCCAGCCTGTAAGTCATACTCAGCAATCGCTGCAGCTAAGGGGGTGGTCGGGCGGCTGAACAACCTGGGAAGGAGCCAGGCTGCCTGCCTGGTCCACTGACATTCTGCGACTGGGCTGTGGGCAGGGGGGATGTGTGACTGGGGTGTGTGTGTGTGTGTGACTGGGGTGTGTGTGTGTGTGTGACCGGGGTGTGTGTGTGTGTAGGGGTGAGTAGGGAGGCCACAGGAGCAGCCCTCCAGGCAGGGACTGACAGTGGCCACTCACCTGTGCAGACGACGCTGGCGTCCTCCAAGTGCCTGCAGTTGTGCCCGGCCTCGCCCCCGTGCACACACTGCCCCAGGTGGCTCTCGCTGCCCACACACTGCATGTTGTCCAGCGCGATCTTCCCAGAACCTGCCCCAAAGTGGGCCCCCGGGGGGGCCGCCACCGCCTGGCCACACTCCAGCTGGCGGCACACAACAGCGGCCTCGGCCAGGTCCCAGAGGTCGTCACACACGGTCCCCCACGTGTCCTGGACCAGGACTTCCACGCGGCCTGAGCATCTCCCCGGGCCGCCCACCAGCCTCACGGCCATCCAGGCCCCTGGGGAGGAACAAGGAGGAGAGGCACTTGGGGTCTGCCCTCCCACATCCGGAAGGCTCCCTTTATCCTTTTAATCTCCAGGTGGTTACATCCCTATTTTACAGTCATGCAAGATCACGCAGTCCTCGGCCACCCAGATAGCAAGAAGAGCCAGGATAATCTTCAATTTCAAGTCCCCTCAGGAAGACTTTATCCCCCTTTCCAAAGGCTCTCTTTAAGAAACTGCCTGAATTCCTAGATTCTCCCAACAAGAGCCTGTGTTATTCCCCCTAACATGGACAGCGATAGAAATAAGCAATTTCAGTGTATCTAATGAAACAAGAAACAAGACTGTCTGTAGGCTGAATACAGCGAAAGAGACTCCTGGCCACGCAGAACTACTTCAGTCTCAGAGCTGCTTGGCCCCTCTGCCCCCTAAGTCTTTGTTAATGGCTTTACTCTGTCCAGGGCACTGAGGGCAGGAACTCATGCCTGTTGTTCGGGAGTTTAGTGCCAGAGCCTCAGACAGTCACTAACATAACCGCTTCTCTCTGACTCCCTACAACAACCCCACAGGGTAAGGGGTGGGTTCCCATTTTACAGATGAAGAAACTGAAACTCAGAGAGGTGAAGAAAATTGCTCTGAATCCCATAGCCTGTCAGCGGGCTGTCCCCACCTTAACCGTGCCTGCGGTCTCCCTCCAGCTGGGAGGAATGCCTCTCCCACATGACCCATGAGCCCTTGACTTCTCAGGAATTGCTTCCTGTACCTGTGGGTGTCAAGGCCTTGGTGTCAAGCCTGTGTGAAGGCGCCAAGGAGCTGTCAGCTGGAAGGGCCAGCGAAGCTAGGTCGCCATCTGTCAGCACAGTGAAAAGAATAAAGTAGACACATCCTGGGAGGACTCACGATAGGACGTTTCTGAAGTATTTTTTGGTCTTTAAAGGAAACTTTTTTGTTTGTTTTTTAATTTTTTTTTTTTTTTTGCCACGCCATGTAGCATGTGGGATCTTAGTTCCCTAATCAGGGATTGAACCCCTAATCACGGATTGAACCCCACATCCCCTGGAGTGGGAGCACAGAGTCTTAACCACTGGAGCACCAGGGAAGTCACCCTTCTGAAGTTTTTTCTTTTCTTTTGGTTCATCTAAGTCAGTCACCATCATCATCAAACAAGATTGTTTAATTTTTTTATTCATCTCTTCTATGTTCATGGCAAACTAAACCTTAAATCTTTGGCTCAGTAGAAATAAATCTTTAAAAAAACAGGTGACGAGTTTACGAACATCATATTTAAGAAAACTAAAGGAAATGAAGGCAGCTTCTACAATTACGCTGTATGCCATCCTTTATTTTAAAATATTTGATACAAAGAGAGAGAGAGCCTGCGTTTCAAAGGCTTGTCAGTCAGAACCTGTCAGTCAGTAACTCAGTCGGAAGCTAGAATAAGTGTCTAAGTAATTGTAATATGAAGTGGATTATGAGCAATGTCAACAGAAAAGACACAAGTACAGAGGATGTGTGTCCTTGTGGAGGCCAGAGGAAGCTACCTGGAGAAAAGGAGCCCAGCCACGGTAGGACTTTAACAGGTAGAGGGGGAGGGGGGACCTCGCTTCAGGCAGCACAGGTATTAGAGGACAGCAAATTCACATATTTAGGGAGATGAGGGGCTATGCTATTTTAATTTGATTAAAATATTCTGGCAGCATATGCATTAACCCCAAATACCTGGACTTCACATGTTCCTTACTGTATTAGGCAGAAAACTTCCAAATAGATGGTACATGAAGACAAAGGAATTTGGGTCAAGTGTATTTCATAGGCATGGCAACCCATGACTTCTCGTGGGAATTTTATAAGGTTAATTATACTGGATGGCTCCTAGACATCCTGTTGGCTTCCATGATGGCTCAGTGGTAAAGAATCCGCCTGCCAAGCAGGAGACCTGGGTTCGAGCCCTGGGTCGGGAAGATCCCCTGGAAGAAGAAATGGCAGCCTACTCCAGTATTCTTGCCTGGAGAATTCCACAGACAGAGGAGCCTGGAGGGCTACAGTCCATGGGGAAGCAAAAGAGTTGGATATAACTGAGAGACTGAACAACAGACATTCTGTAGTGAGGAAACCTGTTTAGTTTGTTTAATGCAATGTTGCCTAAATTCATGAGATCACAGAATGTGTGTGTGCACGCACCTGTGTGATTCACCTTAACGTCTTGTTGAACTAGTGGTTCTGGGAGCACAATCTCAGAAACATCTTTATTTGACTACCTCAAAGATCCTGGTAAGGGCTGGAGCCTCCTAGCAATGTTTGTTATTAAATTTCCATTTTTTGTTCTTATTTTCAGAAATGGGAAGTAACTTGTAAACTTGAATATACAGAATATAAAGTTTTGTTGCAAACTCGAGTTATATTTTGTATACCTGTTGGTGTTTGCTCTTCTCCAGAGGTGATGGGGGCAATTGTTACTTCAGCAGCTGCAGTAAAAAGAAAACATCAACTAGAGGTGAACACACAAGACACATGAAGAGAACCAGAAGGAAAGCTGAATGAAAGGAGAGCTGTCTCACCCCCTACACCATGTTTAGCATCTCTTTGTGAAACACAAGAAGCCAGTTCTCAAGGGCTTAGTGAATGTCCAGCTTAAAGACATGTTTGCTCTAATCTGAGATCTAACTCTTGCTTAGCACACACTTAGGTACAAATGAACACCAGTTTCCTGATCTATAAAACTGGAAATCAGATCTGATAACAGATAGGAGTGGGGTTTATGAACTAAGAAGTGAATATATTTTAAAAATTTATCATAATTTTCCCAATTCAATAAATACTTGGCTATTTGGGGGAAAATTAACTCATTAGCCACATAAATAAACATGGAAAGAGAAAAAATTTTAAATGCCATTTATAATAGCACCCCAAACCAAGGGATTCTTATGGATAAGTCTGGTAAGTATGTGCAAAATTTGTACATGGAAAAATGCAAACTTCTGATGAGATAAAGACTTAAGTAAATGAAGAGACACAGTGTATAGATGGCTCCTAAGACTCAATATAGTTAAGATGCCAACTTCCTCCAACTTTATATGTAGAGGCAATCCTAATTAAAAATCCTAGCAGACATTTCTTTTGTGTAAATTGGTAAGTTGATTCTAAAATACTATATTTGTGAAAGGCAAAAAACCTAAGTTAGCCAAAATAATTTTGAAAGAGAAGAAGAAAGAACAATGTTGGAACACTCACAATACCCGATTTCAAGACTTACTCTAAAAAAATACTTACTCAAAAACTACAGTAATCAAGACGCTGTGTGTTACAGGTGTACCAACAGTCACATAAATCAGTAGAAGGGTTTAGAAATAGACCATGTATGGTCTATTTTATTTTTGTAAATGGTTATGTAATGGTTATTTTATTTTTGACAAAAGTGCCAAAGTATTTCAGCAGAGTTAGATGAGTCTTTTCAACAAATGGCATTGGAATGATTAGACATCTCTATGAAAAAAAATCCTTTGAGCTATAATTTAAACCATATTAAAAAATGAACAAAAATGGATCATAGAGTTAAATAAAAAACCTAAAACTATGGAACTTCTAGATGAAAAGAGAAAATCTGTGAGACTTTTGGTTAAGTGAAGATTCCTTAGATAAAACACAAAAGTATAATTCATTAAAGAAAAATATTTGATAACTGGACTTCATTAAAATTTAAATTTTATGCTCTTCAAAAAACACCAATAAGAAACTGAAAAGATGTCATAGACTGAGAAAAAAATATTTGCAAAACACATATCTGAAAAGATACTTGTTTCCAGAATGTATAATGACCTCTCTTAGAACACAATAAGATAAACAATCTGATTTAAAATAAAAAGAATAAAATAAAAGAAAGAAAGCTTTCAGCAGACACTTCACCGAAGAAGAGATGCAAATAAGCACATGCAAAAGCTAGGATCATTCATCATAGGGAAAGGCAAATTAAAACCACAAAGATATATCACTATCTCATTATAGTAGAGACTATCATGGCCAAAGAAAATCCAGAAAATCCAAAGTATTCCCAAGGACATGGAGCAACTGTCACTCTCAAGTGTTGCTGGTGGGAAAGAAAAATGGTACACTTGACTTGCATGTGAATGCTTTAGGAACTTAATTAATAATAATAAAATACTGGAAATAAATTCAATATCCATCAAATGGTAAACAGTGAAATAAATTTTGGTATATTCATGCAGTGGAATAGTACTCAGCAGTAAAAAAGAATGGATATCTGATACATGGAAATCTACTGATGAATCTCAAAAGTATTATGCTAAGTAAGGAAGCCCAACACAAAATGTGGCACATTGTCTTAATTCAATACATAATATTCTGGGAACGGCAGGCCCATGGGCACAGAAATCATATCTGTGGTTGCCAGAATCTGGGGGTCAGGAGAGAGGACTGACTGCCACGGGTATAAGAGAATCCTTTAAAGTAATGGAATGTTTTGTATCTTAATGGTGGCAATGGTTACATAGCTGTAACGATTTTTCAAAATTCTCTGTACTATGACAGTTTTTACTGTAGGTAACTTTTATCTTAATAAGCCTAACTTGAAATCAGTCCTGAATATTCATTGGAAGGACTGATGCTGAAGCTGAAGCTCCAATACTTTGGCTACCTGATGTGAAGAACTGACTCATCTAAAAAGACCCTGACACTGGGAAAGACTGAAGGCAGGAGGAGAAGGGGACAACAGAGGATGAGATGTTGGATGGTATCACTGGCTTGATGGACATGAGTTTGAGCAAGCTCTGGGAGTTGGTGATGGACAGGGCAGCCTAGCCTGCTGCAGTCCATGGGGTTGCAAACAACTGGATGTGACTGAGTGACTGAACTGAATTCTGACCACAGGCCAACTATAGAATGTTGGGAGCCTGTGGGCAGGGAAGCCAATTAGGATTCTGAGTTCATCCAGGCAGGAAGAGGTGACGAGTATCTGGATGAGGACAGTGGCTGATGGACGAAGAGGAGGCCATGAATGCAACCTCAGGCTCCTAGCTAAAAATGAAGAATGATTCATCCATAGGGATGTTTATTTGCATAGCACTAGGCAATGGCACCCCACTCCAGTCCTCTTGCCTGGAAAATCCCATGGACGGAGGAGCCTGGTAGGCTACAGTCCATGGGGTCGTGAAGAGTCGGCCACGACTGAGCGACTTCACTTTCACTTTTCACTTTCATGCACTGGAGAAGGAAATGGCAGCCCACTCTAGTACTCTTGCCTGGAGAATCCCAGGGACGGGAGCCTGGTGGGCTGCCGTCTATGGGGTCACACAGAGTTGGACACAACTGACGTGACTTAGCAGCAGCAGCAGATACTCAAATATTTTGCAGATATCTTAATAATTTACTTAAAAATTTATGTTTGGATGCTTAGTGTTGGCTACGCACATTAGTCATAGTCTAGTCATTAGTCACAAGTGTGCAAAGTCACTTCAGTCATGTCCAACTCTTTGTGACCCTATGGACTGTAGCCTGCCAGGCTTCTCAATGGGATTCTCCAGGCAAGAATACTGGAGTGAGTTGCCATACCCTCCTCTGGGGGATCATCCTGATTCAGGGGTCAAACCCACGTCTCTTGCATTGGCGGGCAGGTTCTTTACCACTGTCGCCACCTGGGAAGCCCAGGGTTGACTATACACAACCATAAAAGCACATAAACTAAAAACAACCAGGGAAGTGACTCACAAATAAAAAGTTCGACTTACCAGACAGACTAGTTTTTGCTGATGATGGTGATGATGGTGGTGTTGGTAACGATGATGCTGATCCTGACTGCACTGACAACAATGGAGGTGCTGATGGTGGCAGTGGTGGAGATGATGGCGATGATGACAATGGCAAAGGTGATGATGATGACAATGGTGATGGTGACAGTGGTGATGACGGTGATGAGGGTGACAATGGTGACGAGGATGACAGTGGTGATGATGACAGTGGTGATGACGGTGATGAGGATGACAACGGTGATGAGGGTGACAACGGTGATGAGGGTGACAACGGTGATGAGGGTGACAGTGGTGATGAGGGTGACAACGGTGATGAGGGTGACAACGGTGATGAGGGTGACAGTGGTGATGAGGGTGACAACGGTGAAGAGGGTGACAACGGTGATGAGGGTGACAGTGGTGATGAGGGTGACAATGGTGACGAGGATGACAGTGGTGATGGTGACAGTGGTGATGACGGTGATGAGGGTGACAGTGGTGATGAGGGTGACAACGGTGATGAGGGTGACAACGGTGATGAGGGTGACAGTGGTGATGAGGGTGACAACGGTGAAGAGGGTGACAACGGTGATGAGGGTGACAGTGGTGATGAGGGTGACAATGGTGACGAGGATGACAGTGGTGATGGTGACAGTGGTGATGACGGTGATGAGGGTGACAGTAGTGATGAGGGTGACAATGGTGATGAGGGTGACAACGGTGATGAGGGTGACAACGGTGATGAGGGTGACAGTGGTGATGAGGGTGACAATGGTGATGGTGGCAGTGGTGAGGATGGTGACAGTGGTGGAGATGATGGCGATGATGACAATGGCAAAGGTGATGATGATGACAATGAGGATGATGAAGATGATAATTCTGCTTCTAATTATTAGGATAAGAAAGATTCCTTGTTTTCAGACAGTGCTTCTCAAAGCGTGGTCCCTAGACCATCAGCATAACCATCCTGAACTTACTGGAAACGCAAATTCTCACACCCCATCCTACTGAATCAGAAACTCTGGGGCTGTGGCCCAGCAATCTGTGTCTTAACAAACCCTCTGGGCGGTTCTGATGCACATTAAAGTTAAAACAAAACGAAACAAAACAAAAAACTGCTGCTTTAGGACAAAAAGAAGTGATGGAAATGGCCCCATGGTTTTTTCCCAGTGGCCAAAGTACTCTAAAATCACATAAATGTAAATTTTTAACTGATGTAGTTTCTTTGCCTATTAGGGAGGATCAGACTCCAGGGGGATAAATTTCTGATCTAATCACTCTGGGAAATAGATGGTAATTTTCTTTAAAAAAAAGAGATTTGTGATGACTAGTGGGCATAGTCATAGAAATCTATTACATCCTAAAATCAATGACCATTTTAAAATATTAATACTTTTTAAAAAGATTTTTTTTGATGTGGACCATTTTAAAAGTCTTTATTATTTCTGTTTTATGATTTTTGAGGGGGGAGACTGTGAGGCACATGAGATATTAGCTCACTGACCAGGGATCAACTCTGCACTCCCTGCATTGGAAGATGGTCTTTGCCAGGAGCCAGCACACGAGATCCTACCCATGACAAGGTCATAAGGGAGAAAACCTGACAGGTAAGGCGGATCAGGTTTTCAGGGGTTTTCGAAAAGGCCAGCTCACGAGATCCCACCCATGACAAGGTCACGAGGAGAAAGCCTGACAGGCAAGGCAGATCAGGTTTTCAGGGATTTCGAAAAGCTGCCCCCGGCTCTCACCTTAAAGATGATATCTGTCTTTCTGATGCCTGCCTCAATTGACTACTCCCTAATTTCTCTGACACAGGCAGGAAGGCCTTCCCCGATCTCTTCCCAAATAAGAATCAATTTAGAACTTTAATCAATAAGTTTCCCAGGTGGTGGTATTTTATGAGATTATTCAGGGTGAAAGGAGTGTTTTAATTCAAACTCCTTTGCTGGTAGTTTGTTAGCCAAATGCATTTATGTGCTTGGTACTAATATGCATGATTGCTTATAATATCCTAATCATAAAATAGCATAAAGAACCTGATTATATAAAAGCCCTAATAGATATAGAGCCCTTTTAAGGGGTAAAGGAGTCCTATTAGAAAACATAAGAAAAATGATTCGATAGGTGGTTATTGGGTTGTGATTTGCTTGCTGTGTTTTTGCTTGCTGTATTTTTGCCTTTAATGTGCTAAGGTTGTGTTATAGAAACCATTGTTAATATAGTTTAAGATCTAAAGAAATAAGAACTTAGCCCTAGTGTGGTAACAATGAGATGGTTGTTAATTGTCAGCCAGGAGTGCTAGGCAGAAGCTGCCTCACCAAAGTCGCAGAGTCAGTATGGGGTAAACTTAGATAAACGCAACTGACAACTTTTGCAGAAGAATTAATTTTTGTATTAACAAAAATATACTTCTACTCTGTACTATTGCCCTATGAGACTGCTACCTTTCAGTTAAGGTCACCATAGAAACAGAAAATAGGTTTATATTACCTGACCTGCAAAAATGTTAATAGGCCCCAAGGCCAGAAGATAATGTACAAGACCCTCATAAACAAAGAAGTATGCAGAAAACACCCTGGTTTCATGAAGGACAAGCTGACTTAATGTTAAACTATCTTCCCCTTCCTTAGAAATGTACTAACTTAGGGTATAAAAGCTGTGGTAAAAAATAAAGCATTGCCAGACTCTGCCAGACTCTGCCAGCTGCACCCCCGTCTGGTCATTCTCTCTCTCTCTCTCTCTCTCTCTCTCTCCCTCGCAGACTGGGCCCTATCAAGGCTAGTTATACATGTCTTCTAACTCTTGCCGACGCTGTTCATCCTGAGGGTACCCGCTGGATCCTGCCGAGGCTGGACCCCGGCAGTCTTAACCACTGGACCACTGGGGAAGTCCCAATGACCGTTAATTTATACTCCTTCAGTGGCCCCAGACCCCGGCAATGGCCTGCTAACCTAGTTCTGATGGGGGAAGATTACTGCCCCGGGTGACAGGGTAGTTGGCTAGTTTCTAACGCCCTTTTTTGCTGGTGTTCCATTTCAGTGTTGAGCAGTCCACCAAGCCACCCCTAAAGAGTGCTTGGGATCTGCCCTCTAGTAGCTGCCCAGAAGAGGGGCCAAGCAGCCCAGGATGAGGCGGTTTCCTAGAGGAGAGCATGAGCACAGGAGAGCCCGGTCAGCATTGCACGTCTGTGAGTTCCGTCTGTATGGCATACTGAATTAGGCACTGGGAAACCTTTCAGGCTTCAAGAGATAAGGACCAAGCAAACCAGCCTCCATTAACTGCTTTAAAGCCTGATTTAGCACGGTCATTTTCATCCCATTTCTATCTCACAGGGTAAATATTAGCCAGATAGAATTAAGAGTCAAACCAGCCAATCCTAAAGGAAATCAACCTTGAGTATTCATTGGAAGGACTGATGTTGAAGCTCCAGGAAGGTTCTGACCTGATGGGCTTGGCCAAGGAAAACTGGCTCTGCGACTTGCTGCTGGCGAGTCGACCACAGGTCGAACTAGAACAACAGGGAAACGATGATTAGGACAGAAGCATCTCTTTCTGAGACCAGACACAAAAGCACTTCAGACAAGGACCCAACCAGCAGCTGGTGACTAGCCGCCAGCTATGCCACAGCACTACCAGAACCTCTGGGCCGGCCACGTGTCAAAACAAACGACCCGTTTCTAATGAGGCTGGAGTTACCTTCAGGCTGATGTTAGAAAGCTCGTAAACGTGTTCTGCTGCCCCCAAAGCCTTGTCCCCTTTCTGCATAAGGATGCTCAGCAGTAGTAAAATAATCATGGAAGAATCGGGCAAAAGTTCTAAGAATCATAGTATCCATACAGATTTGATTGTCGACCCCTCGGAGGACACTGTGTAATCTGATGACATGACCATCCATGTACCACCCATCTGCATGGTAAGGCTGTGTATCTATAGATCCAGTGATGAAATCATTGTTCTACCTGGTATGACAGTCGGTAACTCTTCATTATCTGCTGAGATGAAAAAATAAAAATATTTGTTGGAATTTGGCTTCATTAGTCTGCTAACATGTGATATCCTAGAACTTCTTTCTGAGGAGGGATGTGAGTGCCAACAGGGGGCTACCAGCATTTTCCAGAGTGATGGTCAGGTCTCTTGAGCAGAGGGACTTGCCGCTACTACACACCATCTAGCAGGACTATTCTTTTTTTTTTTTCCATTTATTTTTATTAGTTGGAGGCTAATTACTTTACAATACTGTAGTGGTTTTTGTCATACATTGACATGAATCAGCTATGGATTTACATGTATTCCCCATCCCGATCCCCCCTCCCACCTCCCTCTCCACCGGATCCCTCTGGGTCTTCCCAGCGCACCAGGCCCGAGCACTTGTCTCATGCATCCAGCCTGAGCTGGTGATCTGTTTCACCCTAGATAATATACATGTTTCAATGCTGTTCTCTCGAAACATCCCACCCTCGCCTTCTCCCACAGAGTCCAAAAGTCTGTTCTGTACATCTGTGTCTCTTTTTCTGTTTTACATATAGGGTTATCGTTACCATCTTTCTAAATTCCATATATATGTGTTAGCATACTGTATTGGTCTTTATCTTTCTGGCTTACTTCACTCTGGATAATGGGCTCCAGTTTCATCTATCTCACTAGAACTGATTCAAATGAATTCTTTTTAAAGGCTGAGTAATATTCCATGGTGTATATGTACCACAGCTTCCTTATCCGTTTGTAGCAGGACTATTCTTAACTAAGACCAGAGCTATCCCAGCAGGGTCAGACAGCCCATCCACACATGGAGGGCTTATGTTCTCAGTCGATGAATCATGTCTGACTCTTTGCAACCCCATAGACTGCAGCCTGCCAGGCTCCTCCATCCGTGGAATTTTTCAGGCAAGAATACTGGAGAGGGTTGCCATTTCCTGCTCCAGAGGATCTTCCTGACCCAAGGATCCAACCTGCATGTCTTGTGTCTCCTGAACTGGCAGGTGGATTCTTTCCCACTGTGCCACCTGGGAAACCCATGCAGGTCTTATACATTCATTTACAGATCCAATAAACTTTCCCTGGGTGCCTCTAATGTGCCAAGCACTGAGACAAGTGCTGCAGATACAGTGATGAGAAAGGCAGATAAAACCTTTGTTCTCTGGAGCTTAAAATCTGGTTCTGAAGGTGACACTGGGCACCACATTGACCACAGAGCCCTTGGCTGTCAGGGAATTCTCCCCCAGCCTGACCTGCAGCTCATCCTGCCTCTGGGCTTAAAATGCTGGAAGTGGCATGTATCAATACACCACACCCATTTCATCGCTTTAACCAGTTCACTGACGTACCTGAGGATACAGCTGGGTGGTTCATGTCTTCCGGGACAGCAGAAGTTGAGAGAGCTTCTGGGAAAGCAACAATATAAGAGAAATGACTCCTGATGTTTAATACCAAACAGAAAGACAAGGGGGCTTCCCTGGTGGTTCAGATGGTGAAGAGTCCACCTGCAGTGCAGGTTCAATCCCTGGGTTGGGAAGATCCCTTGGAGGAGGGCATGGCAACCCACTCCAGTATTCTTGCCTGGGAAATCCCATGGACAGAGGAACCTGGAAGGCTACAGTCCACGGGGTCACAAAGAGTGACTAAGCACAGCACAGAAAGAGGAGGACTTTATTCACCTGCTTCACATTTCCAGGGGAAGAATTCAATTAGCTGTGGACAAGCTCATTCAATACAGAGCATTTAAAAAGGAACCATCAGTCTTGAAAACATTGTGCTAGACACCAAAGGCCACATGTTGTATGATTTCATTTATAGGAATTAATCAGATGTAGTACCTCCATAGAGATAAAAAGCAAGTTGGTGACGGCCAAGTGCTGGGGGGAGGACTTGTGATGACAAAACTGCTGAGGCCATTAGCAAAGAGCAGACCTGCGGCACTCTCTTGACCCAGCTGAGTGCCACGGGGCAGAATTCCCTCCTCTAGAGGGGCAATATCGCACTGGACACACCGCAAAGCACAGAAGGCCAGGCTCAAGGGGCCTGACTATACACCAGACTCTTACACGAACTCACTGACTTAACACTCACAACCGCTCCTTGAAACACACAGTTGTCACCCCATGTTTCAGAACAGAAACTGAAGCACCAAGAGGGAGAGAAACCTGGTGAGGGTCACACAGCTGGGAGGCAGGAGAGGGGGCTCCAAACCCAGAGACCAGCAGCTGGCACTGAGCACCATCCTGCCAAGAGCCTGGGACATGCGCCTCTGATTTCAGAAGAATCCTGAGCCACTTAGACAGGAGATCGAAGAACTGACTGGGTCCACGCTTTCTTTTGCAAACATTTGGAAGTGAATGCACATTTGTAAACCAGGATGGGTGGAGCAGTATTCACTATTCAAGCATTTAGTTATTTATTCATTTAACGAGCACTGAAAGCCTACCAAACAGCAGGCACTATTTCTGAGACCGCGCGCGCGTGCGCGCGTGTTTGTGTGTGTGTGTGTGTGTGTGTGTGTGTTTGGCTGGAGCCAATGTCAAAGATGAGAAAGATACAGATTCTGCTCCCAGAAGCTGATGACATCATTGAAGAGACATATGGACACACAACTGTACAGGAAAGGAATAGAGCTAAAAGTGAGAACAGAGAACTGTGGGTCCAGAAGAGGAGATGGCAGCTGCCAGCCTGGGGTGGGGGACTGGACGAGTGCTCTGGAGGTTGTGGCTGGTGTTTTAATGGGTGCCCTGGAGGCAAAGAATGAGTAAGTGCAAGAGGAAGAACATAAATGCAAGGCTGACTCAGAGCTGAGCTGTCTCTTTACTCTTGCTGTTTAATCACTCAGTCATGTCTGAATCTTTGTGACCCCATGGACTGCAGCATGCCAGCCTTCTCTATTCTTCACCATCTCCTGAAGCTTGCTCAAACTCATGTCCATTGTGTTGATAACGCCATCCAACCATCTCATCCTCTGTCATCCCCTTCTCTTCCTGCCCTCAATCTTCCCCAGCATCAGGGTTTTTTCCAATGAGTTGGCTCTTTGCATCAGGTGGCCAAAGTATTGGAGCTTCAGCTTCAGCATCAGTCCTTCTAGTGAATATTCAGGGTTGATTTCCTTTAGGATTGACTTGTTTGATTGGCCTTGCTGTCCAAGGGACTCATAAGAGTCTTCTCCAGCACCACAGTTTGAAAGCATCAGTTCTTGGGCATTCAGCCTTCTTTATGGTCCAACTCTCAAATCCATACATGACTACTGCAAAAACCATAACTTTGACTATACAGACCTTTGTCAGCAAAGTGATGTCTCTGCTTTTTAATATGCTATCTAGGTTTGTCATAGTTTTTCTTCCAAGAAGCAAGCGTCTCTTAATTTCATGGCTGCAGTCACCTTCTGCAGTGATTTTGGAGCTCAAGAAAATAAAATCTGCCACTGTTTCACTTTTCCTCAGTCTATTTGCCATGAAGTAATGGGACTGGATGCTGGTCCCCTCTCATTACTCTTCACTTTCCTTGTCTCAGAATCTCTGAATAGGCCTCATGCCTACTCAGTGTTTTTAGCAGTTAATAGGATGTGAATGTGGTTTAGAGAGAAAAAATAGTTCAGAGGTTAATCTCTAAGCTCTGAAGTCAGATTGTCTGTGCTATCATTCCACTGCCTTTGGGGATAATATTTAACCTATTTGAGTATGAGTTTCCCTGTTGAGAGAATGGAGATTATAGAAGTTGTCTTATTTGACTGTCAGGAGGATCAGATAAGAAAATCCCCATGGGGCAGTCAACTCGGGGACTGACATGGAGGAAGGAAGTGCTGTCCACCAGATGCAGAGCATGAGTCACCTGGGCAATTTAAAATGTTCTGGCAGACAGATTTTAAAAAGAGGAACAGGTGAAGTTAATTTCAGTAATGTACCTTATTTAATCCAATACGTCCAAATTATGATCATTTCAACATGCCATCCATATAAGAAAGCTGATGAAGCAGTATTACATTCTTCCTAGGGTACCAAAGATCCAGGGTGTATCTGACATGCACAGCAGGTTTCAGCCCCACAGAGCCACATGGAACGCAGGTATGAGGGATCATTGAAGATCCCATCAGTATCTTCAGGACGTGAATCACTTGATGGTGTAACTGACATGGCAGCCTCAAAGATGATGGAGGAAGGAAGAGGGCATGGTCTCGCACGATGCAAAGATAAAATGACCTGCATGGTGACTGCACACACCACGACCAGGGAGACACATCCCCTCTTCAGGTGATTCAGGGAAACAATGAGACCTTTCCAGGTTGGTCACTTCCCAGACATCAGGCCAGATGTTCTGATTTATTTTGTAAATTTTAAAGATATGAGGTGACTCTTTAGGAACCTCCCTTTCTCATTCATTGACACAAAGACCCTCCCTCCCCCCTCAGCATACACACAATTCTGTCTTTTCCTCCCACTCTTTACAGAGTGGGAGTGGGAGTGACAGAGATGCTAGACCACCTCTCAGCCACTGGTCCTCAGTCTAATGAGATTCAACCAGTCGCTCTCTCTTTCTCTGTCTCATGCTTGATGTCCAAGCTCAGGTGCTCAGTATTTTTTTTTTTTTTACAAGAATGACAAGTTTTGGGTCTTAATATTCTCCCCATTGCTGGCTTTGAAGATGGGCAGGAGGCCATGAGCCAAAGAATGCAGGCAGCCTAGAAACTGGAAAACGCAAAGAAATGGATCTCCACTTCTAGAGCCTCTGGAATGAACACTGCCTGGCGTAGCCCTGGGTTTTAACTCAGTAAGACCTAATTTTGACTTTTGACCCCCAGAACTGTAAGATAGTAAATGTGTTGTTTAAGCCACTAAGTTTATGCCAATCTTTTAAAGCAGAGATTGGAAACTCATATAATAAACAAATATTACATGTGACCAAATGATGCTTCCTCCAAAGAAAACCTGAAACGTATCATTTAAGGGATTTTGAACACTCTCAGAGAAGTTGCCAAGATGCGGATTAAAAATAATTATAAAACTGCCATGTTCAAAATAGTTTCTAGTATTTGTTTAAAACAATGACATTGTTATCTCATTTTTTTTTAGACTCAGCTGGGGCAACACTCTGAAAATCACCCCACACAGGCTACATTACAAAGGGCAGGTTATAATGAATTGGGCTTCCCTGGCAGCTCTACTGGTAAAGAATTCACCTGCAGTGTGGGAGACACTGGTTCGATTCCTGGGTTGAGAAGATCCCCTGGAGAAGGAATAGGCCACCCACTCCAGTATTCTTGGGCTTTCCTGGTGGTTCATTTGGTAAAGAATCTGCCTGAAATGTGGAAGACCTGGGTTTGATCCCTGGGTTGGGAAGATTCCCTGGCAGAAAGCATGGCAACCCACTCCAGTATTCTGGTCTGGAGAATCCCCAAGGACAGAGGATCATGGCAGGCTGCAGTGCATGGGGTCTCAAAGATTTGGACATGCCTGGGCGACTAAGCACACATAATGAATCACTCAGCAAAATAACTCAACAACAACTCTTTCATTTATTTTTCTCCTGTATTTTGACAAGCAATCAGAAATGTCCCAGGAAAGAGCACAAAAATGTTCTCTTACCTGACAGTACAGTTTCTGAATTTCCATCATCTATTGGGTACAAATAAATGGAAATATTTAATATTCAACTAAATCAAATAACTTCTACCTCATCTACTTAATCATTTTTAACCAATCTATAATGTGACAGGTCAAAAATACCAAATGTGAAACATGGTGAACTCCTGCTGAAATACAGCCCCCTGGACATAATAGACTCTCAGAAATATTTGCTGATTTGATTGATTTGAAGAGATTCTAAAGGTAGTAGCTTCAACCTGTGATATTGGCTCCAAAGAATGCTCACCCCCTGAGAGCGGGCTAGTTATCATGAACGAACTAGAGAATTAAATAATAACTCTGCGCGCCAAGACCTAGAACAATGCCCCAAGTGTCACTGACACTCAATAAAGTTTGCTCTTATCATTCCATGTACATGAGCTCATTTAACCCAAATGGAGCACAGTGAAGCAGATGTTTTAGTTCCCTTTATTAAAAAAAAAAGAGAGAGATGTTTTAATCCCCTTAAAAAGTGGCTTGCCCAAGGCTACACTAAATAAATGGCAGTGAAAGTGTTAGTTGCTCAGTGGTGTCTGACTCTTTTGCAGCCCCATGAACTGTATGTAGCCCACTAGGCTCCTCTGTCCATGGGATTCTCCAGGCAAGAATACTGGAATGTGTAGCCATTCCCTTCTCCAGGGGATCTTCCCGACCCAAGTATTGAACCCGGGACTCCTGCATTGCAGGAAGATTCTTTACCATTTGAGCCACCAGGGAAGCCCAAAAATGCAGAGTGGGACTCAAACATGGAGCTTCTACTGCTAAACCCATGGTCTTTCCCTCAACCCAGAGCTCAGCTGGGTAATACACGCCTGTCTTCAACATGTTCCCACTGAGTTTACCAGTTGCACAATGCAAGACTCAGCAATTTCCTAGTCCATCAATAAATGGATGATTCATGTGCAACATATGTAGTATGTTCTCCCTCCCCAGTTTGGCTCATCAGTTCCAACCAAAAAAACTTTCAGTTTTAAGTCAAAAAGAAAATTTGCATCAAATAAGGACTAATATTGCAAATTCAACATGAAAAGACTTTCTACCTTGTGGCAATGGCAGTGACTCACCAGCATTCTTTTCAGGGAGAGGAGTCAAGACTTCAGCGGCTGTTAAGATGTAAAATATTAATTCTGAGCCCACATAGTGGAAAGAACATAGGTTGAACAGCTGCATAAGCTACACAAAGATTTACCAAGACTTTCCCTTAATATGGTGGCAGCAATAAAGCTTTTAGTAGCAACTCCATTGGCAAAAAGAAAATATCAATACTAGCTGATAACTTAAAACCCTCATGACTGAAAAGAAAATGAAGCTAACTCTTATCAAGGGAAGAAAGTGGCCCAATAGCACTTTCAACTTACTTGATGCAAATTTTCCTTTTGACTGAAAAGTTAAAGGGGTTTTTTTTTGTTGGAACTGATGAGCCAAACTGGGGAGGGAGAAGTGAAGTGAAGTGAAAGTCGTTCAGTCATGTCTGACCCTTTGTGACCCCATGGACTATACAGTCCATGGAATTCTCCAGGCCAGAATATGGGAGTGGGTAGCCTTTCCCTTCTCCAGGGGATCTTCCCAACCCAGGGATCGAGCCCAGGTCTACCGCATTGCAGACAGATTCTTTACCAGCTGAGCATACTACATATTTTGTACATGAAAACTTACTGGTGGGATCATCTTAATGGCCCAGAAATGTGCAAATGGCAAATAATGATAGTAAAAAATGGCAATCTGGTCCATCCCCTGTTTATTCTACCTTTTCCTTTATGATCTACCTATTACTTTCCTGGGTGGCTCATCGAATGAAAAATGCCAAGTCAATAAAACAAAAACATACATTTACCCCACGCTGGCTTTAAATTTTTCAGTCTCTGTTAATATGTGGAGAAAGAAAAGATCGCTTTTAGGAAAAGGGATATTGTTGCTAGAGAGGCTTCAATTCAAAGTGAATTTTAAAATGAAAGAATGTGACTCCCAGAAATAAAAATGTTGATGCTCCGTGCCTTAGTTCAGATGACTTGAATTAACCATCAGATACATGGACACATAATAGCCCAGTGTGTCTAGGAACACATCCTACACAATTGTGGCCGTGCTATTCCTCCCAGAGACTCTGCAATATCTCCAAATAGGAGGCAGATAGTTCCTGACACACACGAAACAGGGGAAACACAGTGGCTCTACAGAATTGTCTGCTGTTACGGCATCCTAAACCAAAAACCCAACTAATAGAACAAAACAAAGGCAAATCAAAGGGAAAAGAATGAAACAAAAAATATATGATAAAAAACCAAAACACACACATGCACATACACACTTCCACCAATATTTGAGCTGTCGGAATAGACTTTAAAAACTTTTTAATTGTCGTGGATACAGTCATTCCGGTTGAATACAACTGGGATTTTTAGCAAATAACCAAGTTACTTGCTCTAGATCCACTAGATGATTTCCTTCGTTTCCCAGTTGGTACACACCTTTATGACTTCAGGGTTGGTTGTATACGTATCAGTCACATGTTTGGTGGAAATCATTTGTCTAGACCAGTGGTTCTCAATCAGAGGCAATCCCCCCTACCCAAACCCCAGCAGACACTGGATAATGTCTAAAGACATTCTTAGTTGCCACAGTTTGGGTGGTGATCCTTCAGTGGGTAGTCGTCAGGGATACTGTTAAACGGTCTACAATGTGCAGGGCAGCCCCCATCACAGAGAATTACAGGGCCCCAAACATCCATAGTGCTGAGGCTGAGAAACCCTGGGCTGAAACAATCAAGACAATTACTAACTGGTCAAAGACTTGTGATTAGCAATACATGGCCTGGACTGACAGTCAATAGGACAAAACTCAGTGCTATTCTAATTTCTAAACTCCTGGCTTCTACACCTTCATTTGATTGCATACTTTCTAGTGGGAAAAGCTTTATCTTTTAGTCCCCCACAGTGCCCTGTGGAAATACAAGCATTCAGTGAATGATTAATGTCACTGCCGACTTCCGGTGTTTTTTCACAGTCACTTTGGACTCCAGTCCTTGTAATGGGAACCCCAGTACCTTCCATTATATTTCTCTGTTTAAAATCCACTTCAACATCTATTTGCTAGAAAATTCCTGCACTCAAGTTGAATGCCTCAACTGACAACTGTCTCTTGACTCTGGGCTCATATAAAGGGTCGTAGATGGTCTACACACATGCTTTTATGGCATTCTAAACCAAAAACCCAACTAATAGAATAAAACAAAGGCAAATAAAAGGGGGAAAAAAAAGAAAAAATATATGATAAAAACCCAAAACACACACACATGCACAAACACATGCACATACACACTTCCACCAATACTGCACACAAGTGCAAGCTCTGCTGATGGATTAGTGGAGATGCTGTCTGGATGATGGGATGTGCACCCTTGGAGGGAGAGGTGACTGCTACCTGGGCGGACGACACTGGCGTCTTCTCCAGGACCGCAGATACGGATGTACCAGTCGGCATGGGGACACTGTCCCAGAAAACTCTCTCTTCCCATACAGTCCACATCATCCAGCAGAAACTGGCCTTCCCCTTCCCCAAAGTGGGCCTTCACTGGGGCTGCCAGGGCAGGCCTTCAGCTCAGTTGCTGGCACACCACCTTGGCTTCATGCATGTCCCAGTGGTCCTCACAGACCCTGCCCCACTGGCCATGGTAGAAAACCTCCCCACCTCCAGAACATCTGCCTCACCCATTCACTAGCTGCAACTGCAGCAAGTCTTCAAAAAAAAAAAAAAATTGCATGTTAGGAGAAGGGACACTTTCTGCATTAACCCATTTGTTGAGCTGTTTGATAAAGATTTATGGAACACATGCTGGGTCCCAGCAAATAGCCCTGTGGTGACTGCAGTTCACAGACCAGCCCTGATTTTTCCTGGCCCAAAGTTTAGAGTCTAGTTTGAGGAGACTAGAGGAGGCAACCCCATTAATCCAACATTAAGTTTAAACTTACAGTTCTGCAAGGTGCTAAGAAGCAAACATCAAGGCTACGGTTTTTCCAAAAGTCATGTATGGATGTGAGAGTTGGACTATAAAGAAAGCTGAGCACCGAAGAATTGATGCTTTTTGAACTGTGGTGTTGGAGAAGACTCTTGAGAGCCCCTTGGACTGCAAGGAGATCCAACCAGTCCATCCTAAAGGAAATCAGTCCTGAATGTTCATTGGAAGGACTGATGTTGAAGCTGAAACTACAATATTTTGGCCACCTGATAGGAAGAGCTGACTCATTTGAAAAGACCCTGATGCTGGGAAAGATTGAAGGCAAGAGAAGAAGGGGACGACAGAGGATGAGATGGTTGGATGGCATCACTGACTCAGTGGACATGAGTTTGGGTAAACTCTGGGAGTTGGTGCCGGACAGGGAGGCCTGGCGTGTTGCAGTCCATGGGGTCACAAAGAGTCGAGCACGACTGAGTGACTGGACTGAACTGAACTGAAGAAGCAAACGTGGAGATGTTCATAATGTTTTGAGAACATAAGGGGGTGTGGGTTCCAGGATATCTTTTCTAAGAAGGGATGATGGACCTGAGGCTTGGAGGAAGAGAAGGATGGAGTTAAGTAGACAAAGAGGGATGGAGTAGAGGCAGAGCCTTCCTTGACGTATTGAGAAAAGGCAGAGTTTATGAGTGATGAGAATGCATAGAAATCCCCAGATGAAATCATTCTATTTGGTAGTATTTGTAAAGTTGGGACCTACTCACCATTTAAAAGCACACAACCCACCAAACCACATCAAATGAGGAGTTATAAAACCTTGACTCACCCCAGGGAAATGGTGTCAGCATCTCAGCATCTAAGAGCAAAGAGGAAGAAATGAGGTATCACTGCTGTCGTTGCAAATTAGCCCACCCAAGTTTCTTGGTGAGCACTGCACGTATGTGATGATAGCCCCGTGGAGTAGAAGTTAAGCTAAAGGCATGATTCCAGGAGTATATCTGGTAGGTTCTTTCTAGAAATTGATAGTATTGGGTTGGCCAAAAAGTTCATTGGGTTTTCACATAAGATTTTATGAGGACCCACAAAGCCACAGGCATTACTGGGGCACCTGAAGTTAGGATTTTTGTTAGTCTGATTTTAGTTTAATTATATGTTTGAATGATAATGGATTAAGTCATATCCATATTCTCTCTCCATAATTTTCTAAAATGCATCTAGGCAACAAGAACAAAACAGTTGGGGGAAAGAATGTTTTATGCGTGGTTCAGGGCCAGGAACCGACTGCTTCTTTTCTTTCCCTTACTTAGTCCTTTTGGTGAAATTCACTATTTGTTTTCTGCCCCTCCCCTACCTCCTGCAGTGGGTTATGTTGGCAAATAACATCAGAGGATGGGGTGCTTGAGGGTGCTCTGTTAAAGATATACTAAGGTATGTTTCTTACCAAAAGCTCCTGAAGTTTCATATTCATCATCTGTAAGAAAGAAGAGAAAGCTGATTGTAACTTGAGTCTAGCAGAGACGATCAAGATTCTGGAATGTCCTGCCCTTGCTGGATGGTTCAGCCATCATCCCACTGTTAAGATTCCAGTGAAGCAGTTCAGCCTGGAATTAGTCTTTTATACGGTTTCTCCAAAAAGGAATATTGGAAGGAAATGCCTTCTGATTATTTCAACAGTTGCTGAAATACAAACATTTTAATCCAAACTTCATGAAAAAAAGAAAGTGAAAGTGACTCAGTCGTGTCTGACTCTTAGTGAACCATGGACTATACAGTCCATGGAATTCTCCAGGCCAAAATACTGGAGTGGGTAGCCTTTCCCTTCTCCAGGGTACCTTCCCAACCCAGGGATTGAACTGGAGTCTCCCAAACCAGTTCTCCCACATTGCAGGCGGATTCTTTACCAGCTGAGCCCCAAGGGAAGCCTAAGAACACTGGAGTGGGTAGCCTATCCCTTCTCCAGCAGATCTTCCCAAACCAGGAATCAAACCGGGGTCTCCTCCATTGCAGGCAGACTCTTACCAACTGAACTATCAGGGAAGCCCCAAACTTCACACTCAGGAATAACACAACACATTTAACTAGTACTGGTTTTCTGTTTCTCAACCTGAGATTGGGGTTGGAGGCACCTGCAGGCTAAACCGGAGAAGGCAATGGCAACCCACTCCAGTACTCTTGCCTGGAAAATCCTATGGGCAGAGGAGCCTGGAGGGCTGCAGTCCATGGGGTCGCAAAGAGTCGGACACGACTGAGCGACTTCACTTTCACTTCTCACTTTCATGCATTGGAGAAGGAAATGGCAACCCACTCCAGTGTTCTTGCCTGGAGAATCCCAGGGACTGGGGAGCCTGGTGGGCTGCTGTCTATGGGGTCGCACAGAGACTGTGTCAGACAAGACTGAAGTGACTTAGCAGCAGCAGCAGCAGCAGGCTTAAGAGGTGCATCTTCCCCAGGGACCAATGTTACTAAATGGGGAATATTCAAAACACTGTTTTCATACCACAATAAATGCGGTTTTATTATGGCTGGGAAGTAAAACTCCAGGTGACTTTTTAAGATAAAAGGATCTCAAAGAGAGTCTCTGCTCTGGGCAGGCAACTCTGGGCCACGCTTTTGGGAAAATTTGTTTGAGAAACAAGGGAACTGGTTACTCCATTCACACATTCCTCACCCACTCAGTCAATCACTCATTTCTCCAATTAACATACACTGACCTTCTTTCAACATCCCTGGAGGGAAGAGCACTTCAGAAAATGGAAGAGGGTGGAGTGAGTTGCAAAGACAGGGGAAGGTGGGTCTGGAGGCTCTGGTTTTAATAAGTGAGGGCAGCTGGGGAACTGGCCAGGCTGTAGGGCGTGTGACTGTGTGTATGTTTGGTGGGGGGCGAGGGGAGGTTGGGGGCACGCGAGGTAGGGGAGAAGGGTGAGGTCAGCAGCAGAGCAACAAAGACAACTCTACACGTTTGCCAATTCTGTTTAGGCTTGGGGCAATTTTTACCAGAATGCAGGTGCTGAAGGGTACTGAATACCTGATGTGGAGTCCAGAGGCTTGAATATTTGCCACGTGACTTTGGTTGAGGTACATACATGACCTTGACTTAACCTTGCCCCTGAACCTCAGCTTCCTTATTTGTAAAACAGAGATCATAAAACAAGCCCACCTGAGTTGGTAAGGATGGCGAGGGATAATGGCTGGAAGGTGCCTAGAAATGCCTAGAAGGTGTCTAGAAAACGGGGAGGAGTTAACAAATCTTGTCGGGATTGACCTCTTGAGGCAGGCTCTCAGGCAAAACCGTTCAAGAGATTCAAAGCACCTGGACTTGGAATACGGGGCAGGCTAAGATTACAATAAAGATCCAGTAAGTCTGTCAACAAATCATACTAGAAAGAAATTAGATTATTCCTCTCCCCAGAAAAATGACAGAGGAAACTTAATCAACTTTAATCTCTAAAGGGGAGAATCAGAGGAAATTACTGGGAAAATAACTGAGGCTGATACTTGAGGATGGAGCTGTAGATAAGTCTACTGCTGCTAAGTCACTTCAGTCATGTCCAACTCTGTGCGACCCCATCCCTGGGATTCTCCAGGCAAAAACACTAGAGTGGGTTGCCATTTCCTTCTCCAATGCATTAAAGTGAAAAGTGAAAGTGAAGTCGCTCAGTCATGTCCGACTCTTCTCGACCCCATGGACTGCAGCCTACCAGGCTCCTCCGTCCATGGGATTTTCCAGGCAAGAGCACTGGAGTGGGGTGCCATTGCCTTCTCAGGTAGATAAGTCTACTTCGTCAGTAAAACAATTATTAATTATTAACCATCAATGAATATCAATTAATAAGTCCTTATTAAAATGAACAAATTATATGGCACATGCCTGGTTCTAAAGCAAGGTTTCTTAACTTCAGCATTAATGACACTTTGTTCTGGAACATTCTCTAGGGGGGGAATGGGAGCTGTTCTGTGCACAGCAGGATGTTGAGCAACATCCCTGGCCCCCACCCATAAGATGTTAGCAGTGCCCCCTTGTCGTGACAATCGAAAATGTCTCCAGACATTGCAAATATCCCCTGGGGGACAAAATCACCCCTGGTTGAGAATAACTGTTCAAAATCCTACCTGAAAAGTGGTTTTCAATTCCCCCGAAGTAAGCGGCTTCAATGACTCGCTAACTGGGCTACCCTCAGCACTTCTCTGTAAGCAGCACTACCTGCCCACCTCCCCCCTGCCCCCCAGCAACCTAGGTACTTGGCCTCGAGGACACGCTGTAGAACAGACTAGTAGACTCCTCTTATCACCGGGTCAAGCCCCCTGGAGCACCCAGACACGGCAAAGGCGATTCTGCCTATACAGGAAAGGTCTTGGGAGTGTCTGGCATGGTCTGACCATGAAGTGGGTGCCAGGGGTACAGGAGTGTGGAGGGACCAGAACTGCCTTTGCCCTGGGCAAGGAGGTGGGGGTGGTGAGACGGTTGGGAATGACGGATTAATGGACCAGAATCCTCCTCCATCCCTTTATCCTACGCTCAGAGCCACCTTCAGTGGGAAAGGTTCCTGAAGGGCAGTTCTGGTCTCAGTCATCACCAAGAGAAGTGAGTCCACTCCTTTGTGACAGAAGCTGGCACATGGAATAGTCTAGAGGTCAGTTCCACAGGAGACGGACACTGTGTCCACTGCTGGGTCGCCCACCAAGCATCCATGAATGGGGCTTGGCTCTTGATGATGGCTCTTGAAATTCTTAATAATTTTTGAAAAAGGAGACCCACATAATCATTTTGCACTAGGATCTGCAATTACTGCAACTAAGTCTTTTCACTTCAAACCTAGTATTCTTTCCTAGAATGATTACCTTTGGCTTCTCAAACAGACACAAGAAGGTTGGGGTTAGAGTTAAAGTGTCTAACTGAAGCTCCAATACTTTGGCCACCTGCTGCGAAGAGCCGACTCGCTGGAAAACACCCAAATGCTGGGAAAGATTAAAGGCAGGAGGAGAAGGGGGTGACAGGATAAGATGGTTGGATGGTATCACCAATTCAATGGACACGAGTTTGAGCACACTCTGGGAGATAGTGAAGGATGAAATGGTTGGATGGCGTCACCAGTTCAATGGACCTGAGTTTGAGCAACTCCAGGAGGTGGTGAAAGACAGGGAAGGGAGTCTGACCTGCTGCAGTCCATGGGGTCACTAAGAGTCGGACAGGACTGGGCGACTGAACGAGTGAGTCAAGGAGAGTCAAGGAGAGACTGAGGAAACGACTGGAAAAAATGAAACATCAACTCTCAGGAAAGAGAGAGACATTTACCGGAGCAGATGACGCCGGCGTCTTCCCGGTGCACACAGTTGTGGATGAGCCAGCCGGCGTGGGAGCACTGCGCCAGGGACCACTCCACCCCAGAACACCGCACCTGGTCCAGACGAAGGGGGCCGGTGCCCCGGCCGAAGCGGGCCCCTCCGGGGCCGAGACGGCCGCCCCGCAGCCCAGCGCCGGCACACCACCTGCGCGTAACTCTCCTCCCACAGGTAGGCACACACCGTGTACCCCCACGCCTTCAAAATACACCTCGACGCGGCCAGAGCACCTTCCATTACCTTCCACGAGCTGCGCAGCAAGCCAGTCTTTGCGAGAAAGGCAGTCCCCAGCCCCCGCCAAAGCGTTGGTGACCGGAGTCAGCATCTCCCTCACCCCCGTCATCACCAGGCAGAAACTACTGTTCATCAAGTGCCATCCGGGTTCCCGGCACAGGGCTAAGCCCTCCTCAGCGGACATCGCAGGCCTCCCTGATCTCGGATTACTGTCCCCATTTCACCAGGGAGGAGGAAACAGGGACAGAACGGGAACTTTAGCACATCCTGATAGCTCCCGGGGGTCTGGGGTCATCCACCCGACCTCGGCAGACCTCGTGGGGAACATCCGGCTTTACTTTGTTCTTTTCAAAAGCACTTCCCGTTGGATCCTCCCATCCCACTGGCAAGAATATCTACATCTAAGAAGACAGAAGCTCTAAGCTCAGGGCTCCTTACTATTTTAGCTTAAGAAATATTTCTTGATTCTAGGATGCTTGGCACTGAGTCATCGCCAGCCTGGAGCCGAGGGTACCAGGAAAAAAAAAAAAGCACTTGCACAATAGACGCATGCGCTGTGCTTTACTCCGGGGCGCTGTGCCCGGCCCCGCCCCGCCCCAGGCTGTGCCTCTTTGGGAGAGAGTGGGACTCTCTCGCATCAGCTTGCTCCCGCCCTTCACCTCTCCCCAGTACTTTGCTGGGACCACCTCGCTGGCGCCTCCACCTCCCCAGGAGCAGGTAGGGAGGGGCCTCAGAGCGCCCAGCGGACTCTGGGTTTGCTTCTCATCTCGGTAGCTGTGCAGCATATGTGGGCAGAGTGGACCACTCTGCTTGTCTGCAAACGCGGTTGCTGATAACAGTGTCTGCCTCTAAGAAGTGAATGGACCAAGTATCCATAAAGGTCCAGGTACTGATAGCCACTTGAGGAGCTGCAAGTTTTCTGATCTCCTCTTTACCCAGGAATGATTAGAGAGGCGACTAGACTGATAAAAGTTCCCAGGGCCGGCTGCTGACCGAGGGCCCTCCGCAGGTTGGACTCCCCAGCGGTACAGAGCAGCGCTTCTCCAAGTGTGGTCCTCACCCAGCCCCCATCATTCCAACCTCTGGGGAACCGGACCCCTGGAGCACACACCAAGACTGGGACTGGGGTCTGTGGTTTTGCATGCTCAACAAGCTCTTGGGGGGCAATTATGCTATATCCCGATATGTAAGAGTACCTGAAACAGAGTGCTCTTTACCGTGCATCTTTACTGTGTAAGAAACAAGAAATGAGATAAAGATCTGAGGGCAGGTCTTGTTGAGCAGAAGTAATAATGGAGTGTCTTTATTTCCAGGGGAGAGAGCCTGCCCTGCAGGGTGGGGACTACCCATCCCCAGGGGGTCTTACCGGCTTCTTGGCATTGAGAGAGTCAATTCGTAGGCAGGTTGATAAGAAGTCCAGGGGTCCCCAAGGAGAGAGGGGTTTGTAATTTTCAAGGAGGAGGAAAGGACAAACTTTTTTTTCCCCCTCTACATTCTTTAGGGTTATATAACAATAATCCTGCTTGAGGACAGTTTCTGGAAAAAAAAAAAACCTTCTGGCTAATCCTGTAATCTTAAAATGTAAATTATGGAAGTGGGTCTAGTAAGGTCTTTACAACCTCCAGACATTCTTTTGATTCATTGTAATAGCTAATTAAAAGGTACATAGCTTTATTGCTAACACTAGCAAGGGGGCACTCTTTCTGCACCCTTCTGATGCCTATGTCAGAAACTTTCTCTATCTCTTTTATACTTTAATAAAATTCTATTACACAAAAGCTCTGAGTGATCAAGCCTAATCTCTGGCCCCAGATTGAATTCTTCTCCTCCGGAGGCCAAGAATCCCGGCATCTTTCGTGGTTCAGCAGCAACCTTTCAGCATGTTCTGCCCTGCAGGGCCAAGCTGTTTCCTCCCTCATTCCTGTCCGCCCAGGCCACCACCCGGCTTTGACTCACCGTCTTTCTGCTCCGCAGGTGTGCCCGGCATGGAGCTTCTCTTAGACAGTCTCTTCCACAGCTTTTCTCTGGGTCCTCTGCCATCCCCCTTGGAATAAACTGAGATGCATGAACCATGTTAGAACCGGAGTCTTCAGAACAGGGAGAGAGAAATAACTTCCCAGCAGAGATCATGGTCTGGCATTGGACAGCAGCTTCCTGGGCCCCACTCCAATCCCTCTGACTCACAAGCTCAGCAGAGTGGGACCTGGGAATCTGAATTTTTATCAATCCAAGTGATTCTGTTATTCAGCCAAGTTGGAAAATGACTTTCTTTCCTTGCAGGGTATAGCTGGTCTTATAACTATTACTTTTCATCAAATAAGTGATAGATATAAGCTATTTTCATCAGCTATTCCAACTTTTTGTCAACCAGTATATTTTATTACATGTCTTTAGCTATTTTGTAGTTAATCTGGAGGCATTTTCTTTACTTAAACTTTACATGTAAATTCAATCATGCTTCTTAGTTTTAACTGGATGTTTTCTAATATCTCCTGTGTTTGCCTGTTTACAATTGTTTCTCCCTTTTTTGCTTTTTATTTATTTTTCTATTTTCATCTTCAACATAGATTTTTCTGTTGGCTGGGTTTTTAATTAACATTAATTAATTTTACATTTTGCATTTGTCTTTTAAAGGTAGCTTTGGTAAAGGATGAACTATTTAGCTGCTGCTCCCTGGTAGCTCAGACGGTAAAGCGTCTGCCTACAATGCGGGAGACCTGGGTTCGATCCCTGGGTCGGGAAGATCCCCTGGAGAAGGAAATGGCAACCCACTCCAGTATTCTTGCCTGGACAATTCCATGGACTGAGGATCCTGGTAGGCTACAGTCCATGGGGTTGCAAAGAGTCGGACACGACTGAGCGACTTCACTCACTCACTCACTCAGTCAACAAAAAGAAAGCAGTCTTTTTTTCCCCCTGGTTCCTAACTCTTTCTGGTTAGGTACAATAACTTTGGCCTAACCATTGTTTTGACCAAACAAATAAGATATATCTTCCAAAGTGGTCCCTTTGATAGATTTTTGCACCTTGAGCATCTCTGTCAGCTGCCACATCTTTCAACCATGTTCTGTAGACACACCCAAGGACAAAGGCTGTGATGCTGTCAGGTCTGAGTAGATTCACAGGTGTCCATTTAAACTAGACAAGTCTAAGATTCTATGGCCATACAGACATACAGAGCCTGGTTCCTGTGGCTGGAAAAAAATCTATATATTCACTATATAGGTTGAGCACTAGACCAGACAGGATGTAACCCAGTGACTAGATGTGTGGTCTGGGCTGGAAGACCAAAGAGAGGACTCCCCATGGGGTGGAGAGACTTCTGGAAGTCAACTAAGTTGGTGTTGTTAATAATAGTTAACCCTTATTCAGCACCTACTATGGGCTTGCCATGGGGCTAAGCAATTTCCATGTCTTATTGAGAACGACTCTATTGTTTCTATTCCTATTGAACAGATTAGGAAGTCGATGCAAAAAGAAGTCAAGTAATGTTCCCAGACCCCACAGCTAATAAGAGGCAATGCCAGGACTTGAGTTCCAGAATCTGGACATTTAGTCACGAAGTTCCCCAGTCTCATGCCCCCAGGCACTCCCGCTTCTTTCCTTTGACTCTTCTTTCCCTCCCACATCTCCCATCTCCTACCATCAGGCCAGGTCTTTCTCCTAATTACCCTTTCTCTGGTATGATTTTCCCTTATGTCTGCACAAAACTATCATTTTCCAAAGCACTTTCTCCACCCATTGTCTCATTTTATCAAAGAAGCCCTGTAATTGTGCTGGTAAAGCCCAGCCAGGTGACTTGGATTACAGATAGTCATTCAAAAAAAAAAAAGAAGAAGAAGAAGAAGAAAAGAAAGTGGACTTTCTATTCCTGCCATCCAAACCCATGCCTGACACTTCTATTTAGGGCTTTTAAAAATAATTTTTGTGTGAACCACCATAATCCGTTTTTAAGGAACCAGTTTCCCTCATTCATTCTCTCCTCACTCTAGTCCATACTAAGTGTTTACTCATCTGAAAAGTTACTCTGGTGTCACCCCTCAGCCTACTATGGATCTTCATCATCTGCTGGATAAAACCCAAAGTTCTTAGCCTCAATTTCAGACCCCTCCATGATCAGATTCACATCTTACTTTTCAGCTTCTCACCTACTGACACGGTGTTCTCCTTCCCTCAGAAAGAAGCTCCTTCTGCCCACCTCCATATGACTTTTCCTAACTTATCAAAATTCTCTGCAATGTCTTAACCCCCTCATATCAACATGGTATCCTAAGCAAGACCGATCTCAAATTGGAAACTCTTATAAAGTATTTCCTAGTTCCCTCAACTGGAAACCTAACTTCCCAAAGTACTTATGCTTAGTTCATTCAAGCTTAACATCACTGAGTACTTTCTATGTGCCAAGCCCTGGGGATCCAACAACAGATGATAGTGTCTCAATAACTCATTGGCTGGCAACCAACTTGGGGCTACCTGTGTTCGTGTCTTATCCCCCCCAGCAGATTGGTGAGCCTGGATGGAAGGGACCATTCTCCCTGCACAGTGTCTGGAACCTGCTGGGCACTCCTGAATTGACTAGTAAATGAATTAATGGGGTGGGATGTCAAGCAGGCCTTGCAGAATGGTTTGGCTAAATTTAGAGGAAGTGGATAAATTGGTATGAGCCTTTTTTAATAGAGGAATCAAAAGGGAACCATCTGAACTAGAACAGTGGCTGTGTTGGATAAAGAGTGGGCACAAGGATGGACAAATAGGAGGCTTTCACTTTTTAGGATTTTGAATGCACGGAAAAGAAGTCCAGACTTTTCAAGTGTCAGTGGAGGCAACATTTTGGGTTCTTGATCAGAGAAAGGACATGACATAGCCCAGTGCAAGGGTAGCTAGAGGTGAGTGAGAGGCAAAGGCGGGGAGAAATCTGGCGTGCAGATGATGCTAGTGTCTAGCTGGGATGCTAGCCAGGAAACATTGAAGGCTTGGGCTGTGTGTGATGGCAGCTCAAGGTGTATTGAGGAGAGCAAACAAAATGTAAGACAATGTTTCTTAAGTTAATCCTCCAGCTGTCTTTATCAGAATTGCCTGAGAAACTGTTTAAAATATTGATTCCTAGGCCTTTTCCTAGACCTACTGACCTGTGCGATTATGGCTCATATTTAAACAAACTTCTCAGGTGATAATTATACACTTGAAAATCTGTGGCTTGGTTATCCATGAAAGATAGGAATTGGAAAAGAATGACAATAGAGGTTGATGATGATTGCAATATTTTGAGGCAATCAGGTATCTGAGAGAACAACAATTAGCCCTTTTTAAATAAGGGCTGAGTGAAAGAAAATATTTTGAATTGGGGAATACATATTAGATGTTCTTCCCAATAATATCTCAATGTTTTGCTTCCAAAAAAGAAAAAAATCAGGGACTTCTCTGGTCACCCAGTGGCTGAGACTCTGCACTCCCATTTCAAGGGGCCCAGGTTTGATCTCAGGTTGAGAAACTAGATCCCACGTGCTGCAACTTAAAAGATTCTCCATGCCACAAGTAAGATCTGGCACAACTAAATAAATAAGAGAAAAAAGGAAAAAATCAGCTAACACTGATTGAACACCTACATTCATTTATTCAAAGGTTAGCATTGTGTACCAGCTCTGTGCCAAGGACTATTAGAGGCTTTTAGTATTTATCATGGAAATAATAAAGAAGGAAATAGCAACCCACTCCAGTATTCTTGCCCGGAGAGTCCCAGGGACAGAGGAGCCTGGTGGGCCTCCATCTATGGGGTCGCAGAGTAGGGCATGACTGAAGTGACTTAGCAGCAGCAGCAGTATTTATCATTGAACATTGCAGACCAAGACAGCCGCCCTTGTGGGGCTTACATTCTAGAGGAGGGGGATAGTCAATGAACACAACAGAAGATAAGTAAGTGAATTATAGCATTTAAAAAGTGGCTGAGGAAATAAAAGAGTGGAAATTAAGGGTTAGGATGATCAAAGGATGGTCAGAGTAGGTCTTATGAGAAATTAACATTTGAGAAAAACTTGCAGGCGGTAAGGAGTAAGACTTGCTGATATGTGGGGAAGACTGCCAGACAGAGGGAGTGTCCAGGGCAAAGCCCCCCACCCCGGCCTGCCCACCATGTTCCCGGGGGGCAATGGAAGGACTGAGGATCCTGAACAGAGAAGCATGAGAAGGAATGGAAAGAGGTGGTGATGGTAACCAGGGAGCAGGCCTTTGAGGGCTTTGTTGGCCTCTGACCTGAGTGAGACGAGGAAGATTTGCAGGGCTTGGAGCAGGAGATTGACATGATCTGACTTGAGTTTCAGAGGATCACTCTGGCTTCTGTGTTGGGAACTGACTTGGGAGAACAGGGTGGAAGCCAGGAGACCAGTCACAGTGACTGGAGGAATCAAGGCAGAGGAGGTGGGGGCCCCGTCTAAGGTGGGACAGTAAGTGAAGGTGGGATGGTAGGAAGTAACTAGATTCTGGCAGAGCCAACACGATTTCCTGGAGGATTGGGTGAAGGCTGTGGGAGAAAGCAGAGTCAAGGACCACTCAGGGAATTTGCTTTAAGTGAGAGGGTGGAGCACATCACCATCTTCGATGAGCTGGCCGCAGGGCTGAGAGTTGTCCATGATTTACTTTTTTATTCTTTTGGCTACACTGTGCAGCTTGCAAGATCTAGGTTCCTGGACCAGGGATTGAATCCAGGCCACCACAGTGAAGGCCTGGAATCTTAACCACTAGACCCACCAGAGAACCTTTTCAGAAACTCCGTGAACTGGGTGCTCTCTCTCTTCTCGTTTTATCAATGGGGAAGTTGAGGCTGTGAGAGGTTAAGTGACCACACAACTCCTTACTAGTGGAACCAAATTCTAAATGTGGATTATGTGGTATTATAGCCTGAAGAGGAAGGAGGTTTGATTTTTTGTTTTTTTTCTTCCTTTCCTAGCCCCTGTAGCCTACTCTGGACTAAATTTTGTTTACATTTTGTTTCTATTCACTCTTCTAAAATCCTGCTCTTCCAGGTTTGAGCATCTGCAGTTATGTAAACATATCTGTGAAATTTGAGTCTACATCTTCGCTACCAGGGAAAGATAAGTGGTCTTGGAATGTCCTTAGACAGGATCATAAATCACCGTGCATGTGAAGGAAGGGCGTGATTAGCAACTCAGCCATTAAGGGATTTGATGTTTAAGCAGGCTGAGAATGAAAACTTCCCAAACTCCATTTGCAAGGTGGTTTTAGGGACTATTTTGTTAAAATATTTAACTTGGATGGTGTTGATCAGCTGAAGTCAACACAGGGAACAATCATATTTTCAGAAGTAGCCCTGCTTTCTCTGGCAGTCAACAATTTGTCCTTTGTCCTCACCTTTTCCGCATGAATCACCCTAATATCAACCGAACTCCAGTGGCTTGCAGGTCCCCAAATCCCTCCTGATACCCAGGAGGACTGCACTGAACTGCGGTTGTGTTTCTGGGTGGTTGTTCCCAGAGACTCTCACTGGCCCCATTGTCTGCCAGTCTCTTAAGCAGTCCACACGAGGAGCCTGGTAAAGCCTGTAGGACCGTATCAGACCACTAATCCATGTGCTCCTGGAGGCTCAGGAGCACCTCCCTACAAACTGTAGGGTGAGGTGCTCATCCTGGGGCAGAGGATAAGCCCAGGTAAAAGGCTTGGAAGAGGGAGCACAGATAAAGGAGGAGCCAGAGAGTCTGGGAGAAGGTGGCCCTGATGTAAAGGATACTGGCAAGTCGTGTCTATAAGATCCACTGAGCCTCTCAAATCTCCTTAGATTTGAAGCAACACAGGGGCAACAACCCCATAATCTTACTGTCTTTATTTTGAGAGGATCCAGTAAGCAGATATCAGTAGAGCTTATAGAAATGATTTGCAAGCATTCCTGCTCGTGTTGGTTCCTTCATTTGTTCAAACTGTTTATGGAGAGCCCGCTATTGTGTCAGTGACTATGTTAAGAAATGGGTCCATAAATGTGACAATGTGTACCCTCAGTGTGACAACTAACGCTGACCTTTGGGGGTGAGTTTTCAGTTTTCAAGGAAATCAAGATAAGGCAGAAGGAGACAAGAGTTGAATATTGTTGTAACTAGGTTATCCCATGGACTGTAGCCCGCCAGGCTCCTCTGTCCATGGAATTTTCCTGGCAAGAATACTGGAGTGGGTTGCCTTCTCTAAGGGATCTTCCCGACCCAGAATTCAAACCCAGATCTCTTACACTGCAGGTAGATACTTTACCATCTGAGCCGCCAAAGAAGCCAGGTTATCACAGTGCCCAATTCAATGTAACAAATAGCCCTCCTTGGGTGACTTTTTCCATAGATACTTGGTTTTTCAATGTGGTGGGAGGTGGGGGATGGGGTTAGAATTGAGGCTGACCTTTATTCCCAGGGACTCATTCTCTGCTTTTCTCAACACATTATTAAATAGTTATTGAGATGCAGTCTTAAGAAAATCACCGGATTTTAAGATGGCATTTTTTTCCAGTTCCCAGAAATTATTAAACTTGCTTATCCCAGACTGGGGGTTGTCTCTCCATCTTCCGCCTGCCCCCTTCATGTCCATCCTAAATCCTTTGGGCATCTGAATCAGGCACGTTAAATCATAGCGCGCTTCTGCTTCCAAAGAGTAGCAATATATGTCAGGTCAGGCCCTGGGTGCAGAGCTCATTGAGCCTCCTTCCAGACTGGTCCAGAGGTCACTTTCAGTCCTGCCTGTAACTGTATTCTCAAAGCCCGTACTTCATTATTTTCAGCACCATCAAAGTCAGCATCATCTTCTCCACAATTGTAGCAAATAAGAATTGAATTTTCTCAGAAATTTCCAAATATGTTATGTTTCAGAAAGCCCCATTTTCCCACCTACGTTGGGTTTAGTTCATGAATCTCCAGAACACCTACCTGCTTAGTACTGATGTGCTAGAAGAAAAGAACTCTTTTGGTGCTATGCATATTGATAATATTAAATCAGTTAATTAAACTGAAACCTACACTGAAATACTGAAAGAGGAAATTCTTGGTTTCTTGGGGAATGGAAATATCATGGTAAAGTGTTATAATCTAAATCTCATAATCTATATAGTCATCTTTCATCAGCTTACAATGCACAACTTAGAATTTACAGCCTCTATACTGACATTTAATCTTGAATGAGCATTTTCTGTACCTGAGGCACTCTTTCAAGTAATTTACAAACATTATTTTTTTAAATCTCCCCAACAATGAGGGAGTGAGTGAGTGAAAATTGCTCAGTCGTGTCTGATTCTTTGCAACCCCATGGACTATAGAGTCTACTCCAGGCCAGAATACTGGAGTGGGTAGCCTTTTGCTTCTCTAGGGGATCTTCCCAACCCAGAAATTGAACCAAGGTTTCCCACATTGCAGGCAGATTCTTTACCAGCTGAACCACAAGGGAAGCCCACAACACAACAATACAATGAATACTGAATCTCCCCAACAATACAATGAATTATCCCCTTTTTGCGGGAGAACAAATAGCATGGAGTGGTGAAAAAACTCTAAGTTCAGATGGCCAGGAGTACAGAATTATGCAGACCCTTCTGGCTTTAAATAAGCTGCATTCCCAGACTCATACCTCCTCAGACATATACACGAGAAATAAGGCCCAGAACCCCAAAGGATTAAAAAACTCACTTAATCTCTTAACACACTAGTGTGTTTTAATAAATAATGTTTTAGTGTCTGACACAAACATATCTGTACAATTACTTGAAGAATAAAAAAAGAGTATAAACTTTACAATCAAACATTATTCTGTGGTTGGGGTTATGTTTTTCTTTAAAGTTAATGAAAATTATATTCAAGCTATTAGCTGGTCGAGAGTATTTCCAAATTTCCATTTGTTAGTATAAATGGGAAAGCTAAGTAGTAAAGGACTTTAATATTTCTCCCCAGAGCCACAAAATAATGATTGAAATTATATAGATAATTGAAATATTTGAAATAATTCAAATAATATAGATATTTTAAACTACTTTAATTCTAAAGTAAATTAAAATTTCTTGAAGAGGGCTAGATGTGGAATACAGATTAAGACTAAGAAAGTAAAATTGATTTGGAAAGGTACAGGTTTTCAGATTAGAAGACTTCACGAGTCTAGTAGTCCAGATAATTTCATGCCATGTCCAATACTTCAGGCCAAGATATTATTTTACTTTATATTTTTAACTCCATTCAGCAACAGTAAAGAATTCATGGCAATAATTCAGTACCTCTAGTGCTAAATAGGGCTTCCCTGGTGGCTCAGTGGTAAAGAATATGTCTGCCAAGCAGGAGCCCGGGGTTCGATCCCCTGGAAAAGGAGATGGTAACCCCCTCCAGTATTCTTGCCTGGGAAATCCAATGGACAGAGGAGCCTGGAAGGCTATAGACCATGGTGTTGCAAAAAGGTTGGACATGACATAATGACTAAACAACAACAACAACAAAGCAGTAAATATCAATACAGAAGCCAAAGAACATTTTCAAAACTCCTATTTAACTATCCTGCAGATAAGTATTCCTCCTTTATCTATTTCTCCCCAAATCCTAAAAATAGAGCTGTGGACTTAACGAAAAATTGGCCAGTGCCTTGTCCACGGGGGGAAAAAAAAATCTTAGGGAAAAGATTTGATGCAACTTCCCTTAATCAATCCTGATTATGCATTGGTTATTATTCCAGCAACATCTCAATGGTGGTTGGATTGGGTTAAACAGTAAAGTTCTATTTGTCTGGATTTAACGCTAAGCTTTCTTCTAGTGTGCTGGTGAACTGTGTGCAAATAACCATCCTTTCCCTTTCAAGCTTGGAACAAGGCAGGAGCAAAACAGCCTGGGGGCATCAGCTCTGGTACCTGCTTCTTGTAGCATAATAGTCTGGAAGAGCAGCAGCCAGAGGAGGAGGACTGGGCGGTCCATGTTGGGAAGGCTTCCAGCTCCGGGGAAACATGGAGATTCGGCTTTATATGTTCTCAAGTCTCCTCTGAGGGTGGTGGCGGGGCGGGCACTGCAACCTGATGCTCTTTTCAGGCTTGGACTGGCCGGCTTTTTGTTGTGGTGTTTGGTGTGTATCTGCTATGGGGAAAGGGTGATTCTATTACTAGAGGCATTTCATGGAACCATTGGGAGGTGAAATCAGAGAGAAGAAAAAAAGACAAATTGTGTCCTGATGTCTGGCTATGCAGGTGGACCTTCTAGCCCTTAAACAGGAGAGAGAGGCCACTGGGAGCCCTATATGTCAATGAAGACATCGTTTCTTCTGCAGGTGATAGTTCCTAGTAGAAGAAGCTGCTGACATCTGCTCATCTTTCAATGCCACATCTACCCCTCCTCCTTCTGTTTTGAGTTTTCTCTTCTCAACTGCTTCCCTTGCAGCTCAGCTGGTAAAGAATCCAGCTGCAATGTGGGAGACCTGGGTTTGATCCCTGGGTTGGGAAGATCCTCCTGAGAAGGGAAAGGCTACCCACTCAAGTATTCTGGCCTGGAGAATTCCATGGATTGTATAATCCATGGGGTCGCAAAGAATCAGACACGACTGAGCGACTTTCACTTCCCTTCTCAATTGCATTCTCAAATTCCCTCAGTGCCCACCTGTCCACTCTTACATCACTCAAAACATTCCGCATTGTACTTGCTAGTGTTTTCGTCTCATTTTCCCCATTAGTTTGTAAACTCTCTGAGGACAAGACTTCTCTTTTTATTATTTATACCCTGCTTATAATATCGCTGACTTTGTTGCCTAGCGTGATGCCTTGGACCAAAATACTTGCTGAACTTTGAAGTACTCACTGACATCCAATGCTCTTCAAATTATTGCTTCCTTAATGGGTATTTTCTCTCTGCTTAGATCATTGACTGACAGTAACAAATTATCTCATAATCTCAATGAATTCTCTCTTCTGAGCCTTGGGATACAACAGTCTTCTTCATCTTATATTGTGTTTATTTATTGAGTTTTGGTTGTGCTGGGTCTTCATTGCTGTGTGCAGGCTTTCTCTAGTTGGGGCAAGCAGGGGCTACTCTCTGTTGCCGAGCATGGGCCCTAAGGCACGTGGGCTCAGTAGGGGCGATGCACAGGCTTAGCTGCCCCATGGTATGTGGAGTCTTCCCAGACCAGGGATCAAACCCACGTCACCTGCGTTGGTAAGTGGATTCTTATCCACTGTGTCACCAGGGATGTCCCATCACAGTCTTCGGGCAGAGAACATACCTTCTGGAGCAGGTGTCTAGCTCTAGGAAATGGAAGGAAGTGTTTTACCAACCAAATACTCCAATATAATATTACTCATCAAGATGATTCCTCAAGCTGGGTGAATCCAATGTATTATTTATTTTTTTTGTTCATGTCACCTTTTTCCAGGAAAAAAAAAAAAACAACTTAAAGCTGACATAAAAATGCACACAAATTTCAAAAAGATGAAAAAGAAGAAGAAAACTAAATGAAGAATCTGGAGTAAAGCAAAAATAAGACTAGGAAAAATAACCTGAAGCCAAGAGAAGACGTGGAAAGCACCAAAATTGACTAAAACAATTAATTTGAAAAGGACATTTGCTACATAAATAAAGTAAGAGTCAGGTATGTTTCCTAGTATATACTGATCATGCTGAGTGTTTCACACTCATTATTTAATTCTTTTAAGAGTACTGTAAGAACAGATATTCTTCTCTCCATTTTACAGATGGGAAAACTAAGGCAAGGAGAGATGGATTCTCATGCCTGAGGTCAGCTGGTGAGGGAAGGAAACTGTAGGGTGAGGACTCAGGTCAGCTGGTTCCCGTGTCCTCTGTCTCTGTGTCCTGAAAAGGCCATGTGAGACTGGGTGGGCACTCTCTCTCTCCACAATGTGTTAGAATTTTATTATAACTTATGAGATTAGCTTTAATTTCAAAACTCTAGGTAGACATGATGGTTGTGTCTATGGTGATCATGGTTACATGGCTCTACCAACCCAGCCACTTACCACACCCTCTGGCGCAGCATGGGGCCTGCCTGGCCTGTGGATAGATGTAAACCCTGTATCTTTGGCCACCTGTATAAAGAGATTGCATTATATGTATTAAAAAACTTAATTTTGGCTGCACTGCACAGGGCATGTGGGATCTTAGTTTCTTGACCAATGATGGAACCTATGCCGCCTGCAGTGGAAGTTTGGAGTCTTAACCACTGGGATGCCTGGGAAGTTCCCACTTATTAATTTTTTTAAATAAACAGTTTTTAATTGCCTAGTGATAAAAAGATGAACTTCATATAGCTACTTCATTTGACTGTCATATAAGTCACCAAACAACTAATGTTATGAACATGCAATGTGGATCTGTTAGATATTTTAGACTTCTATTACTTGAGAGATCTTTGAAATAAAATGGGATGTCTCTTGCCCAGAGCTTGTGTTTTCCTGACCAAGAGGCAAAGGCACATGAAGGGAAGTTGACCTAAAAACCACTTTCATCGGTCCTTCTAAAAGTCGTTTTTTATAAATAAATAGTGATCTCGGATGCCAATTCTAAAAAATCTCACATCTCTAACCCTACTTCTACGTGACAAGAAACTAATCAGATGGAATTATAACGGTGGTGAACAGGCATTACAGAACTGACTGCATCCGAAATACGAGGCTCAAAGGGTATGATCCCAGTTCAAAGTGGGAGAAACTGGCTTGCTCTTTTCCTTTTTAAACTCATTTTTGAACAAAAAGCTTTCTTTCTTTGAACAAGAAAAATCTAATGCAAGCTTTAGGTCCTAGAGAGAGCTATATTTCAGGCAATTACATTCAAGGTTTTCCTCAAAGATATATACACATTCTGACCACAGCTTGTGCTCTGCTGGGTATGGATATATTTTTATTCCTTTCTGGTCCCTATCTTCTACCCTTCTATCACCAGCATCTTGAGTTTCTCTATTACAGTTATCTTTTGATCTCCTACAAACTAGTTATTGATTGCAGGACTAGATAGTCTTGGAGAAAGTGCTCTGATTTGTAATCTATAGCAGAGGTGGCTTCAACACAAGTATCCAGACCTCCACTCTCAAGAATAATTGAAGAAATGACAAAGGGAAGCTGGTGTGGAAGTGGAAGTATTAGTTGCTCAGTCATGACTGACTCTTTGTGACCCCATGGACTGTAGTCCGCCAGGCTCCTCTGTCCATGGAATTCTCCAGGCAAGAATACTGGAATGGGTTGCCATTTCCTTCTCCAGGGGAAATTCCCAACCCAGGGATCGAACCTGGGTTTCCTGCATTGCAGACAGATTCTTTACCGTCTAAGCCACCGGGAAAGCCCAAAGGGAAGCTGAGTTACTCACTGCTCAAACATTTCCATGTCCTTTGCATTTTCACTGCCTCCCATTACTGTTCAGAGAGGCCTTCTTTCCTTTTCTCCTGTGCAAGCTGAGGCACCACTCAGCCTGTCATGTCCGTTCCTCTGCAGAAGAAACTAGAATGAGTGGGGCTGGCCTCATTTTTTTAAACTTCATTTTTTTTTAACTTTTTACTTTATATTGGAGTATAGCAGATTTAACAATGTGCTAGGTTCAGGTGGACAGAAGAGCGACTAAGTCGTACATATACATGTATCCATTCTCTCCCAAACTCCCCTCCCTTCCAGGCTGCCACATGTCATTGAACAGAGTTCCCTGAGCTAATACGACGGGACCTTGTTGGTTATCCATTTTAATTACACCAGTGTGTACAGGTCATCTCAAACTCCTAGGCTGGCCTCATTTTATCTTTCAGCACCTTGTTTGTGAAATACCATTAGGTTCAAGAAAAAATACCACTGTGAAAATCATAGGCTCACCAACATCTGAAAACATGATTCTGGACTATTTGGGAGCAGTAGAATAGTTTCAGCATGTTTCAGAACTGTGTTTTGAAATGTTTTAAAACACAGTTTACCAAAGATGGGGAACTTGCCAGACAATAGTTGTCATTGGAGTCAGAGAGATCTGCACACTGGAGATCTTTACAAAATACTGATGTCTGGGTCCCACAGCCCAGGTTCTGATGTGATTGGTATAGCCTCTCACATCTCCATACCTCCCTAGGTGAATCTAATGAGCAACCGGGGTCAAGAACCACTGTTGCAAGATCATCTTTTCTTTCAACCTTCTCTCCTCCAGTTTTGCCTTCTCCTTCCTTCCCTCAAGCAGTTCTCTCTTCAGCTCTTGGTTTCTTTTGAATTCACCTTCCCCAGGCTCTTATGCTACAATGAAGACTTTATCCCCTTATCTAACAGAGGTTGGTTGAGACAAGCATGCTCTTTACCAAGATCAACAATTTCCTAGTAGAACGTGAATTCTATGTGGGCACAGTCTGTATGGGGGAGCTTGATGAAGTCTTAGTTTTCTAGGGCTGCTGTAATGAAGTACCAGTAACAGGGTGGCTTAAACAACAGTGAATTGTGAGATCTATTGTCTCACAGTTCTTCAGGCTGGAGACGAGATTAAGTTGTTGGCAGAGGTTTTTTTTTTTTTATCCGAAGACTATAAAAAAGAATCTGTTTATGAATCTCCTCTAGATTTCGGTGGCTTGCTGGCAAACAAAAAAAAAAATTTTATTGGACTGTGATTGGTTTACAATGTTGTGTTGTTTTCTGCTTTACAGCACAGTGAATCGGGTACACATATACATACATCCCCTCGTTTTGGATTTATTCCGTTTTAGGACCACAGAGCTCTGAGCAGGCTATTGCTCTGCCGTCAGTTCTCACTCAGCTCAGTTCAGTTCAGTCGCTTAGTCATGTCCGACTCTTTGCAACCCCATGGACTGCAGTACATCAGGCTTCCCTGTCCATCACCAACTCCCAAAGCTTGCTCAAACTCGTGTCCATTGGGTTGGTGATGCCATCCAACCATCTCATCCTCTGTCGTCCCCTTTTCCTCCTGCCTTCAATCTTTCCCAGCATCAGGGTCTTTTCAAATGAGTCAACTCTTCGCATCAGGTGACCAAAGTATTGGAATTTCAGCTTTAGCATCAGTCCTTCCAATGAATATTCAGGACTGACTTCCTTTAGGATGGACTGGGTGAATCTCCTTGCAGTCCAAGAGACTCTCAAGAGTCTTCTCCAACACCACAGTTCAAAAGCATCAATTCTTCAGTGCTGACTTCTTTACACAAAGTAGTTGTGTATTTGTCAATCCCAATCTCCCAATTCATCCCACCCTCCCTTTCCCCTCTTGGTATCCATACATTTGTTCTCTATGTCTGTCTCTAATCCTGCTTTGCAAATAGGTTCATCTGTACTTTTTGTTCCTTTTCTTGTAGAAGCACAACCTCAGTCTCTGGCTTTTTCCTTGGTTTGTGTTCTTCCTGTGTGCCTGTTTGCCTCCAGATTTCCCCATTTTAAAAATATCCTGGTCATATTGGATTAGTACCCACTGTAATGATCCCATTTTAACTCAATTACCCCTATAAAGGTGCTGTCTCCAAATAAGGTCACCTTTTGAGGTCCTAGGGGTCAGGACTTCGACTTATGGGATGAAGATAGTTTGCTCACGACACATGGCGTGGACTGAATGGGCAGCCGGCACAGACAAGGCTGAAGTCTTTATTGTCATCAGCAAAGTCAAAACACACAGCTGCAAGTACAAAATCCTCAATTACAGGCGAAAGTCATCCAAGACAAAATGGTACCACCTCACCACCGTGCCCGTCGTGACTCTTCACCCACATTTCTGCCCTCTCCTCCCCTCATTCCTCTTCTTGAGGCTCGATTGGCCTCCTGGGGGTTGTCAGGGTCATAACAGCACTCATCTGCTTTGCCATCGACCCATCTCTTGACATCACTGTTCTCAAAGCACCCCCTCCATCCTCTTTATCCTTCGTGCTTCATGGCCAGTTGGCCTCCTTGCCTGGATGTGTCCACTTCTGGATGCCACATCAAACATGCCTGATACTTCAAGTGCCCACCGACAGTGCCTGCAGTTGGGTTGCAAGGACAGCAAAGCTGGTGAAGACACAATGACACAGTGAGTGCCCCCTCTGACGTGACCACAGCCACAGGCAGTGGCTGTAGCTGCCATTGAGGGGTCCAACACTGACTGAGGAGACGGGGTGATGGTGGTCGGGGTGGAGGCTGCCATGAGGGCACCTTAGTGGGTGACAGTGGGACAGTCACAGAAGCTGAAGGCCTGCCTGTGACTGCCAGGGTGGGAGGGACAAAGTGGAAGTGGATGGTGAAGCCAGCAGCCGTGGCGACACTCCACGGAGGGCTTTTGCTTTGAACACTACTATTAAAAATATTAACCACCGATTTCCCACTTATAGAATCGATGGGCTCTTGAATGAATAAGAGGCAAAGCATTGCACAACTCAAGTAAGAGCTCCTTTTGCCAGTTTGGGGTTCTCTACCCTGGCCATTCAGTCTGTTCCCAGGACTCTGTTCAACACACACAACTGGAAGATCATAAACATGTACTCTTCCTGGGGTTAGATCCCAAAGGAGATAGACTGTAACTCCCTCCCTCTTACCCGCCATGGGAGTTCTATGATCTTTAGGCAGTGCTTTGCCAACTGGGGTTTTAAGATAAGATGGTTTCATGTTTGTACACCGTGACTCACACAATCTTTTTATGCATGCTCAATTGGGTTCTGCTGCTGCTGCAGCGTGCTTCCTCCCTGGGTAAGTCCCCAGTGGGGCAATGGGTTTCTGGGGAAGTTCAGAGAAAGACCATCCTCTCATGATATGGAGGAAACCCAAGCCCTTACAAACTACTCATAAACTGTGTCTCAATTGGTGAAAAAGGCCAGGGATTCACACAGAAACTTGCAAGCCCAGGGAAAGCAAGCAGGGGTACTTCCAAATAGAGAACCATCACATTTCCAGGCAGGAAGAGATAGTTAGGGGTCATACTCTACATTTTATGAAACATACAGGTAGTTCCACTGCAAGATGTTGGTGATACCTGGTGAACTTTCCAGAAAAACTGAAGATGGTTGAGAATTGAGACTTGCCAGCAGGGCTGGTCTTCCATCAGTGAAATGACGTCACTCAGTCGTGTCCAACTCTTTGCGACCCCATGGACTGTAGCCCACCAGGCTCCTCTGTCCATAGGATTCTCCAGGCAAGGATACTAGAGTGGGTTGCCATTTCCTTCTCCAGAGGATCTTCCCCACCCAGAGATTGAACCCGGGTCTCCCACACTGCAGGCAGACTCTTTACCGTCTGAGTCATCAGGGATTGCTATATGTAGTTGTACCAGTGTAAAGAGATTGTAAATCTTTCTTATTGGTGGGTAATGAGCTTCCTGAGTGCCCCTAGAACCAGTTGGAATCCCAGCCCACTTCCTGAGTTCAGACTTTCCCTACATAAAATGTAAACACAGAAATACATCTACTCAGCAATCCTTGATATGCCCTGTGCCAAGGCTGCAACCTTTCTAACATCATCTGGCCTATCATAGCAGATTATGCTTCCCAGGTGGCACAGTGGTAAAGAATCCGCCTGCCAATGCAGGAGACGCAAGAGGCGCAGGTTCAATCCCTGGGTTGGGAAGATCCCCCTGGACTAGGAAATGGCAACTTACTCCAATATTCTTGCCTGGAAAATTCCATGGACAGAGGAGCCTGGTGGGCTACAGTCCATGGGGTTGCAATGAGTCAGACAGGACTGAGCACACACACACACACACACACCTCATCATATAGCACATTAAAAAGCAGAGACATTACTTTGCCAACAAAGGTCCGTCTGGTCAAGGCTATGGTTTTTCCAGTGGTCATGTATGGATGTGAGAGTTGGACTGTGAAGAAGGCTGAGTGCCAAAGAATTGATGCTTTTGAACTGTGGTGTTGGAGAAGACTCTTGAGAGTCCCTTGGACTGCAAGGAGATCCAACCAGTCCATCCTAAAGAAGATCAGTCCTGGGTGTTCATTGGAAGGACTGATGCTGAAGCTGAAACTGCAATACTTTGGCCACCTCATGCGAAGAGTTGACTCATTGGAAAAGACCCTGATGCTGGGAGGGATTGAGGGCAGGAGGAGAAGGGGATGACAGAGGATGAGATGGCTGGATGGCATCACCGACTTGAAGCGCATGGGTTTGGGTGGACTCCGGGAGTTGGTGATGGACAGGAAGGCCTGGGGTGCTGTGATTCAGGGGGTTGCAAAGAGTCGGACACAACTGAGCGACTGAACTGAACTGAAACTGAAAGCTGTTAATATGCTTTGTTTTGGAAGCAAATGCCTTCTAGAACTCTCATTAATATAGTTTTAAATAAATATGCATATTTAAAGTATTTAAATATTTTAAGACATTTGTAGTTCATAGACTGTTGCCTATCCATGAATGCTCTGCGGGTGTTAGTTATTATTGCTAATGTTGGTGGCATTCCTTATTTCAGACCAGACCAGTGGTTTAGGGGTGGTGACTTTGGGGCTGCTAAACCCTTGCCTCTCACCATTTTCCTGTGTGAATTTCATTAGCTTCCTGTTCAGTTTTAATCTCCTTATCAGACTGATTTGTATCCATTCAGCACCTCATCATTTCCTGGAGGGACTCTAACCTCAGATTATACTGAGATTGTTAGGTTTTTTTGTTGTTTTTTTTTTTTTGCCTAGTTTTAAATACTGTGACCTTGGGCAAATCACTGAAACTTTCCCCCAAAGTAGCCGACTTCTTCGTCTGTAAAACCCCATCAAAGGACCTCCTGAGGAAGAATGAGTAGGGGGCTGCCCAAAGACCGTGGCGCAACAGGGCTGAGAGCCCTGTTTACTGTGTTAACAGTAGAGACAACTTCTGGGAGTCCTTTCCTGCTGTCTTTTTTTCCAGATTCACAAATGGAACTTCCTGGAAGTCAAGACCCCAAAACGCAAAATCATTCATATTTGTAACTTCTCTCTGTGTGGGGAGAGCTGTTTGTTCTCTTTTGGGGGCCATGTCTGCCTCCTCGAAATTTTTTTTTAAAAATTCTTTTTTTTTAAACTGGAGCATAACTGCTTTGTAGTGTAGTGTTTGTTCCTGCTATACAACAACGTGAATCAGCCATACTTAGGCATATATCCCCTCCCTCTTGAGCCCCCTCCCACCCCCACCATCCCACCCCTCTAGGTCATCACAAAGCCCTGGGCTGAGCTCCCTTTTAAGTTGATTCCCAGTTTCCTCATCATTCCTTCCCTGCTGCATCTTAGCCACATTTCACTTAGGAAAAAAAATTTTTTTTAATTGGAGCATAGTTGATTGACGATGTTGTGTTACTCTCTGCTGCATAGCAATGTGAATCAATTACACATCCATAGATTGACATATCCCCTCTTTTTCAGACCCTTTTCCCATTATAGATCAAGCACCCGCAGAACGGGAGGGGCAGAGCTGAGACCTGAACCTGGGACAAATCTCTTCACCGGAAGCCATAGTTTCCCTCTCAAAATGATGAAGAAGACGGGGCTTTTTTCCTTCTTGGCTCCTCTGTACGGGGCACTCTTGGTGTAACCAGAGCCTTGAGCTGACTTAAGGGCATTGGTCACATCAGCAGTCCTGGGTTTCCACTGCTGGGGTGCACGGTCCCTTAGAGGGTGAAAATGATTTGTTTTTCTCATTTGCACTGAAGAGTTAAGCATCTCTCTCTCTTTTAAAACCTATTCTCATTCCCTGGGAACTCAGATCTGCCTTTAGACCACATGGTCTTGAGTGACTCCTCTTTCTCTCTTTTTCTCTAAGTCTCCACAGGTCAGATGAGCACCCTGTGAGCCTTGCATCTGGTGAGCCAGCTGGGACGTACCTCCCAGACATGGTCACCTCCTTTCCTCTGACATCCTCTTTTTGGCTGTTTACCTCTCAGGTGGGGTCTGTAGCAACCCAGATGGGGGACAGAGCTGAATCAGATGTCAGCAGGGATGGGACGCAAGACAGGAATGGAGCCTGCTTGGTCATACCCTTCCCCATCCTCTTCTCCTTTCCCCCCTTCGTGGGACAGAAAGGAGCATCACAGCCTACGGACTTGACTTGGTGTGGTCCAGCAAGGAGAGTCTTGTCTCCTATTTTATCTATGTCCAGATCACACATGGAGCGACAGGCAGGAAGGAGCGCTCTCAACACAGGAAGGCTGCCCATCCCCCCGCCTCCTGCCTCGTCTGACTGCAGCGGGACCAGCACAGTCAATGTCTAGTTTGTCTGGCGCCACCTTCATGCCAGGCTAACAGAGGAAGTTGTTATTTAAAGATAAGGGAAACCACAGTTCACACCCTCCCCGGTAATCTGATGGAGTCTCGGAAGTGCTAAGCTGGAGTAAGGGTAAGGTAGGACCATCACCAGCCTGACTCTCAGAGTGAGCTCAGACATTATCCCAGGCTGGATCTCCTCCAAAAGATCTCTCCTGCCCATTTACAGTTAATCCCCTGAAAACCAGTAGTCTACTGGTCTACTTTCTGTCTCTACAAATTTGCATTCAAGTGCTTCCTTTTTAAAGTGATCCCTTTCAAAAAAAAAATTAAAAAAAAAATAAAGTGATCCCTTTCTAACTTCAAATTACCCTCGCCTCCTGGCTTTCTGCTGTAGAGTACATTGGGTTTTTTGTTGTCTCTCCGTCACCACTGGAGGCGTTGCTAAATCCTATCTCATGAAACCTTGCTCCTTGCTGGATCTCTGCTTCCCCTTGAGAGGGGTCCCACTAACCATGGCTGACCCCAGGGACCTGGCCTCTGAGACACAGTCCACACTCCCTCCCCACCACCCCTCCCCGCAGCCCAAATGTAACCCTAGACCGAGACCGGACTGGAGCGGTCGGAGCTCGGGCTTGCCCTTGAGGGAAGCAGACATAATCAGGAAAGCACATGGAACCATGGGGTTCAGCGTATCTCTGGCTGCCATGATGGGGCTCCCCGTCTGGCTCCTGACTTTGCTCCGAGCTGGCTCCCTGGGGTAGAGGCCACCTTTTCCTCCCCACCAGAGCCACCTGCAAGAGTGGTTAGACCTTTCCAATATCTAGATGCAGGAGAGTAAGAGCTGGAGAGTGGCAGTAATTCTTTTAGTTTAAAGCCTTTCTCCCAGGCACCCGTTTCTTGCCAGAGGACCAGGCTCACCCCTGATGCTTTCAGGAAGATGCCTCCACCTCCTATGCACGGTGGTGTGGCCTCACCTAAGTGATTCAACCAGGTAACCAGAAACGAGCCCAGATGCATGCTGTCAGGAGCTGAGGGCTGTTTTCACTCAACCTGTGGCCGCTGCCTTTACACCCCAGCCCACAGAAGGACATCTTGCCATTCCATGGCTCAGACCTCCCTGCTTCACTTTATAGAGCTATCTTAGCTAAGCTTTTTGCTCTCATTCCATCAGATATTTATTTAGTGTCTTCTATGTATCAGTGACTGCATTTTAATAAGATCTCTAGGAGGTTTATATGGACTTCCCAGGTAGCCCAAACGGTAGAGTCTGCCTGCAATGAGGGAGACCTGGGTTCGATCCCTGGGTCGGGAAGATCCCCTGGAGAAGGACATGGCTACCCACTCCAGTACTCTTGCCTGGAGAATCCCATGGACACAGGAGCCTGGTGGGCTACAGTCCATAGAGTCGCAAAGAGCTGGACACCACTGAGCAAGTAACACTGGCTAGGGCGTTTATATGCACATTAGTGTTGGAGAATCACTGGCCTAGAAGACCTTTCTAGGAGGCTGGTCTGCCAAGAGCCAATGGCTTTGTAAAGGGAACTATGATTCTAAAGCACACAGCCTCTCATATAAAGTCAGGATATAGTGAGTGCAATGTTAGAAAAGAGCGCCATTATTATAAACCGAGGGGGCGATGTCTGTAGGGCATCAGCCCTGGAGAGCAGGGATGGCTGGTGGGTCTTTGCAGAGCCAGCTTTCACTGAGTGGCAAAATCCACCAGAGGGCGCCAGAGCCTAGGCGGTGACTGCAGGGACAGGTGTGGCTAGCGGGGGAAGAGAATCCTGGGTTTTTTGTGTGTGACCTGCACACACACACACACGTACAAGCAATCCTTGATAGCCATTATAATAATAAGTTGGAAAATGTACTTAAAGAAAAAGAGGTAGGAAGTTAAGAAGTTCAAAAGAAAAGAAATTTTTAGAGAATGATATGAGAAATCATAAATGTATATGCAATATATATAGATTACCATTCCTACCTAGAACAGGAAATGCTTTCTTAAGCCATAAAAAGCAATAACCATTCAGAAAAAGGCTCATAAATTGGAGTGCAGCCGGAATAAAGGACATCTTTTTAAATTTAATTTTAATTTTATATTGGAGTATAGTTGGTTTAGAATACTGCATTAGTTTCAGATGTACAGCAAAATGGTTCCGTTATCCATAAATGTATATCCATTCTTTTTCAGATTATTTTCCCATATATGTTAAATATTGAATAGGCTTCCCTATGCTGTATAGTAGGTCCTTCTTGGTCATCTGTCTTATAGATAGTAGTGTGTATATTTTTAAACTTAATTTTTATTGGAGTATAGTTGCTCTACAATGTTGTGTTAGCTTCTGCTGTACAGAGAAGTGAGTCAGTTATACATGTACATGTATCCACTCTTTTTTGGATTTCCTTCCCATTTAGGTTACCATAGAGCTTTGAGTAGAGTTTCCTATGCTATATAGTAGATTCTCGTTAGTTATCTATTTTATATGTAATATAAATAGTGTATATATGTCAACCCCAATCTCCCAACTCTTCACACCCGCAAAAGGCATCTTTAAGAAAGGGAAGAAGCTAGTCAACAGTAGGAGCAGATATTTGCAATATATTTTACTGGCAATGGGCTTATACAAAGAATATGTAAAGAAGCTGTGCATATCAATAAGAAAAGCAATTACTAGAAAAAATGGACAAAAGTCCTGAATAGACATTTCACTAAGGGTACTCTCGATGGGCAACAGAAAAAGTATTTGACTTCATTTGTAATCAGAAAAGTGTAAATTAAAGCCACAATGACATATCACAACATACCCACTCATGTTGGCAAGAAGGAATTCTCATACATTATTGGTGGGATGGTGAATGATAAAGACATTTTGGAACAGAGCTGAGAATTCGCTAGGAAACTGAAGTTGCACACATCCTAGGGCTTACCAATTTCACTCTTAGGTATGCACCCAACAGAGTAACTGCAAGGAAACCTGCATTATCATGCTCCCAAATTTAAAAAATCCAAATGTAAGCAACAGAAGACTGTTTAATAAGACGATCATGCTAAACGACAATGAAAATGATTGAACTCACAAGCATAACAACAGCAGAGTCTGACAAATGCAATGTTGAGGGGGAAGCGCAGGTGTAAAAGAATTCATACTATACGAATCTGTTAATATGAAGTTCAAAATTGGGCAAAACTATATATAAAAACAAAAACCCTGATATTAAAAAACTATTTAAAAATTAAGCAAGTCATTAAAGCCTAATACTTATAAGTAGATTTGAGAGTTACTTTCATGTGTTGACTTGGTTGGGCCATAGTGTCAGTCAGGGCTTCCCAGGTGGGGCTAGTGGTAAAGAAACTGCCTGCCAGCCAATACAGGAGACCATGGTTAGCTCCCTGGGTCAGAAAGATCCCCTGGAGAAGGGCATGGCTACCCATTCCAGTATTCTTGCCTGGAAAATCTCATGGACAGAGGAGCCTACAGTCCATAGGGTTGCAAAGATTCAGACACAACCAAAGCAACTTAGCACACATGTATGCCCAGTCATGCTTTGGTCTGGTCCATTATTCTGGATGTTTATGTGAGGGTGTTTTTGGACGAGATTGATATTGAAATCAGCAAACTTTGAGTAAAGCAAATTGCCTGTTGCTCCATAATGTGGGTGGGCCTCATCCAGTCAACTGAAGGCATGAACAGAGTGAAAACTTATGTCCCTTGAACAAGAGGCATCTCTCCCAGTGGTCTTGATCCTCTACATGGGCTCTCCCAGAGCCTTCAGCCTGCTGGACCACACCAGTAGATTTTGGACCTTCCAACCTCTACAATCATGTAAGCTAATCCCTTAAAATGAATTTCTCTCTCTCTTTCCAGTTCCACCCCAAACCTACCGTCGTCATGGTGACATCACTTCTGGGCAGCATGGCAGGGTGCCCTTTATCACTCTCTTTCTGATGCCTGGAGGAGCTGTGTCACCTTTTTCTACCTGAACCTGCTGAGACAAGGCCATAGCTACTCCATCTAAATACCTGGAGGTGACCAGGCTGCAGGTCCATGGCCAGTCCTAGAATATCCCCCACTAGCCTACAGTCCACTGCTCGTATCTCTGTGTTTTTCCTTCCAGTCCTTTTTCTTCTTGAATTCTCTGGAAGTTCTGTATGGTCTTTTAAAAAGTATCACATTACATCCCGAGTGTATTATTGGAAATTTGATAAAGATTTGATTTTTTTGATGTGTGCTGTGCTTAGTCGCTCAGTCACGTCTGACCCTTTGCGACCCCATGGACTGCAGCCTGCCAGGCTTCTCTGTTCATAGTGATTCTTCCAGCAAGAATACTGGACTGGGTTGCCATGCCATCCTCCAGGGGATCTTCCCAACCCAGGGATTGAACCCAGGTCTCCTGCATTGCAGGCCAATTCTTTACCATCTCCAAGGCCCATAATATTCTTTTTTTCTAATATTAATTTTTTTGGCCGTGCCAAGTCTTAGTTGCGGCACAGTCTTCAATCTTCACTGTGGCAAGTGGGATCTTTAGTTGAGGCATGCAAATTCTTAGTTGAAGAGTGTGGGATCTAGTTCCCTGACCAGGGATTGAACCCAGGCCACCTGCATTGGGAGTGCAGTCTTGGCCTCTGGACCACCAGGAAAGTCCCAGTCTTTAATATTCTATCATGTCCCATTCATTGGTTGTTCCACAAATATTTGTGGAGTGCACCCAATATGCCAGGTGTCGTGTGGCTTGGGCAAACAGCTGTGTGTAGGACAAATGTGTCAGTCAATGCATACAGGGCAAGAGGCACTGTCTATACTGCTCAGAGGCACTGGCTGCTGATTTCCAGGTTCACAGCTGTTCTAGGGAACTGAAACTGCCTGGGTATGTGAGAGGAGCATTGGTGTGTTTCAGATGGCTGTCATGGGCATGAGCCCTGGACCCATCTCTAAATATCCCCACTTAGGGGGGTTTTCTGGTAGAAGCAAAGGAAAGCTTCAGGACCAGTACTTGACAGAGACATCTTCTTCCATGAGCTGCTTCTTTACTTTTTAAACTCATTTTTTCAAAAGGTAATAGGCTCACGTGGTTCTAAAATTCAAGACAAAACAATAATGTATACAATGAAAAGACTCGTTACCACCTCATCTATATCTGCCAGGCACCCACCTCTGATAATCATTTGCGACATTTTTTTTGTATGTATTATTCTAATGTTTCTTTATGCAAATGCAAGTATACATGCTTATTTTTTCCTTTCCAATACAAAAAGGTTGTCTACAATTTATATACTTCTGTGCCTAGATTTTTGCTCTAACGGTATTTCTCAGAGATATTTCCAGGTAAGCTGGGCCCTAAAAGATAAACAAGTTGTCAAGGCAGAGACGGGTATTTGAGACATGAGGGGAGCATGTCTAGAAGCTGATTCCAAGAACCATGGATAGAGTTCATGGTGGAACATGAGCAACTAAAATTGGAACTAAGATTGGAGAGACAAGCCAATACCAGGGAGAGACTTCAGGTGATGAGTGTTCATCCTGAAAGAACTGAGCAGTCCTTATGGGCTTATAAGTGGCATTGAAGTGGTCAGATCATCTTCCAGCTACACTTCTCTACCCACTCTATTCCTCTGGACTCCGACATACCAAGACCATGGTAGTGTGTGTCCATTTCACCCCAGGGGATCATCTGATGCCTAAACCCAGACCTCACAA